>NW_023270451.1:18720414-18910639 GCF_011800145.1 Mirounga leonina
GCCTGGGTGGCTCAGTTGGTTGGGCGACTGCCTTCGGCTCGGGTCATGATCCTGGAGTCCTGGGATCGAGTCCCGCATCGGGCTCCCTGCTCAGCAGGGAGTGTGCTTCTCCCTCTGACCCTCCCGACCCTCTCCTCTCTCATGTGCTCTCTCTCTCAGTCTCTCCCTCTCAAATACATAAATAAAATCTTCACAAAAATTAAAAAAAAAATAAGTAAAATAAAATAAAATCATTTACCGGCTGTCAGCTGCTGCCTCAGGTTCATAATAGGAGAGTCAAGCTGTAAAAGATCTTAAGAGCTATTTACTCCAGCTCTCTCATTTTACAGATGAGAAGACTGAGATGCAGAGAGTGTAAGTGACTTGTTCTTAGTCTCTTACATGACATATGCGGACAGGAGGCTTTGCCTGGATTATAGCTAATGTTCTGAAGGTGATTTTAGGCAAGATCTTGGTTCCGGGGGCGCCTGGGTGGCTCAGTCGTTGGGCGTCTGCCTTCAGCTAGGGTCATGATCCCAGAGTCCTGGGTTCGAGCCCCACGTCGGGCTCCCTGCTCAGCGGGAAGCCTGCTTCTCCCTCTCCCACTCTCCCTGCTTGTGTTCCCTCTCTCTGTGTCTCTGTCAAATAAATAAATAAAACCTTAAAAAAAACCAAAAAGATCTTGGTTCCGGTAAAACATAGCTGTAAGTAAAAATACACCCATGCATATATCCCTTTATGTACGTAGAGATAACACATCCCATATCTTTGCTCCGTGTAACCATTCACACTGCCACCTTTGTGCGCATGCACACACACACGCACGCACACGAGAAAAAGAAGGCCACAAGCAAAGAGAGGGAGCATACTTTTAGATCTTGCAAGTTGAGGTTAAGGATGAAGGAAGCTGTCATGGGTTATGATGCCAGAAGCATTAGGAATTCCTCCTACTCCACCCCCTCACCCTCACCCCCACCAGAATACCTTGCCCACCTACGCACCCATACCTGAAATTCTTTTTTTTTTTTTTCCTGAAATTCTTTTTAAAAGGAATGAAGCTTTCTATTCTATAATGCTTGAAGTTCAGATAATTCTGGGACAGGTTACATTCTAACTGTTTATTTATTTATTTATTTATTTATTTATTCATTCATTCATTCATTCTTATGTTAATCCCCATACATTACATCATTAGTTTTAGATGAAGTGTTCCATGATTCATTGTTTGTGCATAACACCCAGTGCTCCATGCAGAATGTGCCCTCCTCAATACCCACCACCAGGCTAACCCATCCTCCCACCCCTCTCCCCTCTAGAACCCTGTTTGTTTTTCAGAGTCCATCGTCTCTCATGGTTCGTCTACCCCTCCGATTTCCCCCGCTTCATTCTTCCCCTCCCGCTACCTTCTTCTTTTTTTTTTTTCTTAACATATATTGCATTTACATTCTAAGTGTTCAAAAGCTTGTAGATGACTGATGATGGGTTTTTTTACTGGGAGCAGATTCTGAGAGGAGACACTGAGTAGGAGAAACCTATCAGACCCTCACAGGGTAATGGATGAGGGGAAAAACAAACATAAGAGTTGTTGCAGTATCAAGATTTTTGCTTAATTATATTCGCCAGCTTTGTATTGGACCGGTCATGGATATTTCTTCCATGAATGTCAAAAGACCATGACTTAGCTTACTGCCTGACTCATCATGCATATTTGCTGTGGGTCATCGTAGAGTCCTTTAAGCTAGTTCTTTCTCTGGTGTCTGTCTTCATGAAGAGTGTGGGGTGAAGAAGTGGAGAAGATCGCACCATGAACTCAGTAAAATGCCGATCACCAGAAAATGGTTGATTCAAAGGGACAATTTTCAGCTTGAATGAATTCACTTGAAATGAATGCCAACCTTAACTGAATTAAGTTGTGCTCTTTCAAATCCACTGCTGTGAGTTTGGTAGACAATTGTCTGGATTTTCCATAGCTCCAAGCTAAAATCGTAGGTCAAACTGTGACTTCTGGAGCTTCCAACACTATTTTAATTTCTAACAATTTTTACTGAGTTTTGAGTCCGCCAGCTAATGTACAGACTCCTGTTAATGATGAGTGAATCAAAATAATTGATTCAGATGAACACCCACATATGTGGGTGCATCTCTAACCTTGTTTGAATTCTAGGTTCTATTGAATTTACTGGAAAAAAAACCCCACAAGTTTATTTTGGTATTTGTGATGATTGCTTCTTTTTTATCTGCCTTCAAGTACCATGAGACATCCCTGCTTATATAAATTTTATCACTTTAGTTTCCAAACAACAGGCACAAGGAACAAAAGTGCAGTCATAAAAAGACACAGCCTCACTCCCGTTAATATTGGAATGTCTGTTATTTTCAGGCAGTACTGATAGCCCAGCTATTTCCTGTGATTGGCTTTGGGAAGAGGTACCAAAAGTGTTTTCTTCTGACCCTATCATTTGAGAAAACCACTCTTAATCTATGTAAAGCCCTTACTTTCTGTAAATTAGTAAAAAACCTTTCCTAGACCCTTCAAGTGGAGATTTGAAGGAGAAGGTGCTCTTGGCTGGGGGAGGGGGGGGGGTTGCTATAAAATAAATAAGAAACACAGTCTTTGCCAACTGGAGGAGACAGTCAAGTTGTTGAGGTTAAAGTATCACAAAAAGAATAATTATAGTCCCAGGTACACAAAATACTGGAGCAAACTAAGTGGTGAGTGGGATTTAATCAACAAAGGCTTCTGAGCAAAGATAATTTTTGAGAAGGGTCTTTTCTTTAAACTGAAGAATAATTGGCATATAATATTGTATTAGTTTCAGGTGTATGATAGAGTGATTTGATATTTATATATACTACAGAATGGTCACCATAATAGTCTAGTTACCATCTGTCACCATACAAAGTTGCTACAATATTATTGACTATATTCCCTATGCTGAACATCTCCATGTCTTATTTATTTTATAACTGAAAGATTGTACCTCTTAGTTCCCTTTACCTATTTCATCCATCCGCCACACCTTCCCTTCTGGCAACCATCAGTTTGTTTTTTGTATCTATGAATCTGTTTCTGTTTCATTTGTTTGTTTTGTTTTTTAGATTCCACATATAAGTGAAAACATACAGTGTTTGTCTTTGTCTGAATTTCACTTAGCATCATATCCTCTAGGTCCACTCATGTTGCAGATGGCAAGATTTCATTCTTTTATATGGCTGAGTAATATTCCATAATATTTATATACACTATATCTATAAAACATCTTTTTTATTCACTCATCTGTTGATGGGCATTTAGGTTGTTTCCCTCTCTTGGCTAAATAATGCTTTGATGTAATGGTGTGCAGATGTCTTTTTGGATTAGTGTTTTTGTTTTCTTTGGACTAATACCTAGAAGTGGAATTGCTGGATCATATGGTATTTCTACTTTTAATTTTTTAAGGTACCTCCAAACTGTTTTCCATAGTGGCTTCACAAATTTACATTTTCACCGACAGTGCATGAGAATTCCCTTTTCTACACATCCTCACCAACACTTGTTATTTCTTGTCTTTTTAATATACTAACCTTTCTGATGGGGGGAGGTGATATCTCATTGTGATTTTGATTTGCATTTTCATGTACCTGTGGACCATTTCTATGTCTTCTTTAGAAAAGTGTTTATTCAGGTCTTCTACCCATTTTTTATTCAGATTTTTTTTTTTAATTGAGTTGTATGAGTTCTATAGAGATATATTTTGGATTGAACCTCTTATCGGATATATCACTTGCAAATATCTTCTCCCATTTAGTAGGTTGCCTTTTTGTTTGTTTATGGTTTCCTTCAATGGGCAATAGCTTTTTAGTTTGATATACTCCCATTTGTTTCCACTTTTGTTCTTGCCTGTTGAAACAGATCTGTCGCATTAAGAAAACAAAGGATAAAAATCATATGATCATCTCAGCAGCTGCAGGAAAAGCATTTGACAAAATTCCACACCCACTTAAGATAAAAACTCTCAACAAAGTGGGCATAGAGGGAATGTACCTCAGCGTAATAAAAGCTATACATGACAGACCCACGGCTAACATCATACTCAGTGGTGAAAAGCTGAAAGCTTTTCTTTTAAGATCAGAAACAAGACAAGGATGCCCACTTTTGCCACTTTTATTGAACATAGTATTGGAAGTCCTGGCTGTAGCAATTATGCAAGAAAAAGAAAGAAAACACATCCGAATTGGAAAGGAAGAAGTAAAACTGTCATTATTTGCAGATGACATACTACTTACTGAAAATCCTAAACCCTCCACCAGAAATCTATTAAAACTAAAAAATGAATTTATTAAAGTTGCAGGATACAAAATCAACACACAGAAATGTGTTCCTATATACTAATAACTATCGGAAGGAGAATTTAAGGAAACAGTTCCATTTACATTTGCATCAAAAAAAGAATAAAATAGCTAGGAATAAATTTAGCCAAGGAGGTGAAAGACCTATACTCTAAAAACAAGACATTAATGAAGGAAATTGAAGATGACACAAATAAAGAAAACAAGCACAAATATGATTATTGCAAATTATATTACTGTACTTACACTCATCCTATTTAAAACACCAACATTGTGGGTTTAATTAAGTTTATTATTATTTCTATGTGTCTTTGTATACCTTATAACCTAGGGTTATAGATCTACTTATTTAAATTATTTGCAGGGGTTTCAGTAATATTTTTTGAATCTTCTTGGGGTTGTGTAATCTTTACAGATCCACAAACCAGTGGCTTCTCAGAACTGCTGGGCTTACAGAATCTGAGTTGTTGACTGTTGGGGTCTTGGTTGCTTTTTCCACAGTGATTCAGATCTGCGCCACTGGTAAGCAGTCAGTTGGGTTTTTTTTTTTTTTTAAGGGTTAAATTTCACTCAGTTATTAAAATTTAACTCATTTCCAAAAAATGCCTCCTGCCTTGGTTTCATAGAAGTTTTCTTTGTGATCTGGTTTCTCTCCACTGGGCATGTTCTTTGTAAAACATTGCTTAGGCAACATGGCATACTCTTCAGTCTGTTATTGTGTTATATTGACCTGCCCTGGTATTAGAGCATGTCCTTGTTGCTGCCCTTCCTACACTTGTGCTGCGTGGGCTCTCTTAAGGCCCTGAACAGCCATTCCTGCTTTGGGTACAGTTCCTAGTTTTTTTAGCACTAGTTGCCTTCCTCCTTATTTAATGCAGTTCCATGGATTAAAACCAACCATATCCTATTATGTTCATGCTTCTTTTATTTCATAACTGCCTTTTGCCCTTTATATTAACTTTTCTCTTTTAAAATCATAATGGTCTTTCCCTAACTCAGCTTTTTTCATTTAACCGTAATTTTATTTTCCTTGTGATGCCTAAATACATAATCACAGTTTGGCTATTAGGAATCCCTATAGGCACTCCTTTGTCCCTTCTAGCATTGCCCCCTGACATTTTTTAAAAGAGCCTAGTTTTCTGGTAACAGCTGGATATTTCACAGCTGTTTTGTGTTCTCTGCCTCATGAACTGGAATCAGATTACCTTTCAAAGATTCCTCTTTTTTCATAGTGGAGAATTGGAACATAGACCAAAATCTGGGCTCTAGAGGTACACATGAAAGTTAGTAATGCATCTAAGAGCTACTGTTTGGTGGTTGGAAAAATCTGCCTTTTTGAGGTTATGGGAAAAGGTTACCCATAACCTTTTCCCAGTTTGACATATCATGCTTCTGTCCTTTAGTTTTATTATAGTATCAGATTTTATGTGTCTTCAAGACTCTCTACTGCACTGAGCATAAGCATTTTGTTGTGGGAAGAGATTCTATTTGGGTAGGGGGAATGTTTATTTATGTTGCTAGCAGGCTGGTAGAAGGAATCAGATGAAGACTTGGGCACTGGGGAGTAGCGCCTGACTTCTAGAACCCTCTTTCATTGCTAGGACTCCAGTGTGCTCACCCTTCTCCTCATGTGCCCTGGGTTCTTCAATAAATTTATTCTTCAAGCTGCCAGAAATTGCAGCTTTCTCAGGGGAATTAGTACTATTCTTCCTTCATCTGGCCCGCATCTTTCTCTGGACCCAACCCCTCCATCTTTTTGGGGTCTGCAGGGTGAGTTGCCTGACATGCTCATGAGGTCAACAAGGCCGGCTCCCTGTATCTTTATGAAGGGCCTGGATGCTTCTTTCTGTTCTGCTTGTGGTTAACAGAGCTGGCTAGATAGTGTTTAAGTTGTTTGTCCCAAATATTGGAAACCTGAAACTTTTCCAGAATAGTCATTCTGTCCTATGTGGAAAATTCAAGTATAGATTACTTTCCTGGATGAAGATACATGCACAAAGCAGGTGCTGATAATGGTATTATTCACATAAACCCCAGGCAATGTGGAGACCAGCATTAATTGTGTATAACCTTAATTATGTAGAGAACTTGTTTGTGGGCTTTATAATGCTGATGGAGAAAGCTCTCAATATATGGTCATTTATTGATGATGGTCCTAAGATTCGTCACTGACTTTTTCCTGGATCGGATACAGTAGTATATCAAATTCAGAAAGTGGTATCTGCAACATGTTCCTAAGAACATTCTGCTCAAATGTCCAAGTACTTCAAGCAATTCCAGTAAAGTGAGCATATTAGTTTTCTATCGCTGTGTAACGTATTACCACAAACTTACTAGCTTCTTAGCTCCGTTTCTGTAGCAGTCCAGGCACAGCACAGCTGGTTTCTCTGCACTCAGGCTCACTCGAAATCAAGATGTTGGGCATGGTTGTGGTTCTTACCTGGGGCTCAGGATCCTCTTGAGCAGCTCACTAGTTGTTGGCAGAAGTAATTTTCCTGTGGTTGCAAAAGGACCATCGTCCCCATTTTCCTGCTAGCTGTCAGCCAATGAGCACTCTCAGCTCGCCCAGTGCTGTGCCATGTGGCCCCCATTTCAGTTCACAGCATGACATGTTTGCTTTCTTCCAGGCTACCCAGATCACATCTCTCCTTTTCTCCTGCGACTAGCTGAAGGAAACGCTCTGCTTTTAAAAAGCTCGCCTTGGTTGGGTCAGGCCCACTCAGGATAATCACCCATTTGCCACATCACAGAATATAATCATGGGAGTGATATCTCATCGTATTCACACTCAAAGGGGAGGGGATTATTCAAAGGTGAGAAATTTGCGTTGGGGTATAGTCATGAGCATCGCTGCCTTCCAAAGGCGAGGGACATGAGGTGTCGTTTTAGAATTCTGCCTATTACAAGGAGCTTGTCGTTAAAAAAAAAACAAACAAACAAAAACAAAAAAACTTTTGTTGCTAGTATTTTATGCACAGATATGTATGTTTATTATTTTTTGCGTCAAGACTGCTATCTTTTTGACAGTAGCTTTTGGGTAAGAAATGTTTCAGAGCTTCAGTCCTTTTAGCAACAGCAAGAAGACTGCTTATTTGAACGAACTTTCTCACATCTGATACATTAATTTGACAGAACCTTAATGAGCTTTCTGGTGGGCCAGGCACTGAGCGAGGCACGGTAGGAAAAGGGTGCAGTAATGTGGACAACCTTGTTGCCTGCATGGAACTGGGTAAGAAGATTCTGAGTCTCAAATGTGCTCTGCAAATGTGTATTTGCAGAGTACCCGGAAAGCGTGGTACTCTGCAAACCACTGTGGCCTACAGATACGTTTTAAAATGATCATATGAAGTAGGAACTAACTATCAAGAAATATGTTGTGAATGTAGCAAAGAAAATCACAACCATAGGCATGTTTCCATATAAGTATGCTATTTCCAAGAAGTTTGTTTTATGTTCATGATAGTTTTCTGCTTGTATTTTGTTGTTTGTTAGTAGAGGGCAAAATGATAAATGTGAAGTGCTTAAGAATGTTTGTGGGAAATATTTAAAGTTTAGGAAATTTTGTTGAAATACTCTTTCCCTTCAACATTAGGAAAAGACTGCCACTCTTCTGCCTTAATGGTAGAACACTTTAGAGAAGCTGGTTTTCCACAGTGCGTAGTTCACACTGATTTTTACAATTATCAAGTGTGCTATAGTCAGGTCTGTGAAATGAGAGGTGACCTGACTGAACATGTAAGTGTAGGGCCCTTAATATAAAGCAAGAGGAAAGACATAAGCAGTACATTCTGTAAGAATATCTCTTGTTTAAATTGTACAGATTCAGAGGATTTATCCAAATATCCAGTTAGGTAGGGTACATCTGTCTCCAAAACTTAACAGATAACTTTGCGAGTCTTAGTTTTGCCAGAACTGTTAGCACAAAGAACGGCAAATGAAAGGTTTATATGGGTTTATGTGATTTTGTGAACTCGTTAAGAATTAAGTTCATTCTTTCCGCTTTGATGGTGCCCTTACAGCTCTTCTTTCCTCTGCTGACACGTTGAAGTGACATTTGTCATTTAGCCCTTGCTAATATTTTTTGCTGTAGCTGTGTTGGTGTACATGTGTTACGGATTTATACTGCATCGTTAAATTTCCCCCATGTATCTAGAAAAAGTTTTTCACACATATTTTCTATAAATATAGAGAAAAACCAATATTCTATCTGATAAAATATATTTTACTAAGACGGTTTAAAGACCTTGAATAAGAAATAGAATGTAGGGTTAAATGGAATGTAGAGTTAGCTCCATATTCTCCTTTGCAAAACTAAGAGATGTTTCTGTGGCGCTCTGCTTCCTGGTACTATTTTCAAGGATAGAGTTGTAGTCCAGATATGGTCGCTATTTTCCCATTATCCATGTATCAGTTCAGTCCACATATGCACCTTTTTATATTATCATTTTATATACATTTATTACCTCATTTGATTTATATATGCATATGTAAATCTTCTTTTAAATTAAGAAACTAGTAATATTTTATGGCTGAAACAGAGATTAGCTTCTTCCCAAAAGTGTCACAGTAAATTGAAAAGACCTATGAATTGGTTTCTTTCTTTCTTTTTTTTTCTTTTTTCTTTAGGTTTCACTTCTCTCAGCCATGTTTTGTAGTTCCTGTGTATAGATCTTGCGCATATTTGGTCAGAATTATCATTAAATATTTAACATTGTTGTGAATTGTTTTTTATTTTATTTATTTTTCATAAATTGTTTTTTTAATTTAAATTTCTAATTGTTGCTAGTATCTAGAAATAGAAATGCTTTTGTTTATTGATCTTCTGTCTTGCACCCTTGATAACTTATTTATTAATTCTAGTGGGTTTTTTTCTGTAGATTTCACTGGATTTTCTACATGGATGATAATATCTTCTGTGAATAAAATCAGCTTTACTTCTTCCTTTCCAGTGTAGATGCTTATTATTTCTTTTCTCCTGCCTTGTGGCATTGTCTAGAATGTATAATACAATGTTAAATCAGATTAGAGTGGACATCTTGATTTGTTCCTGTTCGTAGGAGAAGGTTTTCAATTTCTCACCATTAACTTTTATGTCACTCTACTTTTTTTGTAGATACCTTTTAATCAGCTTGAGGAAATTTTCTATTTTTTTAAAAGTTTTTATTTTAATTTCAGTTAGTTAACGTACAATGTTATATTAGTTTCAAGTGTACAGTATAGTAATTCAGCACTTCTATACATCACCCTGTGCTCATCACCACAAGTGCACTCCTTAATCCCCATCACCTATTTCACCCATACCCCCACCCACCTCCCCTCTGGTAACCATCAGTTTGTTCTCTATAGTTAAGAGTCTGTTTCTTGATTTGTCTCTCTTATTTTTTTCATTGCTTGTTTGTTTTATTTCTTAAATTCCCCATATGAGTGAAATCATACAGTATTTGTCTTTCTCTGACTTACTTCATTTAGTATTATACTCTCTAGCTCTGTCCATGTTGTTGAACATGACAAGATTTCATTCTTTTTTATGGCTGAGTAATATTCCAGTGTATATATATACCACATTTTCTTTATCCATTTACCTATCAGTGGGCACTTGGGCTGCTTCCATATCTTGGCTATTGTAAATAATGCTGCTATAAACACAGGGGTCCATGTATCCCTTTGAATTAGTGTTTTTGTATTCTTTGGGTAAATACCCAGTAGTGTGATTGCTGGATGATAAGGTATTTCTAATTTTAACTTTTTTTTTTTAAGATTTTATTTATTATTTATTTGAGAGAGTGAGAATGGAGAGAGAGGGCAAATGAGAGGGGGAAGGGTCAGAGGGAGAAGCAGACTCCCTGCCGAGCAGGGAACCCGATGAGGGACTCGATCCCGGGACTCCAGGATCATGATCTGAGCCAAAGGCAGTTGCTTAACCAACTGAGCCACCCAGGCGCCCTATTTTTAATTTTTTGAGGAACCTCGTGCTGTTTTCCAGAGTGGCTTCACCAGTTTGCATTCCCACCAACAGTGCACAAAAGTTCCTTATTCTCCACATCCTCGCCAACACCTGTTGTTTCTTGTGTTGTTAATTTTAGCCATTCTGTGTTTCTATTTTTAATTGGTTGAGTTTTTATCATAAATGGGTACTGGATTTTGTCAGATGCTTTTTCTGAGTCTATTGAGATGATCATATGATTAAAAATATCTATGTATTAGTCATTTATTGCTGCATAACAAATTATCCCAAATCTTTTTTTTATATTTATTTTTTTATTCTTATGTTAATCCCCATACATTACATCATTAGTTCTAGATGAAGTGTTCCATGATTCATTGTTTGTGCATAACACCTAGTGCTCCATGCAGAATGTGCCCTCCTCAATACCCACCACCAGGCTAAACCATCCTCCCACCCCCCTCCCCTCTAGAACCCTCAGTTTGTTTTTCAGAGTCCATCGTCTCTCATGGTTCGTCCACCCCTCCAATTTCCCCCACTTCATTTTTCCCCTCCGCTACCTTCTTCTTCTTCTTTTTTTTTTCTTAACATATATTGCATTATTTGTTTCAGAGGTACAGATCTGAGATTCAACAGTCTTGCACAATTCACAGCGCTTACCAGAGCACATACCCTCCCCAGTGTCTATCACCCAGTCACCCCATCCCTCCCACCCCACCCCCCACTCCAGCAACCCTCAGTTTGTTTCCTGAGATTAAGAATTCCTCATATCAGTGAGATCATATTATACATGTCTTTCTCTGTTTGACTTATTTCACTCAACATAATACCCTCCAGTTCCATCCACATCGTTGCAAAAATTATCCCAAATCTTAACATCTTGAAAGAACAAACATGGTTTATCTAACATTTTCTGTGGGTCTAGAATTCAGGTACTCCTTAGCTGGATGTCTCTGGCTCAGGGTCTCTCTGAAGTTTTGATCAAGGAGTAGGCCAGAGCTGTGGTTATACTTGAAAGCACAGATCATTTTGGTGTTTTCAGGCCCCAGTCTTTCTGCACATGTGCCTCTTGACAGGGCTGCCTCATGGCATAGCAGCTGGCCTTCCTTAGGGCTAAGTGATCTGAGAGAGAGGGAAAGAGTACCTATACAGAAGCTCAGTCTTTTTATTATTATTTCTCTGAAGTGATATTCCATGATTTCTGTCATATCCTATTTATTGGATACAAGTCCAAAAGTAGCCCACATTCAAGGACTAAATGAGAGTGTGAATACCTGGAAGTGGCCATCACTGGGAACCATTTTAGAGACTTCCTACCGTTCTTTATTAAAATGGTAAACTACACATTGTGTGTGTGTGTGTGTGTGTGTGTTTAGAGAGAGAGAGAGTGCTCGTGAATGGGAGTGGGGGGAGGGGCAAAGGGAGAGGGAGAGAGAGAATCTCAAGCAGGCTCCACACCCAGTGCGGAGCCCAATGTGGGCTTGATCTCACAACCCTGAGATATGACCTGAGCTGAAATCAAGAGACGCTTAACCAGCTGAGCCACCCAGGCGCCCCTAAAATGGTAACCTACACATTTTTGAATGTTAAGCCCACCTCACCTTCCTGGGATTAATTCTACTTTTTCATGATTTATTATCCTTTTTGCGTACTATTGGATTAAATTTATTAGAAGTGTGCCAATGATTTCTACATCTATATTCATGAGAGCAATCAGTCTGTAATTTTTTTATAATATTTTTGTCTGGTTATAGGGTTGGAATGATGCTTGTTTCATATAATAAGTTGGAAAGTATTCTTGCCTCTTTAATTTTTTTTTTAAGAGTTTCTGTAGAATTGGGTGTTATTCCTTCCTTAATTGTATGGTTTACTTTGCCAGTAGTGTCGCCTAACCCTCGCTTTTTCTTTGTTGAAAGGTTTTTGGCTACAGATTTAATTTCTTTAATAGACATAGATTTATTTAGTTTATCTGTTTCTTCTGGAGTGAGCTTTGGTAGTTTTTGTCCTTCAAGGAATTTGTTTCATCTAAGTTGCTGAATTTATTGGCATAAAGTTGTTCATAATTATCTGTAGGTCTGTAGTGATATCACGCCTCTCCAATTTCTGATATTGGCAGTATTTGTTTTTATATTTTGTCCTTATCAGTCTGGCTAGAGGTTTGTTTATTTATTTTTTAAAAAATCCTCTCTGAAAACGAACCAACCAGCTTTTGGTTTCATTGATTTTCTTTATTGCTTTCTATTTTCTATTTCATGTATTTACATTCTTTTTGTTTGTTTATTTGTTTGTTTTTAAAGATTTTATTTTATTTATTTGAGAAAGAGAGTGAGAAAGAGAGCACAAAAGGAAGTAGGGTCAGAGGGAGAAGCAGACTCCCTGCCGAGCAGGGAGGCCAATGCGGGACTCGATCCCGGGACTCCAGGATCATGACCTGAGCCGAAGGCATTCGCTTAACCAACTGAGCCACCCAGGCGCCCCTCATGTATTTACCTTCTGATATTTATTCATTATTTTCATTCTTCTCCTTATTTTGAGTTTCAGTTGCTCTTCTTTTTTTTTTTTTTTTTTGGTATTTTAAGGTATAATCACATTGCTTGGAGACCTTTCTTCTTTTCTACTATATGCATTTAGTACTATAGATTTTCTCCAATTGAAGTACTACTTTAGCTATATTCTACCATTTTGATATTTTGTGTTATTTTCATTTAGTTCAAGATACTTTCTAATTCTCCTTTTGTATTATTTAGTTTCTAGATATTTACTCTCATACTTATCTTTTAAATCCCTCTGGCTCCGTGCTCACTTTGGCAGCACATATACTAAAATTGGAATGATAAATCCCTTCTGGCTCCTTTTTAAGGTATTCTCTTTATCACTGGTTTTAAGCAATTTGATTTTGATGTGCCTTCATGTTTTTTCTTTTTGTGTTTCTTATACTTGGGGTCTGTTGACTTCTCCGGCCCATGTGTTTATACATTATTATAATCTACTTGCCTCAGTGATGTGGGTGGTTTCACATCCACATCACATCTATTGCCTCTTACTATCACATCCTTAAGAAGAAAACATAAATCCTTAAAAATATTGAGTGCATCTCATCTACTTGTGATAAATTGTTAGTTTTTGATCATGGGTAGAGGAATCTGCCTTAAATCTTTTCAAGACACCTTCAACAGTATTGTGGTTTGCTAAAAAGTATGATGATATCCTTCTCACTTGACTTAATTAAAATTCACCCTGTGCTTTGCAGTTGAGTCATACTCTTGGGACAGAGCTGATGCTTAAGATTTATTTTTTTTTTTTTTTAAGATTTTATTTATTTGTTTCACAGAGACAGAGAGCAGGAGTGGTTGGGGGGAAGCAGAGGGAGAGGGAGAAGCAGACTCCCCTACTGAGCAGGGGCCTGATGCAGGACGCTGGGATCATGACCTGAGCCAAAGGGAGACAACCAACTGAGACACCCAGGCACCCCAAGATTTAATTAAACTTTTTTTGTTTGTTTGTTTAAAAATTTTTAAGGAAGGGCATAATTTAATTATATGTACTTTCCTGCTCTAGCAGTTTTAAAAAATTACATTATCAGACATGTTTATTATACAATTCAAACAATACAGGGCATATAAAAAGTTAGTAATCTTACCCTTTACCAATTCAATTCCACATGTCTGGAGGTATCTTATGTTAACAGTTTGGTGTGTTTTCTTCTATTCCTTTCACTGTGCTCATACATACACATATAAATATTTATGTCTATGTCTGTTTCTGTGTGTCTGTATATATATATCCGTATCTATATCCAAACACGTAGTAGATACATGTATTCCTCATGTGGAATCATCCTATACATAACACTCAGATACTTTATATTTTTATTTTAACAATATGGGATTTTCTTCTGTTTTCCTGCTTTTATTTTTTATTTTTTATTTTTTTTTTAAAGATTTTACTTATTTATTTGACAGAGACAGAGATAGCGAGAGCAGGAACACAAGCAGCAGGAGGGGGAGAGGGAGAAGCAGGCTTCCCCCCGAGGAGGGAGCCCGATGTGGGACTCGATCCCAGGACCCTGGGATCATGACCTGAGCTGAAGGCAGACGCTTAATGACTGAGCCACCCAGGCGCCCTGTTTTCCTGCTTTTAAAAATAAAGATATGAAAACTTCAGAGCAAGAAAAAACTTTAAAAGCAATTTCAGAATTACCTTTTCTCTAGAGAGAACAATAAAGTTTACCTAACTTCACAGACAAGCGAGGTGCCATAAAATTATTTAATAAGAACAACATAGTCTCCAGAGTATAGGAAGAATGAAAGGCTGAGAACGTAGAGTAGAAAACAATGGGGCAAAAGTCAGAGACTAAAATAAAATGCAAGAGTGGGGCAGGCAGGGCCAGAGAATGAGGGAAGTTGGGAAGCAAATAGGGGTCTTGTGGATTTTGAAATGAGCGTTATTCAGTGTTTCTCTTTTACGGTATTATTTCTTTATATTCATTAGTTTTGGTATTAGAAAAAATACTGTTTTCAATTTTTCAACATCTCTAACCATTAGCTCTTTTATATGCACAAGTTTTATATTCCAGTTTGGAGATGAACTTCGGATGGGACAGATTTACTTTTGAAATACATGGTGATCTTTTTCTCTAGCTGTGTTAGCTGCTTCCATGATGACCCATCAGTTAAAACACCCATCTGATTTAGCTCAACTGATTTTTAAAAAATTATTATTATTAAGGCAAGTTGTCCAACTTCCTAATGATTCAGAATCATTGCACTTGCGGGCAGGTGGTAAAATGTGTGACAGGGTTCAAGAACCACATTAGGGAACTAGTACCCTAAACCTTAATCTTCCCATTTTATGGATAACATTTTTAGTGTCTGCCCTAAATGAGTAGAAGTGGAATAATTATGAGGAATTTTTTCATACTGGGATTTAAGCTGGTATAGCTTTCAGAATGCGGACTTTCTGAGCATTTTCTGAAATGGAAATTAGCAGGCTCTCTAGAATAATAAATCACGTGTTTCATGATATTAAAGCTTCAAGTGGGTAGTTCTGAATTTCTTTCTTTCTTTCTTTTTTCCTAGATATGTGTCACAAAGATGTCTACACGGAACTGCCAGGGAATGGATTCAGTGATCAAACCCCTGGACACAATTCCTGAGGATAAAAAAGTCAGGGTTCAGAGGACGCAGAGCACCTTTGACCCATTTGAGAAACCCGCTAATCAAGTAAAGAGGGTGCATTCAGAGAACAATGCTTGCATTAACTTTAAGTCCTCCTCCACTGGCAAAGAGTCTCCAAAAGTTAGGCGGCACTCCAGCCCCAGCTCGGTAAGTGCAGTCTTCTTAACCAGTGGGGAAGCAGAAGGAGTATCCCTCCAACAGTTGTGGCCCGCTGTGCTGAAAGAGGGCAAGTGGCTTTATCAGTGCATTATTATGCACGCTCTCTCAGGGTGGTTTAGTGTTTTTTTTTGGGGGGGGGGGAGAGCACAATCTATATACAGACTCTTTATTCATAAGTACCCAGCAAGCAAATGAGAAATGATTCAACTTATTTTTGGAAAAAAAAAATTTTTTTTTCTAGTTGTTTCCAGTTAGAGGATTTATAATTAAACATCCTTTGGTATTTCAAATCCTTGGAAAAGGATATTGAACTTTACTGTTTTTGCGGGCAATATAGTTTTGAGTTCAGTAGATTCACAAAGAATGTTGTTTCAGAGTAAAGGTTCAAATTTATTTACTTGTCCTCTTCCAGTTTGTTTTCAGTGTAAATGTTTTAAATTTAAGAGCTAGATGTTGAAATTGGTCTTTTTAAGGAAAAGTCCTATTCATCATAATGAAATTTTCTTACACTAGATTAAGGCAAGTTTTGCCTTTTGACCTAAGGAGGTGTAAAGTTCTGAGGTAAATGCTGCTTTTTGACTGTAAAATTTTTACTGAAACTTTTATTTCCAAAACCGGCCTTCATTTAACCTTGTAAAAACCCTTATGATCTTTTAAAGTTAAGTAATTTTCAGATTTAACTTACACTTAAGAACCTTTTGAGTAGATGCTCGAAGAGTTTAAAAGGTAAGAGGAGAATGCTAAGATAATTTTGATTCTATCATCCTGCTAAGAAACATGCCATTTTATAAATATTACATTTGATGAGGGCAAAGCAGAGCCAGAAATGTCAACTGCTAGAGGAGTATTGACACTTCAGTTAAACTGTATGACACTGCACATATCTGGTCACATTTTGTGTTAATGAAGCCAAAATAAATATTAGCAATGCAGCATTTATGAGGAGCATTGATTATCTGCTTTTTTCCCAAACTGACCCCATAGTCTTGTCTATGAGTGCAAGGTAGCATCCGTCTAGGTCACAGACACATCACTAACTTCTGGGAGAACTTTTAGATTTAGTAGCATTTTAGAAGAAATGAAAGAAGTTGTTGAGAATGATTAAGCCTATGTTATGGAAAGAGAGTTGTAGACATTTTACTATATAGTTATCATAATATTATTATATATCAGCCTAAAATGATATATAGAAATTGGCATTTTCAGATATTGCAATCAGGCATACTTGTACTAAAGAATTATTTACCTTTTATCTGAAATTTAAGTTTAGCTGTCATGTATTTTTTCTCAATACTAGTTATAATCTACTGGTGTATTCCTTCTTATGTTGCTCAGATTCTTCCTACTTTAACCATTGGGAGCTCTTTCAGTTTGGCTCCTGTGCCTTTTTGAAATGTCTTTGTCCCTCTGTTTTTGGAACATGTCCTTACCTTCTGGTCCTCCAAGACACTTTTGGCTGATGTTGTATTTTTCCCAACCCCAGACCTAAAACCAGCCATTTCTCCAAAGAATCTCAGTTCCTTTTATTGGAGAGTGGTAGTTAGAAACCAAGATGTGGATGCTGGCTGTGCTTGGTGCTACCAGGGGTCATGTAGATTTAAAAGTCAGTGCGTACATCATAATATAAGTGATAACCATGGAGTTTCCATATTTTTAATATTTAATAAGAAATTAGTTTCAGTTTTTATCAAGGTAAGTTGAGTGTTACCTGATGCTTTTTGTATTTCTCTCTCTCTCTCTTTAAAGTTGCATTTTATCTTTATTAAAGTCATGCTTGAACATAGCTTAACAGATCAGATAGACAAGTCTGGGGGGATGGCAGTGGCCTAGGTTTTGAAACTCAGAACAACTAGTATAGTAAAACCAGAGCCAGTGGATAATATTGGCAACAAATACAGTTGACAAGTATTTCTGTGAACCTCAAAATAGGAGTGAGGAGGGGAACAAACCATGAGCAGTTTTCAGAACTGCATGGTGTTAGGAAGGGTGAGGATGGAAGCTCAGGGAAGGGAAAGAACTCCTCTCTGAAACTCTACTCTCATAGCCCCCCTCCCCCCTCCATTGCCATCAGGTACATACTGGCTGCTTGTTGGGACATTCTTAGGACAGTGGCAGCAACTGGGAGGGACTTTGATGGCTTCTGTGAGTAGGTGAGTGCAAGGAGACCAGGGTGGGTTACTGATACTGGAATAGTCTACTGGCCTTTCTGTGACTCCTCTAGAACGTCACATTGAAGCCCTGAAGACCTTTCCAGGACGAAACCCTGCCCTGAATGGAAAGTGCGGAAGTAGGCTTCTGTGTAGGTCACATTCAGTGGGGGCAAAGGAAATGGATGGTCCAGAAAGAAATGTTGGAGCAAAACAGTTGAGGGAAGATCTCAGTGTGTGTGCTAGTTTGTCTTTATTTTTTAACTTCGTGAAACGGATGAAAGAACTTTATTTTAGGAAGCTAGAAAGGCTATCTTGGCCACACCCCTGCCTTAAACTACTGAATAATTCATTTTACTTAAAATAACCAATAGAAAAATTAGTGGTTGAATCTTATACAAAACCATGAGGAAAAAAAGAAGAGAAAAAGGAGCAGAATAACATCTTTACAGATAATGAAGTCAAGCTAGAAGGAGGTGAAATTATCTTTATTTGCAGATTTTTGATGATGTATCTGGAAAATCCAAAAGAATCAGTGAAAATACTCTAAACAGTGAGAGAAGTTAGCGAAATAGCAGGCTAAAAATTAACATACAAAACCCAAGAGAAACCTTTATAAAAGTGAGAATCATTATTGAAAACTGGTAACTAAAGCAAATAACTAAGCATTTATTTTCTGTGATTCCTACATGAAATTGACCTCATGGTAACCTAGTTTTGATGGGGGGGGTTGTGAATTTGTCTTTTAGAAATAATCCCACTAATACATCAAGAAAAAATAATATATTTAGGAATCACAATTTGGTAATCCCTGATGAGGTAGTACATGTAGGTAATGATTGTCAGTACCTGCTGACATCACCAAGAGAGATAGCCAGACATTGTGATGTCCTAATGGAAGTTTACGCAAAGCACCTGCAAAATTCAGCCCGAATCTGAGCAGGGCTCTAGATATAATAACCACTGGAACACATCAAGAGAGGATTTTCCCTGTTGTGTTCCTATCCCCAAATATATTTCCCCTACTTTCTGGCTTTTAATATATGGCATTTGTAATCTTGTGATGCTGTAAATGCTATTCATAGCAAGGCCACATGATATACTATGACTGAATTTCTTTCTCTGAAGAACTTTCTAACATTTATTTTTTTCTTGAAGTATAGTTGACACACAATGTTACATTAGTTTTAGGTGTACAACTTAGTGATTCAACAACTCTATCCTTCTTTGCATAACTTTCAGATTTTCTTAGTCATAATTGCTTCCTCTTCATTTATTCATAATTGATATAATGATTTATTATAATTTCAATTACAAATTGAGGTCCCAGATTATTTGGTAAAACTATAAAACTTATTAAGCAAATCAGAAATCAGGTAACTTATCAGTTTTTCTTCCCCCTGAGATTGTCCTCGACATTGTCAATCCTTCTAATCCAGTCTGGACCACTTGATCTCCAAGCCTGCTATCCTGAGGCTTCCCTTCACTGGCTTCCTGAGAAGTTTCTTTTCCCTCATTTTTGTGTTAAATGCCTATGCTTTGGGTTATGTGTTTTTCTTGTTCTTGGTTTATGTCATTGCACATATGACCGTACCTTTATTTATACTTGGTAACTTGATTAATAATCTGGGTATAGGATTCTAGTTTAGAAAATAAATTTTTTCATAGCCTTTTGAAGACATTGCATTGTTCTTTTCTAGGTCCCTTTATTGTTATTTTAAGCCCTAGACTATTCTGATTCCTAATTCATTCTTTGTGGAAACTTCTAGAACTTTGTTTTCATCCCTGATGTGGACCTTTTTCTCGGTACTCAGGGAATCTTTTCAATTTTGAAATTAATTTCTTTCAATTTCAGAAAATATTCTTTTATTATTAACTCATTAATTTTCTTTTTGGTTTTCTCTGCTTTATGGATATTTAAAAAAAATTTTTTAATGCTTCAGTTAAATTTTTAATTGATGCTAACATTTATTTCCAAAAGCTCTTTCTTATTCCTCATATGTTCTTTTGAAAATCAATCTGTTCTTTTTCAATGAATAATATATTGTCTCTGTTTTTGAATATGCTAGATGTAGCTTAGGGGAATTTTGAAGAGGCTTTTTTTTTTTACTACCTAAATGATCTCGAGTTTCCTTTGAGTTCTTTGTTTTGGTTTTTGTTTGTTTGTTTGTTTGTTTGTTTTGGTTTCTGCCTTGCCTGTTGAGATTTTTAATTTTGGTGAGTCTAGATCATGCCTTTGGAAAGAACTCTTGACTGAGTTCATATTATGAATAGTGTACAAAAAAGTTCAAAGGAATTTCTTTGTGCCACCAGTGCTTGTCCACTGGGGGAGGCCTCAGCGTAGGGAATATCAGAGAAGACCTAGTCACTTCATAGGAGGACTATTAGATGTCAGTATCAATCCATCTTTTTCCTTGGCTGAGTTGATCCCCCAGAGCAAATTTACCTAGGATATGAAAGCTTAAATGCTATTTTTCTGAGATGATCAAGAAGGGGCCCAGGGTCTCCCAGTCCTACACAAACTTTCTTCTGCTTTGTTTTCATTCAGTATGACTCTTCATCCTGATTTCCACTGTACTTGGTGTCCCAGTTCTGACCTGTCTGGTTCAACCTCTTCAGAGAATAAGCCTCTGCTGGGGATCACGGTAGGGCATACACCTGTCTGAGAGAGGCAAGTTCCCAGGGAAAGGACCTGTTCCTTAAACCCACTCTGACTAAGCACTTTGCTTTTGGCCTCTCGTTGAAGTTCAGCTTCCAGTTCTTGAGTGTTTCTGGGATTCTGAAGTATGAACTGAGTTCGTTCTTGGTTTACGCCTTTGGTCATCGTCCTTGTCAGCAGCCTCCCATCCATTTGTCTCCCGTCTCCAAACTTTTGTTTGTATCTTGTCTGCAATCTTCTTACTTGTTCTATTTGCCCTTGTGAGTTATGACTTTACTGTCAGTTTAGTAGATTGGTGAGGGCAGAGATAAGTACATGTGTTAAAACCACCATGTTTAACTAGAAATTTCCACTGTTTCGCTCCTATTGTTAACTTCCTTTAAGATTCTTTTTCTTGAGTTTCTTACTGGGCTTACCCTTTCCTATTCTACCCCAGGAAGTCTTTCTTATATATCAGACCACTTATATTACTTTGTGTTGAAACTGCTTTGCTTTCTTTTCTTTATAGGAGTTTTTGTCTCCATTCAGTATGCCTTAGAAAAAATGTCTTTGCTCTTTTCTCCTCAAGTTGGAAGTGGTTTCTTTTCTCTTTTAGCTTGGTGCTATAATACTCTGTTTTATTCTGAGTCCTTTCTACCTTCTGCCTTTTTGTTCTCTTCCCTATTGCGATGGAAGAGGGTATTTTATGATACTCTATTTATGGAAAGACCTTTTTCCTTTGGACTCCTCATTGGGCAGAAAATGGAGGCAGTAACACATCTTGTGTAATACCACTCTATAGCCCATCTGATAGTGTATGGGTTTGCTCATTTCATACCCACAGGCATGGGAGTTTTAGGACAGATTTTGTTATACAAATTTTTAAAGGCTAATAGGCCTCAGAATAGTCCCTTTACCCAAGGGCCAGCAAGATTAATGCCATATCTTTATTCTATTGTTATTTCTTTGAAGTATTAGTTATCTTGAATAGGCTCCAAGAACACAGTTGAGAAGGAGGGAGAAAGTGAGCAGAAGTGTGGCACTGTGCTGAGTCCCTGTTTTAGTGAGGACAACAGGATAGCTGTTCTTGTTTCTCGGGATTACTGTGGTGGATGTACTGTATGGTACCACGTCTTCCCAACTGCCCTATTCACACAGTGGTCATTGCTAGGAATCATGACTGAAATCAAGAAACCAAGAGTACCTTGACCTCAGAGACCGTCCGCATTCATCTGTATACTTCCTGGATTTGTTTAGACGGTGGCACTTTAAAATTCAGGCAGAATCTAAAGAATGTGATTTTATTTGAATTGGTCTATTTCAAGAGGTATTTGACAGCTTTTCTTTGCTTCAGACATTTCTTGAGTGCCTGCTCTTGTGGGCCTCGTCCCTGCGTAGTGTTTGGTACTGTCACTGACAGGGCGAAGCTTTCTTTCCCTTTTCCCTCCCACCCCCTCCATCCCAGCTGTGCTCCTCAACAGCTAGAGCTATTGGAAGTGCTATGGGAGACTGCCTGTCTTGCTCGCCCAATTTAGAAGGGATTTCATTGAGCTGTGCTATCATAAGCGAAGCTTAAAGAGAACATATTTTCAGAAATTCATATTTAGATTAAGGTCTATACATTTCACCACAGAGTCCTCCAAATGTACCTCCTCCCATCTCCAGATAAATCTATATCCCATGATACGCAGGCCCAATCTGAAGAGAGGAAGAAGGTGCACACTTGAGAGTCCCACTTCACTTCTCAGGGGTTTATCCTTGAGCGGCGGGGTCTTATCTTGGCATTGCCTCCTTCTTGTGCTGACTAGAACATTCCTAGAGAGAACCAAGCCCCCTCGTTAGGTTGTTACCACCTGTGGTGCTTGGGTCTATCTCTCTGTGTAGCATCTAGATCTATTTTGTAACCAAGTTATCCATCAACTGTGGATTACCTTAGTGTGACTTTATAATTGGGCTAGAAATACAGGATGCTAGAGCCTCTTTCTGAGATCAAAGGCAGAAGAAAAATTAGCAAAGGAAGATTTCACTTGAAATTCTTGTTTAATGAGGCCTCATGAATCCTTCCCACTTTACCCTCACATCCACTTTCAAAATTATAGTATAATACAGTAGTGCAGATTGTGGTTTTCCTGCAATTCAGGCTGTCATCAGTAACGTTAAGCAAGGGGTTAATATATGAAGGTTAAAATCAGTTTTCAATGAATTCAGTATGAAACTGTGGACATTCCTATAGCCATGTCATGGTATCATTAGAATGGACATAGAAGTATACTCATGCATTTTATAAAAATGCAGTTCAAAAATACATCCCTGCTTTTAGGAATGGGGTTTCAGTAGATGATAAATTTAAGCATAATTTAATGCCTGTACTATGAGGATTAGGTCTTTGTGGGAAGATTCCACCAGTGCAGTAGTGGTAAAGAGAATAGGTCCTTGATTCTAATTAACTTGGTTTGAATTCTAGCTCCGCCTTTAGCTACAGGATGTTAGATGAGTTATTTACTTCTCCAGTCTTTAAAATCTTCATGTTCAAATGAGGATACTAATAGACCAACCTCAGGGTGATGTTATACGGATTAAATTTAGGTGCTGTATTTGAAGTGATTAGCTCAAAGCCAGGCACTTAGCAAACACTTGATATTAACTAGCTGTCATTGTTAATTACACAAACAATGAACTAGAACTAGCAAAGGCCATGAGCATCTCCTTCATGGCAGGATGGCAGGCACCATTCAGCTGGAATATTATCTTCATTTTTTCATTATCTATGCCAATGTTCCCCTCCACTGGTCCATACAATTGATGGTTCTCTGTACCTTTATTCTATTTTTTACAAAAAAATGTATTTACATTATTTCATTAAATTCCACATCTCTGTGCAGTTAGTGTGTTGGTTAGTAATTGCTGATTAGCCCTCTGTATTTACAGTTTTCTAAAGTGCTGTCTCAAGCCTGCGATCTAAGTAGGGAAGTGATAAGCAGAGAATACTTGCCCCACAAAACTGTTTCCAATTCACCCATGCACCTGACCACAAAGAGCCAAAGATAATATTTAGGATTGACTACACATGGGTTTGATCTAGCATCTGTTTAAATGTTGATGATTTAATAAGGTTGTGAGAAAAAAAAAATAGGCAAACTCAAAGCCTGAACTTTAATTATCAAACAAAATAGGACCTCTCATTCTGAATTATTCTTAATTTCATCCGTTTGATGGGAAGGATTTTATTATTGGCCTCTTTAATGACTTAGCAGTTGGATTCCTTATTCATATGCATAGTAATTACAGATCAGAACATTTCTAATTACTTAAAATAGGGGGACTCACTTTATAAGAATCTGACTCCTAAAGCTCAGACTATCTTAAGACATGCCCTATTCCATAGGCCCATTCTTTTTTAGATAAAATTTTTTAGAGAGACATTATGTGTGTATAGAGCTATGAAGCTAGCATGATTGATCTGTAGATTACAGTGTATTTCTACAATGTATACATATCAGTTTCACAGGGAAAATAACATTGTCTTAGCATCAAATGTGGCAAAATATTAATTTTCTGCCATCACAATATTAATAGGGTGTATATGAACCATGGTAGTTAGTGCATCCAAATCCATTTAATTAGATAGAGTACTTTGTGCCATTAGCATCTTCTTTTACTTGATTTTTCTTGTGAATAAGTGTTTTTTTTTTAAAGCATATTCTTGTTTTTCTGATTTCTTCAGTTCTATTTCTTCAAGTAGTACATTTAGTGTGGTCTGTATCTTAAAACGATTATATCAACTCTGATATATAAGGCAGTTGATAAAGAGTGAAATATTTTAGAAAATTATTTGTGCCTTTTCAGGAGGAAAAAATACTGGCGTCCTCTTCTACCAGTTTTGTGTGACTATGTCTTGTACTTGCTATAAATACGCATTAGCAGTTTATCTCCTAATAGGAGTAAAGGGGTAATTTTCTGCTGCTGCTTTTTTTCTTGAACATAGATTAGATTTATTCTTAAAGGAGCACAAAAGCAAACACAGACTTCTCATTCTAATTTTAAATAATTTAGAGTGGAACTGTGAACACAATATTTTCCCCATTGAAGATCATTTTATACTGAAGTTTAATATAGGTTTTAAAATTTCTATTTAAAACTTGGGCTCAGGAGGGTGATGGTAAAGTGTGACATTCGCAAGCTGTTTCCCGGTGATGAAAAATGCATGAGAACATAACCCACACAGGACTAGTCAGGCGATTTTGAATGTAATTTTCCATTAAGTTTTACTTGATTCAACTCAACACATGGTTTGTACCTTACAAGTTTCTTGAAGAAAAGAATACGTGGTCCATTGTTTTTATTAATCCCTTCTTAGTATGTCTAATTCGTATTACTTTCGACCTTTCTTCTTTTCTAGTGTGTGCATATGTATTTACATTTTCTTGTTATGTATTGATTTGGCTGTATCCCCTGGGTCTTAAAATGTCGTGTCCTCAATGCCACATATTTATTTATGAATTTTCAATTTTGATTTTCTTTCTCACTCACACAGCTAAACTATTTAAGATTTCCTTTTGTTCTTAATTGCTAATTTTACTGCATTATGTTCAGAAAAAGTAACTTAAGGTGTTTCTGCAGTTTTAAATATTGAAAGTGGTCATTTTTTTTTTGTGAATGTTAAATGTATGCTTGAAAAGAATATATATTAACATGTGTATTAGATTAAAATGGTAATTCTCATATTCAAGTTCATAAATCCCTTACTTCTTCCTTGTCTGCTCTTTTGATGTCTGAGTGATGTATGTTTGTTGCCCATTATCACCGTGAATTTGACAATTTCTTATTTTATTGCTACCAGCAGTAAAATACATACATTTCAAAACTATGTTATTAAATTTTAATTTAATAATTAAATTTAAATTTAAATTTAATTTAAAAAATTTAAAATTATTAGATTTCTTTGTGGATATTAATGTTCATTTTTATGGGATATACTAATTTAATCTATTTGTTGTTTTATGAATTCTATCTTGTTTGCCATCAATATTGTGATAATGCATTATTTTGTAAAATTCCTTTTTTTGCTGTATTTTCTCTTTACTCCTTTATTTTCAGATTTACTCGTTTTAATTTTGTCTCTTAGGAATAGCATATTGCTAGACTTTCTTTGTTTTTTCAATCTGAGAAGTTTATATTAATAAAGGAAGTTTGTTCATTTATTTTTATTACAATCAATACGATTGATTGATATGTTTTACACGATCGATATGTTTAAACTTAAGTTCTTATTTTATGAACTTTTACTTGACGTGTTTTCTTCTTGAGCACCCCCCCCGACCTTTCACTTTTTATTTTCATCCCTCTCCTCATTACATTGTGTTCTTCTATTCTTTTCTCTCTAATTTGTTTGGTGTTTGTGTATCCAGTTCATGTTATTTTGTGATGACCTTTGAAGAGTTAAGAAACATACTAAAACATATGCATTTGGAGTTACTCAGTTTCTGCAGTCTGTCCTGATCAATTGAAGAAATCTCAGCCTGCCGTTGCTTCTTTTTTCCTAGTGTTCCTTGCCTTTCTGTGCTTCCCCCATCACTCCAAGTACATCTTATATCAAGATAATACAGAATTCTGTATCTAGATTTTTTTTTCTGTAGGTGGCAACATTACATCTTTTCCATCCTACTGACAGGACTATTTTGGGTATGGTATTAGTGATTCAGAATCATTTTTGCTATTTATTTTGAAAATGTTGCTTAATTGTCTTTTTGCAGTCATTGTTGTCTGCGAGGATATTATGCTGATTGGATATTTTTTCTATTTAGGTGCAACCTCTCCCTAAAGTTTTCTAGGGGAATTCTGTTCAAACATAGAGCTTTTTACTTTTCATATGTGTCCATTCTTTTATTCCCTGCCCATTGAATATTTTATTTCATTGATTAAATATTTACTCTCTAAATCTCTAATTGTTTCTTCTTGAAGGATGTAGTATCTTCTGAAATCTCTCTGAACATACTGGTTATTTTTATTCAAAGTTATTCTTGGCAATGTCAACTCTCTAACCAGGGTTTTGGTTTATCTGCCCATTAAATATTATGCCTTTTTTTCCAGGTATTGATTTTCCTGAAATGATTTGTGATTTTTTATTATATACTCATTTTTGTATTTGAGAATTACTGTCAGCTTATTTAGTTTTCTGTAAATCATCTGTAGTGATCTTATGAGAGAGGCAAGGATTACAGCTTGGGCATGGGGGGGATTGTCATCCTTTTTCTAGCAGTGGCTGCTTCCGTCCTTGCTCTGCCCCTCTGGCCTGAATACCCACAGTCTCAGCTGTCTCCTCTGTGCAGATGTTCCTGCAGTTTGCTTGGGAGGGCACCCTGTGCTCAGCTGTGTTGATTAGTTTCACATTTTCCTGGAGACTCCTGCTTCTTTTATTTGTAATAGTCTTCTTCTCCAGGTTGGGGCTTTAGGTTGCCACAGTCTTTTCTCTGAAGTTTTGATTCTGATTACTGTCTCTCTTTCAGAATTTCTCAAAATTTCTGATTAAATATTGGCACTCTTTCTTGTTTCCCATTCCTGTTTCTGCTTTATTATTTTTGAAAAATATCTTCTCAGTCACTGTGTGGTATTTTGGGTGGGAAGGAGGTAAGAAGCATGTGTTCAACTTGCCACACAGGATCTTTATAAATGATGGGAGTCAGATCCATTGCCAGTATGTTATGTTTCTCATAAGTGGTATAAGAGCACATTCTCAAGGATAGTGTTCTATAAACTTTCTGCAAGAAGGTCTTTTCCTGAGCTTCTGAAAATCATTAATTATGCAGTAACACAATCACCAGTAACTTTTTGTCGATTATTTATGTATTTATAACTGAGATTGGATAATTCCATTAAGATACTTTTAATTCCTCATATAATTATCATTTTCTGATATGCTTTGATATTACCCTTTTATAGTGACATTAAAATAATAGGTAACTTGGGGGCGCCTGGGTGGCTCAGATGGTTAAGTGTCTGCCTTCTGCTCAGGTCATGATCCCAGGGTCCTGGGATCGAGCCCCACATCGGGCTCCTGGCTCAGCGAGGAGCCTGCTTCTCCCTCTCCCTCTGCCTCTCTCCCTGCTCATGCATGCTTTCTCTCTCTGTATCTCTGTGTCTCAAATGAATAATAAAAAAATAATAATAATAGGTAACTTGCCCCATGGAGGACAGCACTCCCCATGTTTTGTCTGGTGAAAGTTGAGGCGGGCTGGGGACAGCAAGAGTGATGAGATTGCTCACTTTCAGCACTTTTATCATCTTGATGGGATTTGCCATGTCTTTAGGAAGAGTTATTTTGCTGCAGCTAAACTTAAGGGTCGGTTTATAATACATAAGACAGTTCCTTTTGTATTAATGAGATGCATCTGAGTGATGCATCTTTGATTATTTGTTTGCATTATTGCTAAGAGGTATTGGAGGAGTACCTTTATCTGGCTGAATATTATACAGTCATGATTTACAACAGGGGTCAGAGGGTAAATATTTTCAGTTTTGTTGGCTGTATCATCTCTGCTGCAGCTACACCTCTGTTGTAGCTTTCTTTCTTTTTTTTTTTTTTTTAAAGATTTTATTTATTTATTTGAAACAGAGAGAATGAGAGAGACAGAGAGCACATGAGAGGGAGGAGGGTCAGAGGGAGAAGCAGGCTCCCTGCCGAGCAGGGAACCCGATGCGGGACTCGATCCAGGGACTCCAGGATCATGACCTGAGCCGAAGGCAGTCGCTTAACCAACTGAGCCACCCAGGCGCCCCTCTGTTGTAGCTTTCAAGTCGTAAGACAATATGGAAATGAACATGCGTGACTATTTTCTAATAAACTTTGTGGACACTAAAATTTGATTCTCATATATAATCTTACTGTGCTATTAAATTTTATTCTTCTTTTGACCACCCACCCCATTAAAAAAAAAAAGAAGTAGAAACTTTTCTAAGTTTGTGGGATGAACAGGTGTTAGTTTGGACTAGCCAGCCCCTAATTTAGAAGATTATATAATAACATGGAAAATATTCATAATATGTTGAGTGGGGGAAAAAAGCAGATTAAAATCAGTATGTTTAGTGTAATCCTATTTATGTAAAAAAGCAGGCATCAGCATATAGATAGCACTGGAAGAAGAGATACCAAAATATTAATGGTGGTTCTTTCTTGGTAGACAGATTATGGGTAAATTTAAACTTTCTACACTGTTTTTATTTACATTTTCTGAGTTTTGTATCCTGAATAGTTATCATGTTGTTTTTTAGAATAAATATTCTTATATCAGAAAAAAGCTATTTAAAAAAGTGACAGAATTTATACATTTTTAGCAAAATTGGCCTATTCATTGTAATTAGTTTGATACAATCTGTTTTGTTTACCCTCTGCTCCATTTTTAGCCGACAAGTCCCAAATTTGGAAAAGCTGACTCATACGAAAAACTGGAAAAACTAGGGGAAGGCTCTTATGCTACAGTATACAAAGGGAAAAGCAAGTAAGTTCATTCGGTTTTTAATATTTCACATTTAAAATGTACCTGCTCTCTTAATACTGATTATTAACAATTAATAATATTAATTTATTTAAATAATTCTCCTTTAATATACAGTAGATTTTCCCTCTCAGTTTTTGTTCTTGTTGTTGTTTTAAGAAGTGTGAAAGTCAGCAGAATTGGTTTTCCCTGCTAGCAAACAATTTTGCAGACTTGTCCAATTTATCTTTTCTGTCCTACCCCTGCCCCTCCACCCCCAACATTGGGGCTGGAACCTTCAAATGAGAATTCGTTTCCAGGTGAATGATATGATTAATTTCTTCTGGAGGTTTAGTGTTTGCTTAAGAATAAGAGTACTGATTTGACAAAGTCAAATATATTGGCTATTCTTGCGTCTTTTTAAATTGAGCTTTTACTCCATCTAAAGAAATCACTAAATTAAAAAAAAATGCAGACTTTTTCTTTTTTCCTACCTGTGTACTTTGACACCATACTACATATATTTTCACGTGGAGAAACAACCTTCCCTCCTGTTGTTATTCTCCACACCCCCCCCCCCGCACCCCCCTGCCCAATGCTATCCTGGGGTCAGGCACAAGTTTGGATTCTTGAAAAGCTTACCCCATATGTTTCTGATAGGCCTCCTCCCTCTCTTATTAAGAATGCAGAGTTACTGTATTTGGTGCCATGTAGAAATATAATGCTATTTCTCAAATAACTGTAGGAAATACAAATCTTTACCTTAAATAACATTACCAAATAATGTTGAAAAATAATTTTCTGAACCATTCCCTGTTTTTGTCTCTCTTTTAAGTCATTATGGAAGATAGGAAATTCTAACCTAATTAATTACATAAAATCATGTAGTGGAAAATTCTCTGAAGGAACTTTCTAAACACATAATTGGAAATTTTGACCATTTAGGTAATCTTTGGCTTTTCTGGAATGTAGTTTTTCCTTTGCTTATGTTTTTTAAGAAGATGAAGAAATATTTCTGACAAAGGAAGATATGTAAGTAAGGATGCAGGAATAATATAAGTAACAAATAATAGTACTAATTTTGAGATTTTAAATATTTACCAAAAAAAATGTCTTTTAAAAAATTTGTCTGAAAAAGAAACATGATGGGAATAAAAAATCAAGTCAAATCTATAGGGCTGTTAATGACTTATCTAGAGTGCCTGAACATTACAGAATATTGTTGAGCAGTTTTAAATAGAGGTTGTGTGTGAAACTTTATATTCTTTCCTAAAGAAAAATAGTTATTTCTCTAGTATATAAAAATTAATTGTACATTTAATGTTTATAACATGAGGGTCACTACACTGGATTAAGCAATTGTTTTGCATAATGTATGGTATATCCATTGTCTCATCATTTCTCATGATGCCCTACAAAGATAGTTCCTATAATTATCACCTCCGTTTGACTAGGGGTCCTGTGCTTGGAGAGTTTTCACCACTTGTCCAAGTCCACACAGTTGGTTAGTGGCAAATCTTGTTTTTGGCTCACGTCTCTCTGGTTTGCAGCCATTCTTTTCCTAACCATTATACAATACTGCTTGCACAGTATAAGGCCTTCCTCGGAAAACCTTGGTCCTTGTTGAATATTCCAGATGGTTCTCACATATGCTCTGGCTTGTTGTAATCATGAATCAAACAGAAGCAAACATATTATTTCATTATAAGGAAATACACCAGTTACTTTTAAGTGCCTTCCCAAAAAAGATGGGCTCAGCTGATTTCCAAATGTAAGTTAATAACTCTATTAAATGTTTAACTTTGTGATTTATGTCAAAATCTTGGAGATAGTTGAAAAATCCTCCATTTATTATGCTCGAATAAAAGAAAGGCTGCCTTTTAAGTGTCTGCAATCTTTGAGAAGGGCAGTTCCGGACAGTTAATACTCTTCACTCCAGCAGGCCTAAATGTATCTTGTCAGCATTTCTCAAGCAGTTTCAAGCCTGCTGGTCACATGTAGCATTTAATTTCCTCCAGCTGGAGATGAAAGCCATTGACCACTCACCTGCTTTAAGAGAGGACAGGTTGCCTGTGCTTGCTTGCTTTAGGGTGGCAAGGTCAGGCCAGAGCACAACAGTTACATGCCGTCTAGCAAGGCTTGAGAGCTGAGTTTGTTTGATGTGTCCCCTGAAGTGCTGTAATTTAAATAGCCCCCCATCCAAGGACTCCTCACCACTCTCCCATACATGTCGGCATCCCTGCCTCCCATCTTTAAACATTATCTTTAGCATCTTCTCCAAGAGCAACTATCATTATATTGTGGTAAAGTTGCCTGGTATTTGTAGAGATCTCACTAATTTCTAGTTTGTGAGCATTTTACAAATAAATCTTGAATCACATGGGTCAAGTTGGGATTTTGCCACTAACCTCACTGTATTAGTTTGCTGGGGCTGCCAAAACCAAGTACCACAGACTGGGTGGCTTAACAACCGAAATTTATCTTCTCGCAGTTCTGGAAGCTGGAAGTCTAAGAAGGTGTTGGCAGAGTTGGGTCCTTCTGACGGTTGGTTCTGTAGGGGAGAGAATCTGTTCCCTGCTTCTCTCCTAGCCTCTGCGGTGAGCTGGCAGTCTTCGGCACTTCTGGCCTCTGAACGCGGCACTTCAGTCTCTGCCTTCCTGTTCCCATGGTGTTCTCCCTGTGTGTGTCTGTATCCAAATGTTCCCTTTTCAGAAGGACACGAGTCATACTGGCTCAGGGCCCACCTGCTGACTTCATTTCAATGCAGTTACCTCTGTTAAAGGCCCTATTTCCAAAGAACCTATGTCATATTCTGAGATTAGGGAGCTTCAGTATATCTTTTTTTGAGGATATAATTTAATCCATTACACTTACACATTTCAAACCTCAGTAATTTGGCATTGCATTCATGACAGTGTTCTTTTACTATTTATGGTATATCTTGAGTCATCTTTTATTTCATGGTTCTTTAAATAATACAGGCAAAGGAGATCCTCCTCTCCCCACCCACAAAATGTTTGTGTACTTGTTGATTTAGGTGTAGTTGCTGGTAGCTATAGTATAGAAACTCTTGAAGGAATAGAGAGGCTTTTTATTACCTTGAATTCTCTTGAGTTTCTTACTCTACGTAGATTGGGAAGAAGCTGGCTGAGATTTCTATACTGCGTAGCCCCCTTGGTAAAGAGTTTGGTTCTAGGGGCGCCTGGGTGGCTCAGGTCATGGTCCCGGGGTCCTGGAATTGAGCCCGGGCATCAAGCTCCATGCTTAGCAGACAGTCTGCTTCTCCTTCTCCCTCTGCTGCTCACCCTCACCCCCTGCCCCCCATATGTGCTCTTTCTCTCTCTCTCTCTCAAATGAATAAAATCTTAAAAAAAAGAAGACATTTAAAAGGACAAAAAAAATGTAAAATACCTGAATGAGCTTGTATTAGTCTTTTGTAATTTGTGGCAATTATGCTTTTCTTTTTTTATACCAAAAAAAAAAAACCTTGAAAAGGCAAAAATAAATAAATAATAAAAAAAGAGGAGCCTGGTTTTAAAGAATATGGCTGGTACTGCAACCATGTCAACACACAAAACTCACAAACAAGCTCTTTAATTTTTTAATAAAAGCCTTGGATTTCCCACATTTTCATATTTGAGTAGAAATATATATTTTTTTAAATCAGTGTTCTTCAGCTTACTTCGTGTGTGTGTTTATGTTTGGGGAAGGGAGGCAGTTTATCATCACTCGGACTACGAATCTCTATCCTGGCTTGGTTTCCTGATTATGTTCTCTCTTTTACATCCCTGTAGCATTTAATATAAGATTTAAAAAAAAATATGCATTGTATAATACTTTGCATTTAAAAAATATAACATTTAAAAATGTTTTTAATTTAGTACCTCAAAATCATTTTTACCTTTCAGGAATTTTCCCAGGGACTTTTGTACATTAAGAGACTTGTTAACATTTTTTTTTTTTTTTTGAGCTTACTCAACTACTGATGAGTGTTTATTATGTTGTTTTTATGCCCTTTTTATACTGTAGGTGAAGAAGAGGTGAATCACATGCAGATTCTGACCTCAAGGGCCTTCAGTTTTGAAGGGAGATGGTCCATATACCTAAATAACTCAACATAAGTTAGAATGTAGTGTATTTGATATGAGCTAGAATGCAGTAAAAAAGGCCCATGTAAAATGGTGTGGGATTTTCAAAAGGAAGGAAGAGAGGATGATGTTGACTAAAGTATTTTAAGTATGTTCTCTCCAGGGGTAACTGATCAAATTCACAGCCTCATGTGCTTTTATTTTTTCAATTTTTAAAAAAGTTTTTATTTTAATTCTAATTAGTTAACATACAGTGTTATATTCATTTCAGGTGTACAGTGTAGTGATTGAGCACTTCCATACATCACGCAGAGCTCATCGTGACAAATGCCCTCCTATGTCCCCATCACCTATTTCACCAGTCCACCCCCCCACCTCCCCTCTGGTAACCATCAGTTTGTTCTCTATAATTAAGCATCTGTTTCTTGATTCTCTCTCTCACTTTTTTCCCTTTGCTTATTTGTTTTGTAAATTCCACATATGAGTGAAATCATTTGGTATTTGTCTTTCTCGGACTGGCTTCTTTTGCATCAACAGAACGAAATCTTGTCATTTACAAGGACCTGGAGCTAGAGAATATAATGCTAAGCCTCAGTGCTTTTAAATCAAGCCTCCCTCATCACTGTGTGTATTCATAGGAATCCTTGGGACAGTTGTCTTTTGGGCTGTGGTCCCCAAACAAATATATTTTCACCCTTTGTTATCAGACATTCCACTAAACTTATTAAAGACTGGGAGCCTTAAAGGAAAAGCAAACTGATTCATTCTGATTATTGTGCAAATTTTGATTAAGCAAAAGTGTACTGTTTAAGTGTTAAAGTGGAATTGGTTTAAAGCAATGTAATTTGGCAGGGTCGGTGGGTTCTTTATGTGTGAGCACCCATTAAGGCCTGGCTATTGCAGATAAGGGCTCGGACCACAGACAGCCACCTCAGACTTGAGATGTGGTGGGACCACGTGCTTCTCAGTGTACTGGGATCTACAGGCGGAGCACACCCAGTCTCTCCTAGATGTCTGAAGCCCCCCAGTTCTGCACCCCATCATGAGTACTGAGAAGTTATGAACCTTTCCTCTTGCCTGGAACAGAGTTCTCTCCTTTCCTTCCTACTTACCTAGGGGGTATGTGAGGCTGCAGATGCTTGCTTTTGATTTTCTCATACTTTGTGTCCTTTAGTGAAGGAAAAACCTGCTCTTTGTTCCATCTCTGGAATTAGAGTATTCGACTTATTTAGACTGAGTCATCCCACAGATGGTCCTGATTTTTGGTCCTTTTTTTTTTTTTTTTTTTGCTTATCTTGCATTTCTGTTGAGGGGATGGTGCCAAAGCGTTGCTCCTGTGGGAGCCTGCTGAACAGAGAAGCCTGCCCGCACGGGTTTGTGCCAGCCGTAAATTGTTATCTCAGAGGTCAATAAGAACAATGGACGAATTTGCTCACTTTATGTAACATGAGATTTATGGGATTGAAAGTGCCAATCTTCTTTTAGCATTTCATTCTGCCAATTTGTGCTGAATAATTGAACTTGAATTAAACGACCTCATAAATTGAGAGACTATGCCAAACCAAGACTGAACTCTACTAAACACATTTCAAAGAGCTCTTCAAAGCCCCAGGAGGAATAGGGGGAGAAATGCTGTTAATTAAAACAAGCAGCAGCAAGAAGAAAGGCTGTGGAAGTTAACCACCTTTTCAGAATGTGTGAGATTAAAGAGGTGCCTCTCACCGCTTGCCCTGAAGGTCAACTCCATTGAAACACTATCAGGGGCAGTTTGAAGAATTCTAAAAATCAGAAATCCCCAGATGGAAAACACTGGACTCCTGGTTCACTGAAGTTTCAATCTTCAGTGTTGACACCTGGACTGTCATGCCAATCTCCAGCGTCCAGAGAGGTTGCCTCCCACAAAAGGGGCAAATCTGGTTACATTTTTTGAGCTCTGATGCAGGAGGCTTCTGAGGCCCAATCTCTGTTTCTCATTAGGTCTGCTCTGATTTTCTTTTAGACTTTGGGACCACAGGCCAAAGCTTATTATCACCACTCACATTAAAGATCAAGCCTGTATCCACGCTATTAATCACAGGGTCTGAAAATGGCATCATAGTATGATAATGCTATCAGTGTGAGCTTTGTAATTTAATGCACAAAATGCAGCATTACAATATACAACAAGAGAAATTGGATTAGAAAGAAAAAAGCCAATGGAGTAAATGAGTTTACGCCTTGTAATTTTCAGATCCGGTGCTCCTTCTGTCTAGGTGAAAGTGAAAAAGCAGAATTCTTACCCTTACGTAGGCCAGGGAGGATAATGGCCCACCCACCAAATCTGCTAATTAAAAAAACCCTAAAGTCTATTCAAATTGCAGATTGAGCCCTGACTTCCTTTAGAGGAAGAATGCAAGGCATTGGAGCCTGGTTCATGGGTACAGCTGGTTTCATTTAGCTTGCAGCAGATAAACAAACAATGCCTAATCTTTTTGACAAAAGTGACAATGAGGATATTGTTTAGGCAAGAAGCATGATTTCAATTATTAGACTAAACTATGCAGGAATAACTTTCCTATTAGACAATGTCTAAATGTATCGGCCTCTGTTAGCCATTTTTATTACCAGAGTCCTTTGATCATTTGATTAGGAGACCCTTAAAAGAATCTGTGATATTTGCTGTCTTCAGAATTGTGGTCATATATCAGATCTGCCCAGCTGGTGAAAATGGAGGCATTTTTTTGGTTAGGGGAGGAATTTTTTGAGAGAGTTAGGGTAGAATTTCCAATTATCGTAATGTCAGGGCTTCTTGAATCTTTCTCCCATAGTTCAATTTAAGTGGTTTTTGAGGAGGACAAGGGGAAGGATATTATGATAAGATAGGTTTCAGTTTAAAGCATACCCACATTCCTGAGTTGCTTCATTATTATTGTGATTCTTTTCATTTCAACCAGGATGCTGGGGAAGTAGCATCTTTCCATTTTAAATTCGTGGTTCTCAACTGGTTCTAGATGTTGCTCCTCAGAAGACATTTGATGATATCTGGAAATATTTTTGGTTTTCACCACTTAGGTTGTTCCTGGCATCTAGAAGTCAGGGATGCTGTGAAACGTTCTACAAATGAATAGGACAGTCTCTCACAACAAAGAATCATTTGCTTATTTGCCTCCAAGTGTCAATAGTGTCAAGGTCGGGAAGCCCTGTTTAAACAAGGAGTGCATGGAGGCAGTTCACATTTTCTTTCTTTCTTTCTTTGTTGTTGTTTTTTCTGTTTTTGTTCTTTTGTTTTGTTTTTTGTCATGTCTAGTTAAAAGAGCTCCTTCCCTTAGAGACATTTACCAAGGCCCTAGTCTGTTCTGTGTACTGGGCTAGGCGATTGATATGTAATGGAGAGCAAAACTAAGTTCTTCTTTTCATGGAGCCTATCATCTAGTGGGGGAGAGAAAAACGAATCAAGCCAGCAGACACATCTGTAATTTAAATTGCACGAAAGAAAAGAGAGCTGTGAGAAGGAAGATAGAGAGTGGTGGGTCATATATATTTGCATGAGAGAGAGGGGTGAGCAATAAGCATGCTTTAGATGGATGGACAGTGGCAGTCTTGCTGAGGAGGGGATACTTACTCTTAGATCCAAAGGAGATGTGACCAACCAGGGAAAGTTCAGGGACGAAAGTGCTTCAGGCCAGACCCCCAGGAGGGGTTGGTGTGTTCTACAAACTCAGAGAGCCCCATGTGACATGGGGTATGTTCAGGGGAGACTGGTATGAATTGAATTTTGAGAAATCTCCAAGGCCTTGAGGATCATGTTAGGAATGTTCTACTTATGTATTACTGCAAAAATGAACCACTTTGAAACATAGAGACTTAAAACAATAGCTATCGTTTTTTTGCTCACGAATCTGCAGTTGGAGAAGGGTGGGAAAAGTTTGTTTCTTCTCCCTGAGGTATCATTTTGTGCAGCTTGACTGAAATATGAGGGACCCATTGCCAACATAGCTTACATGGCTGGCAAATTGGTGCTGGCTCTTCTCAGGGCTTGGGCTTTCTTATAGCATGGTGACTGGGTTCTCTGCATGAGCATCCCAAAACATAGGAAGTGAGACTTCTGGCTTCAGCTCCAACATGTAAAGAGCTTGGAAGCTGATGCTCCCATCCTTTCAAAGAGGAAATGCTAGGCGAACAGAACATGTGAAACTTTCGTTCAATTCCTCAGAGATTGGAGGCCACAGGGCAAACCACTGTACTAAATTCTGGAGAGACTGACATATCCAGATAGAAATAGCCCAAATCTCCTCACCAGGAGCACAGGCTGCTGGAGCCATAAACTGGGAAGGATACTTAAATGGTAATTTTTATGAGTTGCTGGAGATGGGCTATGGTCTAGCATGAGAGTGAGAACTCTTGGGGACCACAGTCTTAGGGACACCCCCACACTTTGTTTTGTCTCCGGGAACCCTACAGGGTTCCCACAGTGAAGATCATGGAAAGATCCCCTTGGGGCTCTGGCAGGGGAAGAGGAAAAATAATCATAAAATACACCCAGAGTGTTCTCCATCACAGAAGCCTGCTCTGCAGGCAAAGGTCTTTGCTAGAGCCTTATCCCAGCTGATGGGAGTTTCTCCCACTCAGACTTTCTCCAGCCTGTCTGTCTCACTTAAGTGGGAGAAACCATACTCAATAATGGTTAGGGACTCACTGCAGTCAGGGAAGGAAATAGGAGGTTGAAAGGGGGGAAAAAAAAACTATACCACTGGAGAAACACTTGTGAAGGTCACATCCCACGATGCAGGTTCACTAAATGAATTCAGACTCACTCAGAAGCTTTGAGAATGTTCACACTCCCTCATACCTTACCATCACTCCAGTGTAATAACAGTAGATTATAGCTGAGAGAGTTGCAAGACAGGCTCTCTGTGAGGAGGAGTACTAATGTAAGCCTCAAGTCAGGAGGAGACAAAAACAGGAACACTGGAATCATTTGAAGCAGTTACAACAAACAGTAAACACAGCCAGATTAACATAAATCTTTAGGTTTGGCTTTCAACAAAAAATTACAAGGCGTTCCAAAAGATTGGAAAAAATACAGCCCAAAACGACAGAGCAGTCGTCACAATCAGACTCGGATATAGCACAGATACTGGAATTGTCAGAGAGGGAATTTTTTTTTTTTTTAAGATTTTTTTTTTTAAATTTATTTATTTGAGACAGAGAGAATGAGAGAGAGAGAGCACATGAGAGGGGGGAGGGTCAGAGGGAGAAGCAGGCTCCCCGCCGAGCAGAGAGCCCGATGCGGGACTCGATCCAGGGACTCCAGGATCATGACCTGAGACGAAGGCAGTCGCTTAACCAACTGAGCCACCCAGGCGCCCCGAGAGGGAATTTAAAATAACTGTGATTAATATATAAGGGTAAATGGGTAAGGGAAACAAAAAGCAAGAAAAGGTGGGTAATGTAAACAGAGAAATGAGAAAATCTAAGAAAGAATCAAAAGAAAAGAGAATTTTTTAAAAAACACTATAACAGAAATGAAAGATGCTTTTGATGTGTTCAGTAGACTTCAACACAGCTGAAGAAAGGGTCAGAGAACTTGACTATAGGTCAGTAAAAAAAAACCTTCCAAACTCAAATGCAAAGAAGAATAAAAATAAAAATGGGAACTATGGGATAATATCAAAAAGTGTAACATATGCATAATTGGAATACCAGCAGAAGGAAGAATCAAGAAGTATTTAAAGTAAAAATGGCAGAAGACTTTCCAAAGTTTATGACAGATACCAAACCACAGATCCACGAGGCTCAGAGCACAAAAAACAAAAGATCGGTAAACAAATCTGAAAAACAAAAATAAAAACAAAAATAAAAACCCTGTATACCTAGGCATATCATATTCAAGCTGTGGAGAAACAGAGACAAAGAGAAAATCTTAAATGAAGCTAGAGGAAAAAATACTTTACCTACAGAGGAAAAAAGAATAAGAATTTCATCAGATTTCTCATCAGAAACCACAAAAGCAAGAAGAGAGCGGAGTGAAATCCTTAAGAAAAGAGGTTAATAAACCACCAACCTAGAATTCTATATCCAGTAAATATCTTTCAAAGGTGGAGGAGAAATAAAAACTTTCTCAAACTGAGGGAACTCATTGTCTTATGAGAAATTTTGGAAGTACTTTAAGCAAAATGAAAATGATACAGGTTGGAGACTTGGATCTCTATAAAAAAGAGCGTTTGAGAAGGAATAAAGAAAAGTAAAATAAAATCTTTTTTTTTTTTAAAGATTTTATTTATTTATTTGAGAGAGAGAATGAGATAGACAGCATGAGAGGGGGGAGGGTCAGAGAGAGAGGCAGACTCCCTGCTGAGCTGGGAGCCCGATGTGAGACTCGATCCCGGGACTCCAGGATCATGACCTGAGCCGAAGGCAGTCGCTTAACCAACTGAGCCACCCAGGCGCCTTAAAATAAAATCTTTTATTGTCATCTTAGTTGAACTAGAAATGCACTATCTAAAGCAATAATAGTAACAGTATATTGGGAGATTATGGCGTCTAGATAAGTGAAATGAATGACAGTAGCATCACGAGGGGTGGATGACTGCAACGGAGAACACTGTTGGAAGGCACTCTGCTACACAGGAGCTGGTACAGTGTTATTTGAAACTAGACTTAGATTAGTTAGAAATGTAAACTCTAGCACAACCACTATGAAGATTTCAAAAAGTATAAATGATACACTAAGAAGATAAAATAGAATTATATAAAATGCTCAATTAAAATTAGAGGAGGCAGAAAAAGAGGGAGCAAAAAAGGGACAAATACAATAAAAAGAAAACAGTTACAAACAGGATGGATATTAATATACCTATATCCAAATCGCTTAAGGTATCATTGGTCTAGATGCACCAAGTGGAAGAGATTATCAGTGTGGATGAAAAACAAGATCCAACTCTGTGTTGCTTACAAGAAACCTACCTTAATTGGATTAAAAGTAAATTCATAGAAAATATGCCATACTAACACTGTTTAAAAGAAAGCTGGAGTAGTTATATTAATTTCAGACTAAGTAGACTCTTTTGAAGACTCAGAAACCCGTCAGGATAAAGAGGGGGCATCACATAGTGATAGAGGTATTAATTTCCCAAGAAGATATAATAATTTTAAATGTGTATGCACCTAACAATAGAGTGTCAAACTATGGGAGGCAAAAGCTGATAGAACTGAAAGGAGAAACGGACAAATCCACTCTTGTAGTTGGAGACTTCAACACCCTTCTGTCAGTAACTGATGGATCAAGCAGGAAAAAAGATCGGTAAGGAATAGATGACCTACACAGCACTTCCAAGGTACAGAAAGTGGAAGCTGCCAGCATTTTAAGGCCTGTGCCCAGAACTGGCGCTCTGTCACTTTCACCTTCTTTATTGATCTAGTGTTCCGAGAGACCAGAATCAAGGGTAGAAGACATAGATGGTGCCTCTCCATGAGGAATGTCAAAGAATTTGGGGGCTATGTTTTAATACCTCACAATATAGCTTGGATTTCATTTCAGTCTAGAATTAAGTCTTCGCTCTCACCTTTGCAGAGTTCTTTCACTTATCTTTTCTGACCACATATTCACCGATGCCTTTTTGGATTAACCTCACTAAGTGTTAGATACATTCCTGAGAACAAAGACCCAGTGTGGTGTTCAGTGCCTTGTGGAGAGGGGCATCTTCCGTGCTGGTTTGCCTAATACAATCCTGGTTTTTGCTTGTTGTCTTTGTGTTGTTATTAATAGTGTTTCTTTTCACTAATTCAGTGTTTTTACTATCCATTGTCTCCATTTGGGTGATAAAATATACGACCACCTTACTTATATAGTACTTTATTCCTCTAGAGACTTGATAAAGCATTTTGCCAAAAACCAGAAGTTATTTAAAGTGCTTTATTATGGAATTCAACTGAGTATTTAGAAGCATTAATTTCGGTGAACCTTTGGGAGTTTTTTAAAAATTGTGATTGTCATTGAACCTCTAATGAAGATTTGTCAATTAATTTAAAAAGATTCATGACGATTAATTACCTTTAGGTACAGCACATTCTCTTAGCAGAGTATGGAGTCTAGGGGTCATGATTTTTGTGGAATAGAAACTGATCAGTCTAAAATTCAAATGATCTACCCAGATCCCTTACTGCTCATAATATAAATGATAGGCTCAGAGTAATTCAAGATAGTGGAAATGCTGGAAATTTGAAACAGGAATTAATGAGTAAGCTGGGACTTGGGTGAAATCAGTTGCTATTAGAGGTCAAAGAGTCAATGACATTGGGTAGGGTATGTGCTATGGTGAGCTCTGTGAATTGTGTAAGACTGTTGAATCATAGACCTGTACCTCTGAAACAAATAATACATTATATGTTAAAAAAAAGAAGAAGATAGTAGGAAGGGAAAAATGAAGGGGGGCGGGAATCGGAGGAGGAGACAAACCATGGGAAGCTATGGACTCTGAGAAACGAACTGAGGGTTCTAGAGGGGAGGGGTTGGGGGGATGGGTTAGCCCAATGATGGGTATTAAAGAGGGCACGTATTGAATGGAGCACTGGGTGTTATACGCAAACAATGAATCATGGAACATTACATCAAAAACTAATGATGTAATATAGGTGATTAACATTACATAAAAAAAAACAGTCAATGAGTTTTAGATGCTTATAGTTTATTTAGCATTGGCACATACAGGAGGGGTATACTATAGCATTAGGAGGAATTATAATTGTGGGGAGATGGCAAAAGTACTTGAAAAATCTAGAACTATAAATTGCATAAAGTAATCAAGTACAAGATTTGGATTGTAGACATTGTTGATTTGGGATGATTTTTGAGGAATGTGACATCTGGTAGAGCAAGATCAGAAAGGAAGGCTTTGGAGAAAGGAGTGGGGCGTGATCTGATTCTTTCCTTAAGTATGTTTGGGTTTCCTGGGAAGTTCAACTTCAGGCTCTTGTTTGTTGCCTCATAATGAACTGGCAAGTGACACCTACCTTTGTCAGTAGAATCTGAAAATGGAAAAGATAATACAAGCTCAGTGACTTTTATGCAGAAACATATCTGACCTTAAAAAAAATCTCGAGGCAGAAAGGAAATGTAAAGATTTTAGGTATGAGACATTTTTCATGCTTAATGGTTGATAACCAAGCAAATATTTGCTTTCTTCCTTCCGGGGTTCAAGGACATAAACATACAGTTCCCTGTATAAACAAATTTTGGAAATTTGAAAAATACTTGTCTCTATTTCAAAATGGTCTCTTGGGGATTGCAGTATTTTTATTATTTTTTTTATATTTTATTTATTTATTTGAGAGAGAGAGAGAATGAGAAAGAGAGAGAGCGCATGAGAGGGGGGAGGGTCAGAGGGAGAAGCAGACTCCCCACCAAGCAGAGAGCCCAGTGTGGGACTCTATCCTGGAACTCCAGGATCATGACCTGAGCCGAAGGTAGTTGCCTAACCAACTGAGCCACCCAGGGGATTGCTGTATTTTTAATGGTCTCTCTTTTCAGGGATTTAAATCAGCGATCCTACAGATCTATGAGCATTGTTTGAGCTGAGGGAAAACACTAGGAACTTCCGGTGAATAGTTGAAAGCCCTGTTGTAATTCAACAGAGAATAAGATAGAAGTCATCCCTTATTGGCCTGATGCGTGAGACAAGAGTGAATTCTTAAGCAGCTTAGCAGCCAGCACAGGTACCCACAGACAAAAAAGCCCCTGAAGAAGCAGGAAAAGCAACCAAAGGCTTTTGTTGTGTGTGATCAAACCTCTGAGGAGAAAGAAGAGGGATATGGAGATACTGAGAAACCAAATAAATGTTACTAACCCAGGCCAATTGGGGATCCTAGAGGAAGCTGAGTTCCTAAGGGGAAGGCAATGGGCTGTGTTAAACAGAGTGACAGATTTGTGGGAGTTTTTTGTTTGGGTTTTTGTTGTTGTTGTTGTTGTCTGCTTTAGTCCCCGGGAAAGTTTTAGTGTTAAGCTCTGGAGAATTAAGGGCACCTGGGACTGTGCCCAAAGTAAAGCACAGAGGATTATTAAATTAAAATAGAATGGATCTCATCTCTGAGTGAAATAGAAGTGATGGGATAATAGAACACCAATAGTTAGAGTTAGACGAAAGAAGAACCACAGAATCTGAGAGGGGTTGCCTAGAAAGGCAGCCAGAAAACCAGCCAAATGCCAAGGAAGGCAGAGAGTTACAGGGGCCTGTGGGTGATAATGTCAAATATTCAGCAAGGTCCTGAAAAGATGCGTCCTGAAAAGAACCCATTAAATTTGCAACTAGGAAGGTTTTTCTTTAGTTCCTATAGGGGACTGGTGGGGTCAGAGACTCACCTGCTTTGGATTGAAGAGAGAAAGGGGAGGATGGAGGCTGAAATGCAGGGAGTGAGGTAGCAAAGGAAAGAAGATAGGACAGAAGTATTTTTTGTCGTTTTAGTTTTAAACCAGACAGGAAAGAATTCAGTATGTATATAGATTAGCAGCCAGGCATCAGTAAAAAGGGAGAGAAAAAACGACTAAGGAAACACTTGAAATATGTTCTTGATGAGGAAATTTGAGGAACTGTTTTCTCTGTTGCTTGAACTTTATTCCATAGGTCTTTGATAATGCCTCTCCCTGTCATGTGTTAAAAATATATAGATATAAAATAGTTTTTATTGCCAGTTTCACCTCATTTATTACATAGATCTATAAGAGTATTATTCTTCTTAAATATCTCTTCTATTTTTATTTGTGTTCTTTAAAAATTTGAATACATCATTGAATTCTGTGTAGCATATGGGTTTCTCTGCTTTCCTCTTTTTCTTCATTGATACTAGTTGTAGTTTTTAAATGACAATATTTTTGTGTATCTCTCTCTCTCTCTCTCTCTCATGGTCATACCTTTCTTTCTGTAATTTAGGGTCATGAAATAAAGCTAAGATTATGGAACCCTGGGCTAAGCTTCATTTTGTCACTTGTGAAAATAGGGCGAATATTAGAATTGATTTCACATAGCTGTGAAGAATCTATGAGAATGAATGCATTTGGAGTTTTAAAAACATCTCAAATATAGTACATGTTAAATGAATGTTGGCTATTACTTTTTTCTTTGTTTTTTATAATGATTCTGGAAAAGTTTTGAAATGAGGTGATTTCTCCCATTTTACAGATGGAGAAACTGAGGCCCATAAAATCTGAGTAATTTGCCCACAGTCACTGACATAGCTATGTGGCAGAGCCAGGACCCAGATTCAGTCAGCCCACCTCTAGAGCTGAGTTCTTAATTTTTATCTCCTTTTATTTTTTGCTTGCTCATTTTATTTTGAAAAAACTTAAAATCTGTGCTCACTCTCCCCTCTTATTAATGATTAACTCTAGGGTACGTGGCCAGTTTCTCCCATGATTCTTAATCTTCCCTCTGTGCCTCTGCTGTCATTTCTCATTAGTCTTGTATCGCCCACATTCTCCACTGTTCTAGGCAACTCCACAGTGACACATAGCTCCCGTCTCCCATACTTCACCCTGCTGATTTGTGGCTTTCCATGTAGAAGGGACTGCATGAAATAGAACACTTACTGCTGCCCTTTTCCCTCCTTTAGATACAGTTATTTCAGACAAGGTTTTCCATTTCATTGCTGCCTTCTCTGTGTGGACATCGGCCTGAGATTCAGTGGCACCCATTGTCTCTTACTACTTTTTCTTCGACTCCTGTGACACACAGAACTCCTGATTTACCGGCATGTTTACAACCCTTTTGTCCTTCTCATAAATAATGGAGGAACTAATATTATAGTAAGAGCAGTACCTTAACAAAATAATTCTTTCAAATAGGTTTTTGAGTAAATCAGGAACTCAGCACCCTTGAGTCAGCCCTTCCCCCACCAAGTTATTCCCAGCCCTAGCTGTGAGTGCAGTTAAGCATTCAAAATGGAATTAAGAGGAGAAAATGATTCTGCTTGTTGTGTCCTTTGAGAGTCTTGCCAAATTTTCTGGCCCACTTTTCTTTGTTCTTTTTTGTCACTTCCTTATGTACTTGTGTCTAAGCAGGTACATTTATATTGTTTGTATGTATTTATTCACATAAACTTTCAGATGACTTGATTAAATTTTAAATCATTTTCATGATAGCTGGTGGGACCTGAGCTAATTTACCATTGACCCATATGTTAATAAAAGGACTTGTTTAATTAATAAGAGCTGGAGAGAATATCTGTATTGAAGGTTATTTTGTCTAATAAATATGGTTAGGTGAATGATGCTTCATGACAAATGCAATTTTTGAAGCTGACATGGCCAGATCTCTACCTAGGGACAATGCTAGTAGCCACTTATTTATTTATTTATTTATTTATTTATTTATTTATTTATTTATATTATTTTTAAATTTAATTTAAATTTATTATGTTATTATGTTATATTAGTCACCATACAATACATCATTAGTTTTTGATGATTCATTGTTTTCGTATAACACCCAGTGCTCCATGCAGAACGTGCCCTCTTTAATACCCATCACCAGGCTAACCCATCCTCCCACCCCCCTCCCCTCTAAAACCCTCAATTTGTTTCTCAGAATCCATAGTTTCTCATGGTTTGTCTCCCCCTCCGATTCCCCCCTTCTCCTAATGTCCTCCATGCTATTCCTTATGTTCCACAAATAAGTGAAACCATATGATATGATAATAGACTTTCTCTGCTTGACTTATTTCACTTAGCATAATCTCCTCCAGTTAGTAATCAGTCTGCAGAGTTATATTTCCCTTTCTACTTTTCAAAAACTTCCTCTTGTGTTGCATATATTTATATAATATACAAATATACATATATTCATGTATGTGTATATATGAAAAAGAAAATGCAGGTAGCAGAGATTGTCTTTGAAAGTTGGAGAGAGCAGAGTTGACAGGTTGAATGGTGGGCTGTAAGTTTATACTCCTGAGTAACAACATTGTTGCCCTGAAACCTTGGGTGTCTCAACTTCTCATCTGTCACTTTCTTATTCTACTTCAGAGCTGGAGCCATTCCATCTATCTAAAATGAGTAAATTTCCCTGTTTTCCCAAATATCCTTTATAATTCAATCATACTTTCCCTATAGTCGTTCAGAATGAGTGAGCTTTTATAGCATATGGGTTGGATGCTTCTCTGACATATGATTAATCATGCTTTCTCACCTTCTGAAATTCATAATCTGAGTCCAGTTGAATAAATAGTGGCCTGGATTTTAAGATCATAGTAAAAAGAAGAAAATAAGGGGTGTGTTTTCTTTAAAAACCAAGAAAAAAGAATAAAAACTAAGAATAAGGTGATTCTATGTGTTATAACCAAAGATGTTTATCTACCATGGACACGGGACATTAGTTTTATAGTGTTTATTTTTTATAGTAAGTTTTATATTACTACATATGTGGCTGTAGGTACTATATGTATCGCTATATGTATGGTTATATATACACACAAAGACACATGTATATATATGTGTGTGTGTATAACTATATTCCATTTTTAAACATGGAACATGTATAAAATAAATCTTAGGAAAAAAGAGGAAAATGGTAAATAATTACAAAGTGACTATTTTATTTGCAAGTATTTGACATAGAAAGATTTAGATATATGTATTCAATTTACCCAATGTACAGATATATTACCTTTTTTCTGTTTACTTATTATAAGATAGCATATTACACCAGCTAAAGTCTTATTTGTTTTCTGGGCCAGGATTTGTATGTAAGGTGCTGTCATGGGAGAGAGTTCCTCAGCTGGGTGACTACTGATGATTTCCCATCTGCTGCAGTTGGAAGAAGAGTCATGACATTTGTCTCCATTCCTTCTTTTAGGCGAAAATCTGAGTGAATGTCTAATTATTTTTCAGTATATGTTGCCTCTGAAGTCAGAGACTTTATCCTCCAACAATCATTTTGAACTTAAATGAAAAGCACATTGGAAAGCTTTCTGTTAATGTCTGAAAAGATTCACACACACAAAGGAGAGACATTTAGGAAAGCTGACTTTCGTGAATTCTTAGTTATAGAAATTATTCTATCAGGGAAAGCAGATGGGATCTGCCCTATCTGAAGCTGTGTGCTAGTTTAGCCCTTGTTGGAAGTAGTTGACTTCATTCATTCCTGTGTGCAGTATTTACTGAAGCCAGACTTCGCAAAAGCCATGTAGTACAAGGAAAAGCTATAGAATGTGGTTTCTCCTCAAAGTGGCTAAATTATGTTGTCTCACTGGACAAAAATTAGAGTTCTTATTGGAAGCTAGATTTGGTGCCTGAGACTTGACATCACTGAATAGCCTTTTGTTTAAGATCTTGTCAGTTTTCCTTACTTTGTAGCACTAAACCTGGCAAAAAGATTCCTCTTTAGAAAAGGGATGCTAATGTCTTGTTTGATGGTGATAAACTCATGTTACTGCTTAGAAAGCCCTGCAAGTTAGCACAGGTGGATTTAACTGGTTGTGTATTTGGCTTTCTTTGTCTTTACAATAAAGACTTACCACCAAATATTTTATGGTATGTACACATGGATACAGTTTAAATCCTGGACATTTATTAATTTTTAGTATGTTTTAATGTTAATCTGTATTTATAAATATATTAATTTTATAGCCTGTTTTTTCTCCTTTTAATTTAATTTAATTTAATTATGTTACGTTAGTCACCATACATTACATCATTAGTTTTTGATTCATTGTTTGCATATAACACCCAGTGCTCCATGCAGTACGTGCCCTCCTTAATACCCATCACTGGGCTATCCCATCCCCCCACCCCACTCCCCTCTAGAACCCTGTTTGTTTCTCAGAGTCCATAGTCTCTTATGGTTTATAGTCTGTTTTATCTATATATCATGAAGTACATTTAGTAGACTTATAAGCTCAGTTAACTTACCTTTATTGGTTGGGAATGTATATTTAACTAAGAGATGGACATTGTTGATATGTTAGCTTTTACTTCATTCAGAGCTCTACCCTAAAAAAAGTGTTAGCAGGTAATAAATATATTGATGTCTCGCAAGATCAGAGGTCTAATTACTTTACTGGATCAATACTGTGGTGGACTAGAGGCGTCCAGATCCCTCTTGAGTCTACTATTTATGCTCTTCTGATTCCCTCGTTTTTACTCTCTGTACTTTGAAGCGGGCCTCCCCACCTCTTTCTGCATCTTTGTTTATAGATTCCTCTGTGTAAATGGCTTACTTTTCCTTTCACATGCCCATGGCCTATCCCATCTTTAAGGTCCAACTCAAGTCCCACTCATACTGTGAGATTTTTCCTGGCTTCTTGATTAAACTTTAGTTATGTCCTTGATTAAACTTTAGTTATGCTCCTTTAAGTCCTCTTCCTGACTAGGCCCTGACTTTGCCTGCCACAATCCATCCTCCGTCCCCCACCCCTCCCGGGCCCAGCAACCCCCTGTCCTTGCCAGGCCTTCTTAGCCTAGTTTTAGCAAGATTCCTGCCATTTAGAGAAAATCTCCCCACCCTTGCTATATGGTTGCTCTGGCCTGCCCTTAGCCAGGATCCTGTTAGATCAGGTTAGCAGAAACTACCCCTACCCTTGATGTCACTTCTTAGTAATTTTCCATCCATCCGTGAATGACCCCCTAACCTCTCTGTGGCTCTAAATCCCCACTGTTCTTGTATATTCAGAGTTGAGCCCTGTCTCTCTCTCCCCTATTATAATAGTCTTGAATAAAGCTTTACTATTTAAACAGGTGTCAGAATAATTTTTTTCTTTTTTTCATGATTTAGTTACTGCCTTGCTTTCTATGTCCTTTATTTCCTCATATGTATGTAACTTATATTCATATGTATGTCATGTACTCTTATGCATATATGTGTTCTTCAGTACCTATCACAATGCTATTAATACATACTCAACTATAAACATTAACTATGTAACGATTGGGGAAAGTGTTTAGGGATGCTGTGACCACACTCTTTAAGTGTGCTGAGAAGACTTTGACAGATGGCCCTTGGGAGTAGAGATTTGTAGTCAGGACATAGGAAGTTCTTTCTTCAAATGCACATTTGATTGCCATAGGTCTTAGTTCTTCCAAATCTAAAGTCACATATCTGGGCTCATAGAGTAAAATCTTCTAGCGTATCTGTCCTGGAGGTGATTTGATTTGTTGCTTTCCATCACTAGGTATGAAGCGGTTCCATTACCCTAAATTCCAGCCAGGCCAACTCAAGGAACTGTGCCCCATATAGGTCCTGCCCCCACGTGGCTGTCAGGCCCATACTTGCTTCCTCTGTCAGGTGTTTCTTGCTTGACTAGTGGGGTTGCTTTGATCAATATACCAAAATGAAAGTCATGAAAATTTATGAAAGAAAGAAGTACTGGGGCCATTTTCCTTAAAAGGAAAGTATGAGCTTGTTTGAACTTGAGGCTTCCTGGATTTTATATCAGCTCATCCAGTAAAAAGATAGATTATTAAACCACAAAAAAAAAAGTAAGTGACCAAATATAAAAGCGGGATACCATTTAAAAAAAATATCCACCCACAGAAAGAAGTCTAGAAGATACACACACATGTTGAAAAATTTACCTCTGAATAATAGGATTATTTTGATATAATTTTTTTTCTGTGTTTGCCAACCATTTTGCCATAAACACATGTCACTTTTACAATTAAGATAAGACTTATTAATGCCCATTCCAAAACACATTGATCTATTTTAAGGTTTGTAAAAAATTATTAGAAAACACAAAGAATAATGACATTGCTTTGACAGTAAATAATTTGATCACAGGTGTCTGAAAAAAAAATACACTGATGTAAGCAGAGCGCCTCTGTTGAATGTAGGAGTAGTGCGAGAATATGGCTCACATACCTTTCTTCTGTGGTTCACGCTGTAATTATTGCTACCCCACAGAGAATTTATGAGTATGGGTTCTGAAGTCCGACCTGCTAAAAATTCTGCAACTGCCTCTTTTGGTTGTGTGATCTGGAACTGTGCCTTGGTTTTTGTTTTTTTTTTTTTTTAATAAAGTGGAGATGACGATAGTATCTATCACACAACTTTGTTATAGGGATTAAATGAGACATAAAATCCTTGGCCCAGGGCCTGTCACACTGTAGGTGCTTTAACAATAGTGATTAAATGCAAGTGCTATTTTTGATTTAAAAGACACCTATTGTAATTTTAAACCTATTGGCTGTATGTAAGACCATTTGATTCCAAATCAGGGTAATTTGTACTCTGGCTCTAGTGCTAGGTTTTGGAAGTAATACTAAGCATAGATCTTATTATATCAATTCTACATAATTTTTATAAAGTCCTTATCTAATCAGCTCATTAGTAAAACATGAATTAATACAAAGCCTGAGCCTCACCATGTGTAGGTGGATTGTTTTCAACTTTATGTTTAATTGAGTCATTTTTTGCATTGGCACCTTGCTTGCCTTTACAGCAGTCCATTATAGTACCCCTTTTATTTTTAGGAGAGTAATAATAGTCTTTAGATTTAGTAATTAATGATGCCTAAGCATTGTTCTCCAATCCTTTTTGTCATAAAAGACTTCATTCAAACTAGATAAATTTGGCTTTGCTTGATATTGTTTTAGAAAATTTCATTTCAAATGTATTTAACAGTGACACATTTTCTATAATTATGACAGTAGTCCAATTTAATGAAGAAAATAAAAATCACTCATAATCCTCTTGACTTGATAGAAATCTTTGTCCTTTAACCAAGCTACTCTGTATTTATAATAATTATCTTTGTTGGTTGTCCATGGGCCTTTGCTGCCAACCCAAAAAAAGAATATAACCAGGTTGCTATCCTGGTTGTTACATAAACTGGATGGGTGTGTGTGCGTATGTGCTTGTGTGTGTGCGTGTGTGTGTGTGTGTGTGTGTTTGTGTCTTTATTAGAATGGGTAGAAAACAGTCTGAACTCTGAATACCCCTGCCTAATGGCTCTCCAGGGCTGCTTTAATTGTTTTATCCTGCTGTTCCAAACTTCACTTAATTTTGTATGGCTATGTTTGAATGGAAAATGCAAGATCTCTGTGATTAACACTACTTGGCAACGAGTATTTGGGGATTCCTTAAAGCCTTGTGGTGAATCAGTGATGTGCTTTTTGGTGCATCTCATTTAACTTTTTTGGAGGTGCTTTTTTCCTGCGAGTGGAGGCCTGACTTCTCTCTTACGATGATGAACATGTGTGCCTCAACTAGAGAATGGGGACCATTTCTGACTCTGTTAGCGAAATGGGAACATCATGGTTTAAACATATCTTTGCACTGAGAAAGCTTGAGATGTTCTAAGGTGGAGCAGCAGACTTTATTCTCTTCTTTAATCCCAGCTTATGTAATGGCTCAGGCTGATTGTGATGCTGTAGTTAGACTTAAAAAAAAAAAAAATGAATGAGTGAATTTTATTTTTATATTTAGATACAGTATGAGATATAGTATGTAAGCATTAGCTAGAAAATAATAAGTAATCCAAGATAGGGAAAAATGATATCATCATCAAAAAGTATATTCATTTCTTTTCTGCTTTTTTGAAGCATTTTCTATGGGAAAAAAGCTTCTGAAGATAAAAATCTATTTGAAGTGGCAACTTGACCTCAGAAAGAGAAAATTTGATTTCTCTAGAAATGTAAAATGCTGCCTTTTCAAAGACCGCAGTAATATGCTTCCCCAGACAAGTGTGCTTGAAAGTGGGACTAAGGAAAAACAGGGAAAAACCCAACTTCTTTTTTTTCTTGACCTTCACACCGTCCCTTCGTTCTTAGGTTTCAGTGCATATGGGCACCTTTGGGTGTTGTATGTTTAGGGACATAAATTGTATGTTGTAGAGAAAAATTTGTAGAAATATTTATTTATTTATTTAAGATTTTATTTATTTGATGCAGAGAGACACAGCGAAAGAGGGAACACAAGCAGAGGGAGTGGGAGAGGGAGAAGCAGGCTTCCCGTGGAGCAGGGAGCCCGATGCGGGGCTCGATCCCAGGACCCTGGGATCATGACCTGAGCCGAAGGCAGACGCTTAATGACTGAGCCACTCAGGCGCGCCATTGTAGAAATATTTAACACAGTGAATTTCAAATCTCACTATGTGTGAAAAATCAATTTCTAAAAACTCAAACTACATTTTACTTATTTTTAATGAAACCCTCCCATCTCATTAAATAAACATGCCCTCTCTAGTAATTTCAGGAATATGTGTAACCAACTACCTTTACATTTGTAGGTGTCCTGGGTATCTTTTCTGTGCTTTGTGCCTTTTTTTGATATTTGAACAATTCTTCCATTCCTTGTCTTTGATTCCTTTGCCTTACTTTTTTTTTTTTTTTTAAAGCAACTTATCTTTGTTTATCTTGCATTTTAGTTGCTTGATATGGTCTTATTTCTTCTCTGGCTGGTAATCTCCTCAGAGGCTGTATGTATGGGACTTTTGCTCTATCCAAAAATGGTTCCTTGCGTCTGGAGGTATTCCAGAAGAATACCAAGAAGTGTCCAGTCCATTGCCCTAAAAATCTGGAAGATTAATATAAAAACGGATGGTAAAAGTCTCTCAAAACAAAACCAACACAGACCAGATAACCACAATACAATGCAGCTCAGTGAGAGAAGGAGAGGAAGCATCAGAAGCCCAGGAAAGGCTAAGGTTTGAAGTTGATACACAGAAAATGCCACTGGGGTAGAAAGGTGCTAGAGAATAAGTGCAGTTACTCCCCTCTGTTTTGCTTACATCACTGCTACCAAGGCGAGTGAGCTTCTGGAACCAAAACACAGAACAAATATAAGAGTGAATTAAATTATCAAATGTCTTGGGAAGTTTGAGAGTACTATGGTTCTCTAAGGAGTTCTGGTTTAAGACTTAATATGATTGTTTAACTGAATTTTAAAGAAATTAGGGTTGAGATTGTCCCATCCCTGTCAGTCATCCTTGAGGAACTATGAAAAATTGGCGAGGCATTAGTAGCCTTGAGAGGTCCACATAGTCATAGAAGACGGATTCTCTGAACCAGATCCAGGGGAAATGGTGTGACCGACCTTCTTTCTGCATGCCCTTCTCATTCCCTCTCCCCAACAGAACATTTTAGGACAGATTATCACGCAGATGATTTCTGAGTAGTTAGAAAACAAAATAGTGATCTAAGAGTTCATAAATATTATCCCTAGACAACCTTAATTCCTTTTTCTGATCAGATTGTTAAGCTAGTAGACCAGTAGAACCCTGTAGATACTGTATATTTGTTTGTTTTTCAGATGGGTAACAGTTCGTTTATGTTCTGATAGGTAAGAGAGTGATAGGCAGTTGAGTGCTATGCTGTTGCTGGTGGTGGGTTTACAACAGGCTGATTAAGGATCCCTAAGAGTAGTAGGGTTTCTTGTACCTCCTTTACATGATAAGAGGTTGACTCATTTGTTCACCACTGAGCCCTAATTATGTGTCAGATGCAAATTTTCTAGTACGGTCCAGTGGTAGAGGTAGATGGTCAGTGTCATGGTCTGAGAAGGAGGGGCCACGGAAACAAAGGACTAGATTGGAGAGGTTGAAAGTGAAAAGAAGAGGGAGGAGAGAGAAAAAGAAAGAAAGGACATTTAATGAAGCCAGGTCCCCAGAAAGCTGGATGGGGTAGGGGTCAAGAGTGTGGTGTCAAAGGGCACTGTCTTGGACCTCTTCCTGTTCAGTGTTTTCATTCCTACCTCAGATTAGGACACAGAGAAGGGTGGGTAGCCAATGCCCATCAAAAACAGGATTGCAATTTGGAACATACATGAGGGGCATGAGCAGTTGGTTGGTGCTGACAAGTTGGAATTTTATTAGGGATAAATCAAACTCCTGAAGTTATGTTTAAAAAGTGAATTATTAGGCATAGGGCAAGTTAGAAATGGTGCGATTTCAGGGCCCCTAAAGAAAACTCAGGGGTTTTCGTTGTTGGTAAGATTAGTTTGAGTTTACAGTATTTTGTGACTATCACAGTTTAAAACATGCTTAGGCCAAAGTAGTACAAGTTCGGTTTCTGGAATGGGGCAGAGTACTATCCCAGTCCACTCAATGCTTTTCAGACCACATCTGGTAGTATGTCCACCTTGGCAACCACATTTCAAAAGGGGCTAATCAGCTGGGACTTCTCAAAAGCTTGCAACTAAGACTGAGGGCTAGTTAACTATTTCAAATAGTTACTACTATTACTTTTGGATGTTTATTGTAGAAAAGGAGACTTGGATGTGTTCCAGACCAGACAAAGGAAGAGAGGCAATGAGAAGTTGATGTAAGAACCTAAAGGCTTAACAGACTGGTTCTCAACACCCCAGGGTGTTTTAAAAAATACAAATGCTTAGGACCCCACCCTACCGCCAATTAAATCAGGAGTGCGGCCAGGCCAAGATATGTTTTAAAGCTGCCCAGTTGATTCTACTGTGCAGCCAGCACCTTAATCTTCCATGCATCTGCAGAGGCTGGCCCCAGCCCCCTCCATGCCTTGTCTAATGCTCAGGGGCAGCCACAACAGCAGCCCCTGTCCCACCTGCTTCCAAGAGACCGTCAGGATGGAATCTCTTCTGCTCATCACTGTTTACCATGGGCACCACCCAAGGGATAAACTCCCGGATCATCTGCTGTCTCTCTGACCTCACCCCCCTACTTCTCACTATATCTTTTACACTGTCCTTTCCTGTCCTTCAGGATCTTCCTGTGTCTTCTAGATCTAGAACATCATCCTCTGATCAACAAATACAATCTCTACCTCTCTCTGAATTTTTTCTTAACTTCTGCTTTAACAGAAAACTGGCTCTCTCTTGAAGTTATTACTTCTCTTGAAGTCCTCCAAATGACTCACAGGTTTTTATGTCTAGCCTAGGTTTTTGTACTGAGATCCAGATCCACAAATACCAGTGCTTACTATGTGTCTCCACTGGGGATGCTCCCAGACTAAGATCCTCCGAAACAGGACTCTACAACTCTGTCTGAATCTCCTCTTCTTTAGTTTCCCTTGATTCAGTTAAGTGGTACCTGCATCCACCCAACACTGAAGTCAGAACCTTTGGAATCATCTTTTACAACATTCCCTGTGCCCAATCCAATTTATCCTGACAGGTTGTTGATTGTGTCTTCAGAATGTCCTTTTCCTTTTTCCCATTCCTCTTACCAAACACTGTATTTGTGCAGCTGCCATCTTTCCCTGGGACCACTGCAACAGTTTCCTGCCCTCCCTTCCTATTCCCACTGGTGTGCTCCTTCAAGCCATTCTCTACCATAGTGGGTGAGCTGCAGACACATAATTTAATCATAGCATTTTCTTTCTTTAGATCCCCAGTGTTTTCCTTTCCTTTCCTTTCCTTTCCTTTCGTTTCCTTTCGTTTCGTTTCCTTTCGTTTCCTTTCGTTTCTTTTCCTTTCCTGTCCTTTCATTTTCTTTCGTTTCGTTTCGTTTCGTTTCGTTTCCTTTCCTTTCCTTTCCTTTTCTTTTCTTTTTGTTTCTTTTCCTTTCGTTTTGTTTCCTTTCGTTTCGTTTCGTTTCCTTTCCTTTCCTCTTTCCTTTCCTTTCCTTTCCTTTCCTCTTTCCTTTCCTTTCCTTTCTCCTTTCTTTTCCTTTCCTTTCCTTTCCTTTCTTCTCTCCTTTCCTTTCCTTTCCTCTCCTTTCCTTTCCTCTTTCCTTTCCTTTCCTTTCCCCTTTCCTTTCGTTTCCTTTCGTTTCTTTTCCTTTCCTTTCCTCTTTCCTTTCCTTTCCTTTCTCCTTTCTTTTCCTTTCCTTTCCTTTCTCCTTTCCTTTCCTTTCCTTTCCTCTTTCCTTTCCTTTCCTTTCCCCTTTCCTTTCGTTTCCTTTCGTTTCCTTTCCTTTCCTTTCCTCTTTCCTTTCCTTTCCTTTCTCCTTTCCTTTCCTTTCTCCTTTCCTTTCCTCTTTCCTTTCCTTTCCTCTCCTTTCCTTTCCTCTTTCCTTTCCTTTCCTCTTTCCTTTCCTTTCTCCTTTCCTTTCCTTTCTCCTTTCCTTTCCTCGTTCCTTTCCTTTCCTTTCCTTTCCTCTTTCCTTTCCTTTCCTTTCCTTTCTCCTTTCCTTTCCTTTCCTTTCTTCTCTCCTTTCCTTTCCTTTCCTTTCCCTTCCTTTCCTTTCCTTTCCTTTCCTCTCCTTTCCTTTCCTTTCCTTTCCTTTCCTCTTTCCTTTCCTCTTTCCTTTCCTCTCCTTTCCTTTCCTTTCCTTTCCTTTCCTTTCCTTTCCTTTCCTTTCCTTTCCTTTCCTTTCCTCTTTCCTTTCCTTTCCTCTTTCCTTTCCTTTCCCCTTTCCTTTCCTCTTTCCTTTCCCCTTTCCCTTCCCCTTCCCCTTCCTCTCCCCCTCCCCTGTCCCCTTCCCCTCCCCCTTCCCCTTTCCCTTCCCTTTCCTTTCCATCTTTCCCTCTTAAGGACCTCCATGATCTGGTTCTTCCATTTCTCTTTCCAGGTGCCTTCCTAACTCTCCATCCCCCCCACCCCCAACAGCAAGAAACTCCAGTCATTCTTTCCTTCTTATATTTTTGTTTAACACATAGTGTTCTCTGCCTCTGAGATTTTGTACAGTTGTTCCATCTACCTGGTTGTTCCAATCGCTTAATCTATGGGTTCTTTCCCTTTTTTGCCTTGAAATTTATTTGTTGAAGAGACAAGCTTCATTTTTCCTATAGAATTTCCTATATTCTAGATTTTCTCATTGTATCCCAATAGTATCATTTAACTTGTTACCTTATCTCCTTAATTAAGTAGTTAGAGTGAAACTTGGTCAGATTTGGGTTGGGTTTATTCCATAGGAGGGGATGCCTGCTTCCATCAGGAGGTGCATAATATCTGATAGCCTCATTTTGTGATTTTAGCAACCATTAATAATCCATTAAGTGATTATGGTTAAGAATGGTGTTATTCAGATTCTGTCATTCCTTCTTCGTTTGTTATATGCAGTACATCTATAAATAGAAACTTCCATATATCAACTATCTCGTTAGAGTGAAGGACAGTGTATATGAAAGTATATGAAGAAGGAAGGTAAATGCTTGATATATTCTTTTCAACTGTTTTGAAACTAATGATATGGTTTTGTAGTACCCTCCAAATATGACTCCTGAGTTGGTTTTGTTTTGTTGCATTATAAACTTATTAAATTAAAAAAAAACTTATTGAATTAAATATGTTTGATAGCTTTCAATCACAGATATTAGTTTAGTGATGCTTAAATTTTTCCATCTTGGATGAGTGAGAACCTGTTTTTTCTCTTTGATACTTTATGCCTGTCTCCTTGGTGAGACCTAAGTGCAAGGATCATGTCTCTGTTGTTTGTCCTTTATGCCAAGCACAGAATCACTCTCTCTCAATTTGTTGATTTAGGGGCAGGATATTAAAACTTAATTATGGGACAGACTGTCTTATGAAAGAGCATTTAGTTAGTCTTTGTGGATTCAGAACTTGAATCAGAGAGTGGAAGTTACAGGAAGCAAATTTTGACTCAACATAAGAACCAAAAAACTTGGGGTAGTTTAGGGGAGTTGAGTTCCATCAAGTCTTTTGAGGGGCTGCTTTGTTCCAGGGAGTGAGAGGACAAGGATAAAAAACCAAATCAGTGAGGATCTTTTTGCTTGGAGCCTGAATGGTCATTGAGGTCACTTCTGCTTGCAAGGTAGTGACTCTCAAATCCTTTGTTGACAGATTTTATTTTTGGAAAGGTGCAGAGTTGGTTGGTTTAAAATTGTTGAAATGTAATTATTGTTTTCTTCCATGAACAATATATGTCACTCTAAATTTGGTTCAAAGTATCATGAGTTTGTACATTGGATGAAACATTGGCAATGATGAATTATGCGTTAGTAGCAATCATTTCTTTTATAAAAGGTTATAATTGTCCATTGAACAGACTTCTCATTGCATTAAATTCTCAGACTTTTTGCATTGTTAGTCACATTCTAATAAATAGCCATTATACTATTCTCTTTTTAATCTTTGGATTTTATTAGTCGTCTTCTCTCTGTATTGATAAAGATTAGCATGAAGTGTGATTACTGGCAACTTACTTTGAAATTCTAATTTATTTTTCCAGAATAAAATATAGTAAATAGCACTTTCAGGATATTGCAGAATTGCAAAGATTTCTCATTTACACCTGAATAAAAATTGAATTTAGATGGAGATAGCAAGACCAAGTGTTTAGTTAAGTTTTAAATTTTTGAAGTATGTATGTAATACAGTAAGTCAGCAATTTAGCCAGTGTCTTAAGAGGTAATTAATAAAAGAAGCACTATTAATAGTACCTTTAAAATATTTTAATACTTTTCTGAAAATTTAAAAATTCAGCCCAATATATCGTCCTTGATATACTCTAGTTTGCCATTGTCGCTTCCTCAGTAGTATCTACATTTCCTTCTATTGCTTCTAGACAAACACAGTAAGGAAGCAAGCATTGGATCTGTCTGCACTTGGTATTATTTCCTAGCAGTTTCTCTTGAGACAAAGTCATAATGGAAGAGAGGCAGAATATATTAAATTTTCCAGAGTATATTAAATTTCTTTTAGGTATATTGCCTTAATTTCCTGTGTAACCTCTAGATATAATTTCTTCTAGGTGTTAGCACATGGACACTGTTTTCAAAGATGACTTAGATAATATTTGTAATTTTGTTTTATTGTACTAAATTATCCTATTAATTTAAAGTAACTAATGGAATAGAAAACCTTTGGGCTTTCCTTTGAGAATTTTTGCTCATAAGGAAATTCTTTCTGTGCATCATCTTTTGAACCTGGAAATTTTACCCTAAAAGGGGCATTTTCCTTTGTAGGTTTCACAGATGTTGAATGGACAAATGCATGAAAAAATGAACAGGCTGTGTTCCTTGTTCAAAACTCCTAGATCTTGTTTTTCTCTCGCAAGAGAACTTTATTTTTTACAAACTTAGGGCATACAGAACTGCGGACAGAGTTTCTGAAGTTCATAGAGATTTGGATTTGTGGTTAGAACCAGTTTGAAAGCTGGACCCACTTGAACATGGCTCTGCCAGGACACCCAGTATCCCCATGTCTCTGTGTGTGGAAAGCTCTGTGCTTGGGCATTCCCCTGGCTCTTCCTCATCCTGCCTTTGACAGCTCTTTTGTGTGACCAGCGGACTGAAGGATGATTCATCCCTGGGTCTGAAGTCAGCTTGGCCAAGTGAGATGTTGAAAAATTAGAGAATAGTAAAGAATCTCTGAAATTAAAACAGCTCTTTAAATAGCTTAGGACAACTGGGTAAAACCTGGCAATACCTCCAATAGAATGTTCTGTAGTATTATTAACACAATTAAAAGTTTTTTTTTTACTATGTTAATCACCTGAATTAATGTCTTCATTGCCAATCAAGCCTTGATTGCCTTCTATTCATTAGCTTTTGATTTAATTAATGAGACTTGTTAAAGAGGAATCTTCAGTGTTTTCCTGTAAACAGCTCTCATTTATTGATTCAATTGGAATTTTGTAATTATTCTAAGGAACTTAAATCAATGTTTGAAGTGTATGTTTTGGAACTTCAATAAAATCGTTTAAACTACACAAGGTAGTTATTAGATATAATAACTTCTTTTCTGTGTGATTCTATGTCATTTTTATAGAATAACAGATATGTTCTTTTGATGTCTTTAACAAAATGACATTTCGTTAGAGTCAGTAACTTGGAATTTCAAGTATTTCAGTCTGTGCTAAAGTTTATAAAAACATATGCATCAAAGGTAGAACATTAGAAAATTGGTAATGTTATTTTTTCCCAAAGGTATTTTTTCCAAAAGTGGAGCAAGTGACTTAGCATTTTTTCCTAGGGCTTTAGAACTAAGGGTTCCAGTAGTTGGTGAGTGTCTAGACATGTAGAGAAAAACTAATTAAGAAAAGAGAAAGTCACAATGACTCTAAGGTTAAAGCAATTTGATAATCAATATGATTCCTAAGGGGAGACCACTAAAGTAGTTGAAGAAGAGGGAGATACTGATTAGTGGTCTAGACACAGATAATTAAAGGGTAGTGGGGGTTTTGAAACATGGCTGTTGGGTGCAGAAGGGTTAATTAACAAAGCATTCTATAAACTCTAAAACTTTAAGGAAATGAAAACTTGCCATATCCACATGTGTCAAATTCAAAGAGGTTACACATTTAATTTGAAAAAGGACAATAAATACTTAAGCCAAACATGAAAGAAGATACTGAAAACTTTATTAAATTTGAGATTTCTGAAACGTTTGAAAGCAGCAATTATTATACTTGAATCTTTTTTTTTTTAAAGATTTTATTTATTTATTAGAGAGAGGGAACATGCGCAAGCGAGAGCGCAAGCAGGGGGAGTGGGGGAGGGAGAAGCAGGCTTCCCGCGGAGCAGGGAGCCCGATGCGGGACTTGATCCCGGGACTCCAGGATCATGACCTGAGCCGAAGGCAGTCGCTTAACAACTGAGCCACCCAGGTGCCCCGGTCTCTGTATTTTTTTTTTTTTTAAGATTTTATTTATTTGACAGAGAGAGTCACAGCGAGAGAGGGAACACAAGCAGGGGGAGTGGGAGAGGGAGAAGCAGGCTTCCCGCCGAGCAGGGAGCCCGACACGGGGCTCGACCTCAGGACCCTGGGATCATGACCTGAGCCGAGGGCAGATGCTTAACCGACTGAGCCACCCAGGCGCCCCTAAACTTTATTCTTGAGTTATCTTTCAGGTATAAGAAAGGAATTATCAGTATATTAACATTATTAATTCAATAAATGTTTTTGAGAGCCTGCTCTATACCAAGCAGTTTTAGGCACTGGGCACATAACAGTTAACAAAACAGAAAGAGTTCCTTCACTCCCAGAGCTAATAGTCTAGCATAAATTTTAAGGAAATTTTTAGTGTTATGTAATATAATACATAAAACTCAATGTTTCTAGCGTTATGAGTATCATAACTATAAGAAATTAATGCTTGGAGTTTCAATTCGTGGAGAATGATGCTTCAGAATCAGAATTCCCTCAATCTACTTAAAGGTGTTCTACCTCTAGTGGCATTTAAAGAGTAAATGTTGGCTTAGTTGAAGGTTTCTCTCCTTTTAGTATATTATAGGGGAATGAATTATGCTTCATGGTCTGAGAGTGTTTTAAGTATATGACCTTTAAAAACACGAATTCCCTATATTCTAGAATTCAGTTCATGGTGCATATAAGTTAATGATCTCAAGGGAAGTAGAAAAGCTTTGTGGGAAGCAGGTTGTGTGTATTTTTTTATGGGTGAGGGGAAAATATCTGTAAATGTGGGGAAAGTTCCAAGCAGTTCCTGGAAGCAGTTACTGCCTCCTCTGGGGAGCCAGTGATGAGCTCAACTGGGCTGAGAAAAATCTGTGCAGATGTTAGCACTGACTGCATCCCAGCCTCAAGCCCCGCCAGAGACCACCCCCCACCCTTAGTCATAAAGGACAAAGTGAGAGCACAAGGTACAGTCTCCAGTGGAACTCCATGTGCATATCAATTTTTTGCCTGCACCTGGGTACCTAGAGCACAGTCAGGAGTGGAAAAATCAAGGTAATGTACTGAGGAGCGAAAGGATGCAGAACAGAAAAGCAGTTGGCCTGTCATTCCAGCTGAAAGACAAGGAAAAATACCTCCTAACCTTGAGAAGGGGGCACATTGTGGGGCTTTATAATCAGATGGCCTTATCCCATTAGGGTAACCAACAAAGTACTTCCACAGTTAGCGCAATGAGGAATGCCACTGGGATGGTTGGGCTGTGCTGAATTCCTTGGACTTTCAAGTTTTGTGTCTGTGGCAGTTTTTCGAGCAAAACCAGACCAATTGGATGCAGTTCTTAAAAAAGAGACATTCTCATTCTTTGTTTCAGACTCAGGCACTGGATTCTCTGGACCACATGAGTTCTTGTTTGCTGGTTCCATAAGCTCTGAAGATTTGTGGTTGTAATTTTTATCTATCAGATTGGCAGTCAGTGGTTGATAACATAGTAGAGGTGAAGGGGCTAACAGGAGCTCTTACATTTGTTCTGTAGGAAGTACAGGTTGGTACAACCTCCATGTAGGATAATTTCCCACTTTTCATCAGAATTAGAATTTAGATATGCACATACATTTCAAACTTGAAATGCCACTTTTAGGAATTTATCTTACAGATATTTTTTTTTACCTGAATGAAGTTACATGTCCAAGAATATTTATCGCCATCATTGTTGTAGTAGCCAAAAATTGGGGACATGCTAAACGACCATCTGTAGAAGACTGGGATTAAATGAAGTATATTACACGTATACAAAGGAGTACCCTGTGGTCTTTCAAAAGCAATAGAAAGTTTTCTCTATGAATTTATGAGGAAGTCACCAAATTTATTAAGGTAAAATACACAGTGTGCTTTGTCTAGCATACTACCATATATGTGTGTGTGTAAGTATATATGAACAATGGTAACCCGTGACCTCACAGGATGGGAGCTGGGTGGCTGAAGGAGCGTAGCAGAGAGACCTACTTTTCATCAAATGCCTTCTTGTACCTTTTACATTTGTAATGTGTGCTTGTTTTATCTATTCTTATTAACAAAGGATACTGTTGGGCCTAGTAAAGGTAAAGGAGAGCGTTCGCCTAGAAGACCGATGTAGATTGTCATGTTTTTGTTAACAGAATTGACTAGATAAAAAAGTTATCTGCCTAGTGCAATCTGACTTTTAATTAGAGCCGATACACATTTAGAATACGTCTGGAAGAACCATCTGCTTTGGATAAGTCCTGTGTAATCTTATAATAGTAAAGCATTCATAACTTTTATTTTGATGATATACTGACGTATCATAAGACACATTCAGACCAAGTATAATTTTAGAAGGCTCTAGTAAAAAAAAATAACGAGAAAGGGAGGAATGAGTGATATTGAGAGAGAGAAAGAAGAGGGAAGAGAGGAGAGAGGAAAGAAGTCTGAGTATCGAGTTTCTGACCTTGGGGATTGAATGACCTCAGCTTAAGACTGAAGATGAAGACATTTCAGCCAAGGACATGAGGAGCTATTGGAAAAACTAAGGGAAAGAGTTATTTTGATTTCATGATTTCTAATTAGTCTGAGAATGATTGATCAAGCGTGGTGATTTTGTTAAGCACTAGTTTCATTCTGGAAGGAACACAGAGGGAATCATAGAAAACTATGATTAGTTAAATCTTGGGACGAGGCGAGTGTGAATATTTAAAATGTGAATATTTAAATGTGAATATTTATAATGATGATATAAAATTCCCAACCTTGCTGAAATTAATCTTGTTGTGGTGGCATAATTGAGTCACTGACATTTTCAGTGCAAAAATGCATAAAATATAAACTGTAAGAAAATTAGAGCCGTAACGGGAACATATTCTCACGGATTCACTTCTCATCTTTTCTTCCGTTTCTGCCAGAGTAAATGGGAAGTTGGTAGCCCTGAAGGTGATCAGGCTGCAGGAAGAAGAAGGTACACCTTTTACAGCTATCAGGGAAGGTAGGCATTTTCTCGTTATCTTTGCTTTTGTGTTTGCATGATGCCTGTAGCTGTTTAAATATTACTCACCTCTCATATGCAGAGTTTGTAAATTATATGGTTATATCTCATTGGAAAGTGTAAACTGAAATTTAAAAATCAGTATCTCTTGCAATCATATCGAGTCATGTTAAATAAAATAAGACAATCCTGCTGTATACTCAGGTGTGGGGGAAAAAACCTGATGTGTATTGATGGTGAGACTAAAGCTGACTGAGGAATTTTATATGCTTGGTTTTGTTTGTAGGGTTTCTAAGGTACATATTAATCTAGCATTACTTTATATTCATGACTTTTAAGAAAAGTCCTTACACATACTGGGCTCATGCTATCTTGTTAGTCATTTGTATTTCTTCTTTCTTGATTTCTTTGTTCCTGTCCTTTACTATTTTTTCCGTTGGTCTTTCTTATTGACATTTAGATACTCTTTATATATTAGCATCATTTATCTTGTAATATTTTCTTTGGTCATTTTTCTAAAAATTTCTCTTACAATATAGTTTGTTACATACATGTTTTTAATTTTTATAGAATAAAATTGCTTTATATTTTATTTCTGCATAGTTTCTCTACTCCAAGAGAATAAAATATCTTTTTATTAGTGGGAACTTTTCAGTTCAGTTTCACAACTTTTAGTATTAATAGCTTTCCCTCCACTACATTTAAAAATTTTAGTGCCAATATAGTTAACAAAGTGTTATATTAGTTTCAGGTGTACAGCAATATAGTGATTCAGCAGTTTTGTACATTACTCAGTGCTCATCATGATAGGTGTATTTTTAATCCCCTTCACCTATTTCAGCCATCCCCCCACCCACCTCCCCTCAGGTAACGATCAGTTTGTTCTCTATAGTTAAGAGTGTTTCTTGGGTTGTTTTTTTTGTTTGTTTGTTTGTTTGTTTTTTCCCCTTAAATTCCACATACAGGTGAAATCATATGGTATCTGTCTTTCTCTGACTGACTTATTTCACTTAGCATGATACTCCCTCCACTACATTTTTAAAAGTACAGATTATCTTGACATAAGACTTCAGCTAATTTTTTGCACTGAAGGAACTGTAGCTGGCCCACCACAAGATAACTGTGAGTGATTTACTGCAATAATATCATTAAGGTATTGAGGAATTAAATGTAGTCTGTCCCTGGTCTGATTTGTTTCTCACAACCATCATTATGATTTACATTTGTTTTTGAGAGGCCTCCTTTCGGTTTTCACTTTCTCACCTCTCATTCTCCTTTTCGTACCACTTCCGTTTGGTTTCCATCATTCCTACTTAGCTGAAAATGTTGTTGTGAAGGCATCTTTATGAAATATTTGTTACATAAAGAGGGTGCTCCCGTCTGATGGGATTGGAAACCACTGGTTGAGATAGAGCAGTGGTTCTCATCGAGCTCTGGAGGGAGGCAAGGTGGAGTGCTCTTGAATTTGATTTTGCTAGACCCTGAGTGCTAGGGTGTAGGAAAGGGGCAAAGAGAGGCTGGGCCAAGAGAGAAGCAGGAGGAAATGAAACTGGGCAGCAGGCACGCTCCCTAACGTGTGGGGTATACACTGCAGTTTACCAGCCTGCCCTTGCTGTTCGTGCTAGCCTCGGTTCAAGGTTCAGAGCAAGTTTATAATGGTATTAGAGGATCCAGTTGTGACAGTTGGACTCATCAGTGCGAAGTTCAAGGGGAGAAACAAATGGAGCCAAACTGAAGTGGTGGTTGATCTGTTCATACTGCCTAGGTATGAGGCAAGGCCGTGGGGCACAAGGTAGGCCTGAGATCAACGTGGGAACGGGCCCTGGGAGGCAGTTGTGTCAGAGAACGCAGGCCTCTGTGGGTTGGGGAGCCTCTGAAGACTTTTGAACTGAGTGTATTAGGAAGATAAATCTGATATTAGGTATGATATAGATTAGATGAGGAGGAAGCTGGAAGCTGATAAATCGGTCATTCAAAGTCGTGCAGATTTGAAATTACGAGGACCTGGATTAATTAGAAAGCAGTGACAAAAAATGATTTGTAGAGAAAGAAATGCCAGAACAAGGTGAATTACTGGTTAGAGATTATTTGAGAGGGAAACATAAATGGTTTTGAGTTTGAGTGAGTAAAAACATGGTGCCAGAGGGAGAAATAATTTGTGTTGCTTTTAACACTTTGCAGTTTGAAAGGGCGGTTATCTACTGTAAACTTCACTTGAGCCCTTTGAAGGGATTTTGTATAGAGTTTATACTGTTTATAGAATCTGTGGTACGAGTATGGAATTGAGGCCTAGAGAGGTTAGTTGACTTGCCCAAGGTGTTGGATCTTGTACCTAGGCTTTCTTAGTTAGTACTCTGTGGAGTAGTAGATTTGAGTTTTGGACTTTCTGAGTTCATGATACGTCTATACGAAAATGTCTTTTTGGCGATGTGGGAGTAGATCTCATGAGAGTTTAGCATAAACAGTATATATTTAGCATGGTCCTTAACAAGCTGAATGAGTGTAAGATTTTTGTGGGAGAGGACTTTGAGCAAAAAACAGGGAGTTAAATTGGAAGGGAGTGTAATGAGGTGGAAAGCCCCGTGGATGTTAGAGTCTAGAAATCTGGGCTTCATTCTGGCTCTGTTTTTCATCACCTACCAGACAACATGAGGCAAGTCACCTATATTACTTTGCTAGGGCCACTGTAGCAAAGTACCATAGGACAAGTGGCTTAAATAACAGAAATTTACTGTGTCGTAGTTCTGGAGGCCAGAAGTCCGAGGTCAGGGTGTCGGGGTCCTGCTTCGGAGGGCCATGAAGGCAGGATCTGTTTCAAGCCTTGGCTTGTGGATGGCCATCTTTTCCCTGTGTGTTCAAATCATCTTCCCGCTACCTGTGTCCAATTTCCTTTTCTTATAAGGACACCAGTCATATTGGATTAGGGCCCACTCTAATGATCTCAGTTTAGCTTAATTACCTGTGAAAACCCCCTGTCTTCAAGTAGGGTCACATGCTGAGGTGCTGGGGTTAGGACTTCAACATGTGAATTTTGGGGGACACAATTCAGTCTCTAACACCACCTCATGGCTCTAGGCCTCTGTAACCCTGGTTGTGGAACATGGGAGTTGGTTTGTGCCATCTCTCAGGAACCATCTCCCTCTATGTTATTGTTTTGATTTCCCACGGGATCTTCAAACTCAGAGTTTTGAATACCCTGGAGAGCAGGGAAGGCTGCAAGAATTGTTGAGGCCTGGAGGAACAGATCACAAAATGACATTGTATTTTCCATTGAATAAAGTATTTTGAGGTTTCCTAATACAATCTGACTTCTCGGTGATTTTTAATGGAGATAACTGACCCAACAGTAAGAAGAGGAATTAAACTTTGGGTCAGTTTTGGTTATTTACTCCTCTCTTGCCTTCTTATTCCCTCCTCTCATAGTCTTATTTTTCTCATTTTTCTGCTCTGTATGTTTGAAAGCAAAAGCTAGCACAATTGCTCCCTTTTGCTGTGAATAATGATTCATGCAAAGTAACTCCTCTGTGTATCTGGTGGTAGAGTTTGAAATATTTAGAATGGGGGTGGGTGACGTTTGGGATATGTTCATTTTTGCATTTTTACATTTTTGCATCTTTACATTGATGAGGGTGTAGCATGGCTTGCTCAATTGAGACGAAGCACTTTAATTTGAGTTTGCCTCTTTTCTGCTATTTTGGTCAATTTCCTCATTCACAAAATGTCAACAGCAGGAGGATTTCAAAGGAGGAAAACAGAAAAGTAGTTTTCAAGTGGCAGCTTGCCACTTAGAAGCTTACCTGGGAATTTAGATTTTAACACATAATTTTCACTTAAAGTAGAACTACTTGTCAGCAACTCTAATCTTACCTGGATTTATGTCCAGAGATGGATTTTGAATTTTATCTCAGAGCTAGAGTGCTTACTGGCTTAATTCGGGTTCAGGTGCTTTGAGACTCATTCTATTTTTGATGGCAGCTTAGAGAAATTAAGCAGCAGTGCTATGGGCTAGCTATTCTCTTTTTTATTCTCATATGATATCTTCATAGATTCTGATGGTAAGGATAGAGTCAGGAGATACTGGCATGTTTTCAAAATGAGTAGATAAAGTTTCTTAGGATATCCCATCTTGTTTTTTTTTTTTAAGATTTTATTTATTTATTTGTTAGAGAGAGACCGAGAGAGACAGAGAACATAAGTGGGGGGAGGAGCAGAGGGAGAAGGACAAGTAGACTCTGCACTGAGCACCGATCCCAACACGGGGCTCGATCTCACGACCCTGAGATCATGACCTGAGCCAAAATCAAGAGTAGGACACTCAACCCGACTGAGTCACCCAGGTGCCCCAGGCTATCCCATCTTTATAAACAACTTCAAGATGTCTGATGTCTGTATTCTTGCTCTGTGATACTATATTCTAGATATTCAACAGTTTATTTGTTTGTTTGTTTTTGGCTAAGATTTGCCCAGAGAAAGAATAGAAAGGAACCAGTTATCATCTTTTGTGAATTTTTGAATACCTAATAGTTTTCTTAGGCAAGAGTTAAGAGAAATCTAGATACTGTAAAAGAGAACAGTTTTCTTTTAAAGATTTTATTTGTCAGAGAGAGAGAGAGCACGCACAAGCAAGGGGAATGGCAGGCAGAGGGAGAAGCAGACTCCCTGCTGAGCAAGGGACCCAATGTGGGGCTCAATCCCAGGACCCTGGGATCGTAACCTGAGCTGAAGGCAGACCCTTAACCAACTGAGCCACCCAGGCATCCCTCACCCTTCCACATGCAGATCTTTACTGAATCTCCCTATTTTCATTTCAGTTTATGCAGCTAGTTTAGAGGGACTAAAATATACTGAAGTACTTAGGGCATAAAATGATGAGGCTCTGTGAAACAGTGGGGGGAAAGAGGAGATGAATGTGTTTGGGAAGGACTTAAGAGGGATAGCTGGTAGGGCTTGGTGTTTGACTAGACATAGAGCTTGATAGAAATGGGATATTCAGAGTATTCCAGGATTTTTGGCATTCATGAATAGTTAGATAGTGAAGGCAATAATAAGAAAGGCACTACAGGGTAGGGGAGTTTATAGGAAGGGAAAGAGAGTAAGTTCAATCCCGATCATGTTAAGTTTGAGATCTGGCCTTCAGGTGGTAATTGTTTATGCAGTGGTGCAATTTAGATAACCCATCAGTTGTACCTAAATTGGGGACCTTACCCCACATTCCAAGTACATGATCTCATTTAGTCTTTCAACATTGTGAGAAAGGTTGATGTTATCTTCATTTTAGTAATTAAGAAGCTGAGATCTAAAGAGATTTTTGTCCAAAGTCTTACAAATAAGTGGCAAATTTGGGTCTTCTATCCAGTACCCAGGCCAATGCCTGACGCCTGATGGTCACTCAGTACATGTTGAGTGAGTGAGTAACAGAATAAGTGAGTGAAGAAACCCCAAATCCTTTAGTGTTATTCTACTATATTGCATCACTGTTGAGACAGAAGCCTCTATGATCAAAATTGTATGTGGATTCTTTTCAGGCTACTAAGCAGAGAGGTGAAGTTGGGAAATCGCCCTAGAGCAGTCGGAAAATGTTGAGTCTTGGTGAAGACTATGGCACTAGCTACATGAGCATAAGCGGGTCACTTAACATATTTAATCTTCAGTTTTTTCATCTTTGTTATGAAGGGGTTTGAACTATATGATCTTAAAGCCTTATGATTAAAATAATAGTATCAGCATGAATCATTACCTGGATAAAGGATCCTTAATTGTATCATCAGTGTGCTTCATACACACATGCTGTAATGTGGTGCACATTTATTGTGTTTAAAATATTTCTTTTAAACCCTCTAATAATAATCCTTTATGTCTGTCACTGAAAAAATTAACATGAATTGCTTCAGAGCATTTGACAATTGACAGACAAGTTTTTCTTTAAATGGAAGATAAAAAATCCATGAGTCTAGACTTTGATTTTAAGTAAGCTTATGTAGATTGCCAAAATTGTTATTCTTTGTAAGAATGAATAATTTGATGGACGTCTGCCAATTGATATCAACAAAAAATTTGCGAGCTATTAGATCATGTGACTTTGAAAACTGAAAATCATGTTTTCCTTTGCATGTCTTTAATTTTAAAGGATGAGGTTTTTTAATAAAGTAACTTATTTTTTGTCCCCTTTAAGTTTGTAAAAAATTTTATATTTTCTATTTTATTTGGAAATAGAGATTTCCAATTATATTTGGAAATATAAATGTAAATATTTTACTGGAACTATAAATTGAACTATGATACCTTTATGTTTAAAATATTTTTAGGGTTGTGCAACTAGTTCTAATCTGAAGGTGTTTATAATTGGCTAAAAATCTCCAAGGACTTTTTCAGTATCTACTATATGCTTATGTTTTAAAAATGCTATCTCATTTAATTCCTCCCAATATTCCTGTGTTATGTAGAGGTATGAATATCTCTGTATTATGAGGTGGTGATTGAGGCCTGGAGATAATAAATTGTCTTGTATCACACAATTTACTAGTAAACAGCTAAGTTAGGATTTTAACTGGGGTCTTTTAACTAAAGTGTTTGTTTCAAAGATGGTAATTTCTTCTCTTCAGAATTTCTAATCTAAAAAAGTTATGGGAGTCCATAATCTACATATAAACTGCTTGTCTTGGCATTATTATCATTGCTACTACAAGTTGCTGTATAAAAATTCCATCCAGGCACCTCTGTTACTTCTCAATATTTGAAGTTGTATTGTTGATCTATGTATGATCTATTGATAGAAATAGTCAAAGGATGACAAACAATGCACAGTAATTAATTCATGACCAATGTCTTGACGACTGACAGAATTTAGTGTCATTTATCTTCAAGCTCTAGATTAAGGTAAATTCTTTAATGTAAGGGAATAGTCAAGGACAATAGTAAACAAGGAGACTCTAATATTCATTAAAAAAATATATATGTCATGTATATTGGAAAGGAACTTGACAGTCTTAGAGGAGACGGATGAGCAAAAACATATTGAAGGAATAATTGCTGAAAACTTACTGAAATTGTTGAAAAATCGAATTAATCTATTAATTCAAGAAGATAAATGACCCCCATTAGGAGAAACATAAAGAGACCAAAACTTAACACCTGTCATAGACTAAGTTTGTCTCTGAAAGACAGAGACAAAGAGAAAATCTTGAAAGCAATAGGAGTAAAGCAACTCGTTACATTTAGGAGGAGAAAAAAAAAAAGTATGTTTAAGATCTAACCTGTTATCTAAACCATAGGCGGCAAGAGGCAATTGATATATTCAAAATGCTTAAAAACAAAACAAAACAACCTGTAAACCAAAAATTCCACATGTAACAAAAAATATCCTTCAGAAATGAAAGTTAAAGACATTTTTAAATCAGCCACAAATTAGGAGAAAATATTCTCAAAAAAAGATTTTTTTAAATTTTATTTTATTATGTTATGTTAATCACCATACATTACATCATTAGTTTTTGATGTAGTGTTCCATGATTCATTGTTTGCGTATAACACCCAGTGCTCCATTCAATACGTGCCCTCTTTAATACCCATCACCAGGCTAACCCATCCCCCCATCCCCTGCCCCTCTAGAACCCTCAGTCAACCAAAATATCTAAATTATATTAAAAAGGTCCCAAACTCAACAATTAGAAGACCTCCCCCAAATTTTTAAATGGGAAAGCAATTTGAGTATATATTTCACCAAGAAGACATATCAGTAGCTAATATAAGCCCATGAAGTGATGCTTGAAGTTGTTAGTCATGAACTAAATGAAAATTAACACCATAGTGAGATGTGACTGTATACCCAATACAATGACTATAATCAAAAAGACCAACAGTACCAGGTGTTGAAAAAGGATGTGGAGTAACTGGAACCTTCATACTTTGCTGGTGGGAATGTCAAGTGGTACAGCCACTTTGGAAAACCTTTAGCAGTTGTTAAAAGTTGAAAATGCAGTTACCATACAAACCAGCATTTCCACTCCTGAGTATCATATCATCTCCCCAGGAGAAAGGAAAACATACTTCTATGCAAAGACACGGACGTGAATGTTCCTAACATTACCATGCTGAATAGCCAAAATCAGGAAACAATCTAAATGTCTATCAGCTGTTGAATTGATAAACAAAATGTTGCATATCCATACAGCAATAAAAAGAAGCTAACTACTAATAACATGCTTCAACATGTTTGGACCTCGAACACATTATGCTTGGTTATATAAGCCTGGTTGTATATACATAAAATTTCCAGAAGGAGCCGATCTATGAAAACAGAAAACAGAGACCCATGGTTGCCTGGGGCTGGAGCTGGCAGCAGGGATTGGCTGTAAACTGTCACCCACCCTGGTGACATGAAATTGTTCCTGTGCTAGGTTGTTTTTATGATTTGACACATCTGAGTTGTAATGGCTGTAGAACTCTGTAGATTTACTTAAAGTCATTAAATTTTATACTTACAGTGGGTATATTTCATGGTTTATAAATTATACCTCAAATAAATTTTCTCCTAATTTTATTAAAATATATATAGGCTTAGCTAAAAATATACACTTAGCTAAAAATATGTTAACACTAGTGATCATTATTAATAATAAATTATTACATTGCAAAACCTAGAAAATCTGTCTCTTTTTTCCAGTTTCTCTAAACTTGTATTATTTTCATTATCAGAAATAAAACTTGTTGACTATAAAAACTGACACCTCCTATTCTCAAAGATCTTAAAATTTACTAGTGGAGAAAGATAAACATGTTGGCAGTTGAATTTGTAGGACTACAGCTACAAAAGTCTCTTGGGGGCCAGAGTGAGTGGGAGCCTGTTGGTAAGTCAAAGAGCCTTGAAACTCATGAGAGAAGTGGGGACACCTCAGCAGTGTTGGCGGGTCACATTTCACCTCAGACCTTGAAAAGCAAAGCATCATTCCAGCCCCTTGTCAGAAGCTGTCTTCTAGTTCGCAGTATTGACATCAGCTTATATTATAGCCCTCATACTTCCAGGAAGCCAGAGAACACGGAGTAGCAGAAGTGTGCTGAATTGACCTGCCCTAACCACTTGGAAGAAGGAAAAGAGACACCCTATGAGGTTGCAGTGAAGAACCTTTTGAAGTTGTGTGTCACTGCTGTCAGGTTTTGACAAACAACTTTAATCACAACATACTATTTGTTCAGTGAGATAAGATAACCCAGTATGAACAAAGTATCCCTGTATAATTTACGGAGCCAAGATACTGATTGAAAATGACAACTGGCGGGTTGAACTTTTATGACTCCACAGTGGAGAAGCTGCCGGAGAAGCTCCATCTTGGAGGAAGGAATGTCCTTTGCCCTTTCTCAAGCCTGAGTTCTCCCAGCCCATCCGCAACTCTGCTTTGACCATCTTTCTTATTTTAATTTTTTTAAAGATTTATTTATTTGGTGGGGGAGGGCAGCAGGAGAGGGGGAGAGAAATCCAAGCAGTCTCTGCACTGAGCCGGACGCAGGGCTCGATCTCACGACCCTGAGATCAGGACCTGAGCCCAAACCAAAAGTCTGGTGCTCAACCGACTGTACCACCACCCAGGCGCCCCATGCTTTGACCATCTTTCAAGACCTTGTTAAAGTGCTCTCTCTTTCTGAAACCTTTGCTGGCTTTCGTAGAAATAATCTTTTTCTTTTTGGGCTGCTTTGCCTTGCTTGTTTTGTTGTTGTTGTTTTTGCTTATACCACTTACCTCTTAGCATTTATTTATAGCACTTACATTATACTTTATGATATGGTCAGGTTTTTTTTTTTAATATTTCCTTTTTATTTTTATTTATTTTTAATTTTTTTATGAACATATGTATTATTTGTTTCAGAGGTACAGGTCTGTGATTCATCAGTCTTACACAATTCACAGCATTTACCATAGTACCTATGGTCAGTTGTTTTTAATTGTAAACTATATATATGGCCTTTTAATCCTGAGGGTTGTGATGTGAAGCAAGCACTGGCTAGTCAGATTCTAGATTTTTCCCTTTTGTCACCAAAATGGAACTAACCAGACTCCAGTTAGAATTTTAATGAATTTAAGCAGGGGTTTGGGCTGAGCTTAAATGATGTTGTGTAATTTGTTCGGGCTGCTATAACAAAATACCAGAGCCTGGGTAGCTCATCAACAGCAGAAATCTATTGCTCACAGTTCTGGAGGCTGGAAGCCCCAGATCAGGGTGCTGGGATGGTTGGGGTACCCTGGTCTCCAACTTACCTTTTATTCTCACATGGCAGGAGAGAGCTCTGTGGGGGTCTTTTTTAAAAAGAACATTAAGTACCTCCCAAAGGCCCCACCTCCTAACACAGTCACCTTTTGGGGTTAGGATTACAACATAGGAATTTTGAAGGGAGAGCACAAACCATCAGACCATAACAGATAGGTAGGATTCATATACGGAGAAATGAACAGAGAAAGACCTGCCTGCTAAGGTAGCTGACTCAGGTAGGAAATACCACTTCCTTCCCCTCTCAACCCCATCACCAGTTTGACTGGCATAGAGGAGTTTAAATCTCCTGACAGTGGGGTGGGTGGGTTGTCCCTAAATGTTTTCTGATGAAAACTCTAGCTGTTCTTTTGTTCACTATTATTCTACTAAAAAGGTAATCTGGGTGGATGTTCTCTGCAAAGTCTTAGTTTCTAGGACTTCTGTTTTTTATTTTTTTATTTTATTTTATTTATTTTTTACCTGCTTTCTTTTTTTTTCTAAATGAGGAATTTTATTTATTTATTTTTATTATTATGTTACATTAATCACCATACATTACATCATTAGTTTTTGATGTAGTGTTCCACGATTCAGTGTTTGCGTATAACACCCAGTGCTCCATGCAGTACGTGCCCTCTTTAATACCCATCACCAGGCTAACCCATCCCCCCACCTCCCTCCCCTCTAGAACCATCAGTTTGTTTCTCAGAGTCCATAGTCTCTCATGGTTCATCTCCCCCTCCAATTCCCCCCCCTTCATTCTTCCCTTCCTGCTATTTTCTTCTTCTTCTTTTTTTTTTTTTTTAACATATAATGTATTATTTGTTTCAGAGGTACAGGTCTGTGATTCAGCAGTCTTAGACAATTCACAGTGCTCACCATAGCACATACCCTCCCCAATGTCTATCACCCAGCCACACCATCCCTCCCACCCCCCACCACTCCAGCAACCCTCAGTTTGTTTCCTGAGATTAAGAATTCCTCATATCAGTGAGGTCATATGATACATGTCTTTCTCTGATTGACTTATTTCGCTCAGCATAATACCGTCCAGTTCCATCCATGTCATTGCAAATGGCAAGATTTCATTCCTTTTGATGGCTGCATGATATTCCACTGTGTGTGTGTGTGTGTGTGTGTGTGTGTGTGTGTGTATACACACCACATCTTCTTTATCCATTCATCTGTCGATGGACATCTTGGCTCTTTCCATAGTTTGGCTATTGTGGCCATTGCTGCTATAAACATTGGGATGCATGTACCCCTTCAGATCCCTACATTTGTCTCTGGGGTAAATACCCAGTAGAGCAATTGCTGGATTGTATGGTAGCTCTATTTTCAACTTTTTGGGGAACCTCCATACTGTTTTCCAGAGTGGCTGCACCAGCTTGCATTCCCACCAACAGTGTAGGAGGGTTCCCCTTTCTCCGCATCCTCGCCAACATCTGTCGTTTCCTGACTTGTTAATTTTAGCCATTCTGACTGGTGTGAGATGGTATCTCATTGAGGTTTTGATTTGGATTTCCCTGATGCCCAGTGATGTTGAGCATTTTTTCATGTGTCTGTTGGCCATTTGGATGTCTTCTTTGGAAAAATGGTTGAAAGACCTAAATGTGAGACAGGAGTCCATCAAAATCCTAAAGGAGAACACAGGCAGCAACCTCTTCGACCTCAGCCACAGCAACTTCTTCCTAGAAACATCGCCAAAGGCAAGGGAAGTAAGGGCAAAAATGAACTATTGGGATTTCATCAAGATAAAAAGCTTTTGCACAGCAAAAGAAACAGTCCATAAAACCAAAAGACAACCGACAGAATGGGAGAAGATATTTCAAATCACATATCAGATAAAGGGCTAGTATCCAAAATCTATAAAGAACTTATTAAACTCAACACCCAAAGAACAAATGATCCGATCAAGAAATGGGCAGAAGACATGGACTTCTGTTTTTTAAAATTGTTTTTTGTTACTGTCAAATGGGTTGCTATAGCATGAGTTCTTTTGTTGATGCTGGATCATTAATATCTGGGGTAGTTGGTGAGCAAAAATCCTAGAGACCCAGGATCCATAAGGGAATATCATGAAGTCTGGGAAAGTAGAGATAGAACAAGAACTGAAAAGGAAGAATGCGTCTAGTCGAGGGGATTAGTAAGGAGCCAAGAACAATTTGAGTGTCTTAAGCAAGGGTGAGTTTGAGGAGGACAGCACCGTTTACAGAATCAGGAAGCAGGAAGTGGCAGCAACTTTAGGGTCACAGCGATTGAATAGGTGTTATTTACATATGCGGAAGTTGAGGTGATAGCCATTTATCTCAGTAAAAATTCCTGAATGGTAGGATTGTTGAGCTGAGAAGAACGTTGGTGATTATGTAATCTGGTTCCTTCATTTCACAAAAGAACACACTGAGTCCCAGAGAGTCCAATAGATTGTTCGAACTACCAAAATCAGGAGAGTTCAGGCCCGGAGTGAGAGTCATGTGAGTCATTACTGTGGAAAAAGGTGGTCAGAGATCTGGCAGTGAATTACATCTTCAAAATGCAGTTCTCACCACAGATTATATCTGATCTTGGTGTAACGTGCCAAAAAGCGACGTCACTTAGGTTTCTCTGTATTTCTCATTTTCTTCTGACATTTTGGAATGTGGTGGAACTCTTCAAAAGACCATCAAATAATTCGTGTTTTAATTTTTAAAAAGCAAATTAATAGCATGTGTGGAGAAGCATACCATATAGTTTATTGTGGGAAAAGTTTAGAAGTAGAAAGCTACAGGAAATTTTAGTGGAGGACATTTATATTTTTTGGACACGTGCCATCTCAGTCAAGTCCCTGAATATACTCATAAGAATTGAATTGATAATAGCACTTTTTAAAAGCCCTAACAATTTGAACAGGGCCCAAGAAAAAGAATTAAGGGAAATAATAAGCAAGAACTTGGCAGTGGTTCTGTCTTCGTGAGCTGATACTTCTTCCTTCTGTCCTAAAGTTTAGGGCTAATGTGGGCAGGAACCAGCAGCAGGGGTCAGTTTTAGTGATGCCAATTTGGTTTCACAGAAGTACTTATGATCATAAAATTTTCTTGATTAAGACTAGGATTAATTTTTCTGTAGGGGCTTTTTGGGGGGGGGAGTGTCAGCATTTTAAGGCAATTTCCATGATGAGCAGCAGATTGATTGGGTTTAAGATGATTGAGATAATATTTTGTTAAAGATCTGAATGCATATTAGTCATTTAATGAATAGTTGTCTGTGACTTTGCTTTCTAAATGCCTTTAATTATTCTATAAAGATTGTAAGTCTTGTGGGAAGCAGGTAAACATTTCCACTCTCTTGGGGACTTACAGGGTTGGTCTGGATATGGAGTAGGTCTTTCCTTCTGCCCCTTTTATGTTAGTATGTTTGGAATGTTGTAGATGGTTAATGGTGGTAAAGGGAACCAGTAACTCCTACCACCTACCCATTCTAACTGACAGATTGTAAACCTGATGGACTGAAACCCAGGTCCATCTGACTCTACAGCACAGCTCTTAATACTAGGATGTGCTACTTCTCAGAGGCAGGATTACAGTGGTTAAGACTTTACCCTTAAGTGATTTGCTGCTTCATGGCCCAGAGCCTCAGACAGATTTCCTTTCTTAGTTCTCTCTAGCAGAATCATGAACTACACTTAGAAAACAATTGAAACTTACTGGCAGCGATTCACCCATAACCAATTAAATTTTGGGAACATAGGTTAATCAAATACTATAGACATCCTGCTATTTCATAAAGTGATTAATAGAGCAGAACTTACTGATACTGCACATGGTGGAGTAGTTAGTGCAAAAGAAAATATTTTTGAAGTGTTGCTCTATCAGGGGAGCTAAACCAAACTGAAAACATGAAAGTATAGCTGCTTATCACACAGTTTTGTTTTTGCATAATTGGACGTTTTCAGAATAGGGAGACTTCTGGTAGCTTAGCTCCCATTTGAAAAACTATACTTCTAGATATTTCTTATACTTCCAGATGGTTTTTACCTAAGTAGTAGATTCTTAAAAATACTGAGCCAACAAGCCTATGCTATTATAATTTCCGATTTACCTAAACCATTAAAAATAAAGTCACAAAACTAGAGTAAACTTGGTTTGTTAGGGATATTTTCCCTCAACTGTAAATTTTATGCACAAGATGGAAAAAATTGCTGGCATTAAATCTGCAGTATTGAAGAGGAAGTCCTGCCTTCTTAAAGTAAAACCTTCATCAATCTAAAAGGTTTTAAGTAAAACAAAATCTTAAAATGCACAAAGAGCAAATGGGCCAGTCTTTTGTGTGTATATATATTATTTGTTACTCAGACTTTTCATGTGCTGCCATATTATTATGCATATTGCTATACTTGGAGCAAAAGCAGGACCAGAGAAATATATGGGCATATTATTTCAATGATTTGATAAACCTGGGTATTGCTTTTGGGCGTCATAAAGCATCTAGGCAAATCCTTAAGTACAGTGATATATTACTTTGGTCTGTGCATGGAGTTGTTAGCGGAAACTTTTATGTGTCATTGGAGGGCAGTATACGGTCTTTTATATTTCAGAGATGAAGTATAATGCAAACGGAAATTTGAAATGACGGTCAAGAGCTGAGATTTTCAAACCCCATGCACCGTTCTTATGAGGAATGTTTATTTTTCTTTGTTTACAAGAAAGTAACTGAAGTGATTTGTTATGCATTATATGACCTAGGGGATATCTAGCAAGCTTTTTTTAATGTTAATATTTTCAGAATACAGTTCTTTCCGCACACATGCACATAAATATATACATTGATACATCTCTGCAAATTAAAAGCTTATTTTAGGTAACTCATGTTTAATAAGTGCAGTTCATGTTTTTTATTTCCCTGATGAGTGCGATTTTTTTTAAATTTCATAGAAATAAACATGTAGGAAACTGTCTTCTTTTTAGTTGCTGTGGGCCCCCTGAGTTCATGTAATCACTCTAAGTAATTTGTATCCTTTAGAGAAGAGAGAGAGAAAACATTTCTTTAAGGTTTTATATGGTCATTTATAATGCATATAATAATGTAGAAAACCAGTCTTTTGAGAGCTTCCAGCTTTTTGAGGAAGTCTTCCCTCACTAGGAAGAGGAGGACTTCTCGTGTTGAATATTTCTCTCGAGAGGAATGAAATTCCCCCCTTTGAGATAATTTTGATAAAAGAATAATTTGATCCGAAGTCACATGAAGTTTAGAAAGCAGGCGTGTTAATTCAAAGATAGAAGTCAGTTATTCTTTTATAGGCTTTTTCAAATGAAAAACTTGAATGTTTTCCCTTAAAGGTTATCAGTGACCTTTACCTAACAAAAACTCATGACCTTTTCAAATTTTTGGTCATCCTTTTTTTTTTTATTTTAAAGATTTTATTTATTTATTTGACAGAGAGAGAGACAGCGAGAGAGGGAACACAAGCAGGGGGAGCGGGAGAGGGAGAAGAAGACTCCCCCCCGAGCAGGGAGCCCAATGCGGGGCTCGATCCCAGGACCCTGGGATCAAGGCCTGAGCCGAAGGCAGACGCTTAACCAACTGAGCCACCCAGGCGCCCCAAATCTTTGGTCATCCTTAACACCATTTTGTCATTTGACACAAAATTTGCTGCTACCACTGAAGAGCTGTATGACCCTTGCAGTATTTAAGTAGGCATCCTGTGTTGTATTTTTATTTGTTAAATTTGACATCTTGAAGTCCCCTCTCTTTTCTCTGGAGGCCTTCTCCTTTTTCCGCGTCATGTGGGCAGCCTGCATACCCGTGGACCTGACTCTCCTCACTTCCTCATGGAAGTTCATCTGCTCTTATGGTACCAGGTGTCACCTTCCTGTGCTGGTTTCTCAGCCCACATCTGCAGCCTTGACTGCGGCAGCCCCCAGATTCAAACAGCCCGAGGTGACCCTTACTGAATGTGCTGCTACTGCCTCCAGCTCACCGTGACCAAACCAAACTCTGTCCGGAATGCTGCGGACCAGGGATCTCGCTGCATTCCGAGTCAGCCTTGTTTCCACTGGCGGAAAGAAGTCTGCCGGGTGCTGGTGTGTGTGACTCCCCTCTCTCCATACTGTGTCTGACTCCCCTCTCTCCATACGTAATCTGTACACTTGCCATCAAAGTGGCCACGAGTTTCATCCTCTTCGTTGTTCTTTTTACCCAGATGTAAAGTAGTGAAAGTTCTGAAATAATTTCCTTTTTGGACCCCTCTGATTCGCGTTTCCTCCTTTCAGTGTTTCCTGCCTTCTGCTGTTGGATTAGTCCTCTTTCAGCACAATCTGGGGTCGGATCCCTGGAAACAGACTCAGAGGCAGAGTCGCATGCAGGTGTATTGGGGCGCGCACTTCAGGAGATAAACCTGCAGGGAAGTGAGGAAGGCGGGGTTGGGCAGAGGGGGATGCTGACTGCAGTAAAGTTGTGCCTGAAGCCTCAGCTGAGCCTAGAGAGTGCTCCAGAGTTGAGATGGCCTCCAGAGTTGTTGCAAACTGAGAAACAGGGCCAGACCCTTGTACACCCCTCCCTTGAAGGTCCCCCCACGGGGCCCCTGATGTGCTCCACTTCAAAGGCCCTCTAATTTCATTTGCTGTATGGCTGTCCTTTGGTCTGCAACCGCCATAATGATCTCTTCCTTTCTGCCTTCTCAAATGCCTGCCTCTGAGCCAGTCACCCACTGAGAGGAGGGGTAGGCTGTTCCTGCAGCTAAGGACTCTTCCCAGCAAAGGACACAGCTGTGGAGCGGCAGCTGAGGGATGGGTGTGCTGGCACTGAGAGGGCTGTGAGCCCCACCAGACCCACTGCATCCCATTCAGCATTTCAGTTTCCTGTAGGAACCTGAAGTGCTTCCCTACTGGCTGCTTCATCAAGGTAAATGTCTCTGCCTGACTTCGGGGGTCCCTCCCTTATCCATTACTTGGCCCCACCCTACCTGCTGCTGAACTCAGTTTCTCGCCATCTTGCTTCCCTCCCCTCCAGTTGAGGAAGGGTTATCCTCGGTGTAGGGTCTGCCAGTAGAGTCTGCCGTGTAGCCGCCTTCATATTCCTGCCCACCCATTGCCTACTCCATATCATTTCAAGCCTTTGCTTCGGGGGTCCTCCCCCGCAACAGCCCTCCCCTCTAGGTCTTCTGTTATGCTTTGAAACCAGTTTATGCGTCCAGCTTATAGTTAGTACTGTACAATTCTGTACCTCATTGTATACTTCATCATATTTGTCCATTAGCTTTGTGGGTATATGTGTGTGTGTGTGCTATTCTTGTGTTTAACATTAATTATTACGGAAGGTGAGACTTACATTTAATTTCTTTGGTATTTTTGGCAGAATCTAGCAGAATGCTAGTCTCATAGTAGAGGCTCATTGAGTGGCTGTTTTATTTCCCAGTTATTTTTGTAAGCATCACAGACAAAAGTAAAAACCAACCAAAGAAACAAAACACCTAATCGAGTGATGAGATAAGCTGGAGGGAGTTTTCTGGAAAGATTATATTTGAGTTCAAGGGATGACATTTTCTGAGTTTCAGAATTACATGTTTCTGTGAGTTTGTGTGGCTCCTGCATGGGTGACTTGAAGTAAAATTATGAATTAATAGCAGTTTCCTTATCCTCTTGTCCCAGTTCACTCTCTCACACCGTTTTTGGGCCAGTGTAGCCAGTGTTCCTTCCCTGTGATTCCAGTCTCCCTTGAGGAATTTTCTTCCCGTCCTGGTATCCAAGTACAGTGTTCCCCTCCACACCTTACTCCCTCAGCTGCCCTGTAACCTCTTCCTTTAGCCATAGAGCAGCCTCCCCGGGGCATCACCCCTGAACATCCTTCTGGTCGGCTCTCCTCTTCAAAACTTACATGTATCAGTGAACAAACTACGTTTATGTACAACAAAACATAATGTTGGCTGAAAACATAAAAGAATAACTGACTTCTATCTATATTCTGATAGAAAGTTTTAAAAAATTAACTCTCTGCTTGGCGAGCTGATCACTTTATAAGCTCTTCTGTGGATGGGGGCATTTGTTACTCTTCTGGAAGTACTGATTTAGAGGTAATAGAAAGAGAGGAGTCATGAACTTGGCCCTCTTTGTTCACCCTTATCATGGTGTTTCTGGGGAAGAATGTGAAGTTGTTGAACCCATCTGTCTGCTCCTGGACATTATTATAAATTAATAACAAAAAAACTCATGTTCAAAGTCTTGAATTTTTCTTCCAATAGAGCCTAGTTATCAGATTGTTTTTCCTTGTCTTATTAATTCCTCCTGTCCCGAAGGAAAAGTCTTTACTTTTGTTTCATCTTCAGAAAGAGTTACAGAACAGTTGATCGCAATTTTCCTTAGGTGTTCTAGATAGAACAATAATCTTTTGGAAAAATATCTCCCGTTGACCTCTTCAGAATATCTGGGAAGGGAAGGTTGAAGTAGAGGAAAGTATTATTGGTTGTTTACTTTGGCTATATCATTCAACTTGGATGCACTTTCTCATGGTACCAAGGCTTCCAGCAACAGAGAGAAGAGACCCTGCTGGACTTTTTACTTTTCCTTGGGTGGTGTAAGTTAATATAACAAAATCGGAAAGGCAAAAACAGGAGAAGTGCAGGTAGCAAGCTATAGAGGGAAAGAGTAGATTTGGATCAGCCAAACCTAGTCTCCAGTTTGGATTCTGGCACTTAGTAAGTATGGGAATTTGGGCAGATTGTTTAGCTTTCTCTAAAAGGGTGGTCACTGTGCTGTCTTCATGTGCAAGATTCATGTGATGATTAGACATAATGATTGTATAGCTCCAGAGCCAGTAAGTGCTCAGTTAAAGGCTGTGATGACATGGGACTGGAACAGAGAGGACCCACATTTTCCAGATTGTTATTTTGAATACACGGTATTTCAATAAAGGTATCCCATACCAAGCACTTCCATATGTTGGGAAATAAAAATAAATAGAAGGAAACAATCCTTCCTCTTCAAACAATGACACAAAATTTCATGAAAGAATTAAACAATTTTAAGGCCATACATGAGCAAGTATTAGAGAGTTTTCATAAATACACGGAGAATCCAAAGTAAATGAAAATTCTTGTGAGATGGGGTTTGTCAGGGAAGGCTTATATTCACAGAGGAAGCTTTGCCTAGAGCAGAGTTTTGGAAAATTAATCATAATGATGACAGGCAACATTGATTCTGCATGGATTCTGAGCTGGGCATCGGACTTCCTGCTTTATGCATATTATCTTGTCTAATCCACACAAGTACCCTGTGAGGGATAGCTGCTGGCATTATTTCCATCTGATGGCGAGAAAAACCAAAGCTTCCGGAAGGGACGCAGCCTACCCACAACCACACAATTAATGGAGCGTTGGGGCCGGTGTCCAAAACCCTGGTAGTCATCTCTGCCATCCTTAGAGTGAACACAGTATTCGTACGGGATAGTATCTAAATTGTTTTGGAAACAGTTGCTTTCAGGGGACCTGTAAGTCAGTTGGGGAATTAATAATTGTACCTTTGTTCTCTTAAATCACAACAGAACAGCGACTAATGAAAGGTATCATGGTGTAGCGGATAGAATGTGGATGTGGAGTGGGATGAACTGGTTTCAAGCCCTTGCCACTTATCAGCTGCTGTGTGGCTCTGGACAAGTTACTCAACAAAGCTGGGCATTCGTTTCTTACGGTATCTTTAAAAGAGAGGCAAGAAATAATGTACTTTGCCATTTTGCTCTAGGGGCTATTGTAACCGTCTCCGGGGTTTATGAAATTGTCAAGTGCTACAAAATAAGTTATTTTTGTTAGTGTTATAAGTAATAGACTTGCTGATGGTGATAATAATGATAGTGGTGAAGATGATACAATAACACCAACAATAATAATTTAAAATAGTAGTAAAAACAGTCCAGGATTGCATTGTGTCAGATGGCCACAAGGATGGAACTGTTCTTGCTGGCAGTGTTTCAGATATTTGCTGATTAAGTGGTTTTGGTAGATTTGCAGTTTATGCCCTTCTTGGCTCAAACAAGCAATTAAATACTCCTCAGGAAGTCATGAAAGGTTACCTTTAGTTGTACAGCCTATGCTGTTGGAATTTTGGCTTCAATTCAGGACTCATGGCCAAATTAACATCTGAATCACTGGAAGCCTATTCATAAAGAATACAGAACTAAAGTTTATGTACTCAGCTAAAGTGACTTGAGTTTCACAACGTAGCGAGGAGATAGAAACTGTTCTCCTGTACTTTGTGCTCCATTCACAGACTGAAATGCAGCCTACTGTGGATCTGTTATTGTGTTTCTATGTAAGGGAACCTCTGACTTGGGCCAGCGCCTGTTAATTTAATGGAGGATGCCTCCAATTTAGCAATTGTGATTCGTAAAGGGCCCCTAGGGCCCTCCAGGAAAATTTTTATATAAATGAGAGATAATGGCAATAGTTTTAGTCTTTCGCAAATCATCTCTCTAAGTAAAATGCCTTGTGAAAACTACTAAAACCATAGTATAATTATTTCTAAAAATTAAATTCAATTACTCTTAGAGGGACTTCTTCAGAGCTAGAAAATATTTATTTCATGCTCATAGTAGTTGTTGCCCTTGCCTTTCTTGCTGTGGTATAAGTAGTAGAGACTCGTGTATACAGACGCCTATCTTGGAAGTGGTTATTTTTAGATCAGATTTTTTTTTTTTGGATGACTGTCTTTTTTTTTTTTTTAAGAGATAGCTTGATATTGCAAATTATAGCAAATACAGTTCTTACAGACAGAATTTTTCAGATAGTATGAACTTTTAATATTAGGGACTTGGTAAATAAGTGTGAATATTTTTAATAAGCTGTTTTGCTAATAGGACTAATTCTGTTTGACAAAATTTCTGTATCATAAATTTATCATTGTTTAAAAATGTTAGTACTCCTATTTTGGAAAGGATCCTTTGAGGGTGTAGATTAACATAAAAATCACACAGAATGTGGTAGTTATGCTTCTGGTAGTCAAAACTCCTAGCAGTTTTATTTTTTTAATCAAAGACTTGATTAGTCATTTGGATAGAAATTTCAAGAAATTGCCTTTGCAATTATAGCTATCTTAGAAGAATTCTTTCCAGATAAGTTGAGCAAGGATGCCAATTAATTCCAGCTGTTGGAGTGCATTGTATGTAAATGTCTGAGTTCAGCCTCCAGTAATTTAGAGAGAAGCTCTTAAATGCTATAATTTAACAACCAAAAAGCTTTGTAGACTGTTAGTCCACTCATTTGACTGAATTTTTGAATGAAGCATTGATTTCTGCATTTCCTTTTTTGTAAGCTAAGTATTCCTGGCACTGTTGGCCATCTCTGTGGAGATGCCAATTCTAGTAGGAAGACAAGGTTGGGGAGGTTTAAAAAAAAAAAGCTTAATACTTTGTTTTTTTTTTTTAGAATAGTTTTAGGTCTACAGAAAAATAGAACAGAAAAAACTGTTCCCGTAAAGTCTCCCCGGCACCAAATTTGTTACAATTGATGAATGAATATTGATACATTAGTATTAACTAAAGTCCATACCATAGCTTACTTTTGGGTTCACTTTGTGTTGTACAGTTTTGTGGGTTTTGCCAAATACATAATGACATGTACCCGTCATTACAGTCTCATAGACAATGGTTTTACTGCCCCAAAGATCCCCTGTTCTTCCCCTGTTCATCCTCCCAGCCCCTTCACTCCCTGTCCCAACCCTGGGCAGCGACTGATCCTTTACCATCTCTATAGTTTTGCCTTTTTCAAGAGTGTTGAACAGGTGGAAGCAGAGAGCATGCAGCCTTGTCAGAGTGGCTTCTTTGACGTACTAATATGCATTTAAGGTCCCTCTAGGTCTTTTCAGGTCTTGATAGCTCATTTCATTTTAGCACTGTATAATCTTCCCTTGTATGGATTATCATCCATACATCCATTTAGTTGTCCATCTACCTATACTGAAGTTGCTTCCAACTTTAGGCAACTATAGATAAAGCTACTGTAAACATTCTTGTGCAGGATTTTGTGAGGACATAAATTTTCAATTCCTTTGGGTACTTAAGTTCTTTTTACCTAGGGAGCAAGTAGACCCTGAGTATATAGATAAGGGTCAAAAGAAACTCACCATTCCTATGGAGGTCAGAAGTGGGAGGTTGGGAGTAGGGAAGATTGACTATTCACAGTTCACAGTATGGGTTATTGGGGAGGAAAAATTTTATTCTACCCTTTAAGATTCTTTTGGCTGATATAAGAATTAAATTGACATGAGGCAGATTAGCAGGAGAAAATAAAATTTAATTACATATGTATGGGGTCTCCCTAAGAAGATGAGGCCCACAGGCAGGCAGGCAATTGAGGCTTATATGCCATCCACAGTTGAGGCAAAGGGGATAGGAGTCTGGGACGTCTAAGGGAAAGAAAGCAATTTACAGGTAGATGGAAAAGAGTAAAAGTCTGCTGGGTCATGCAGTAACAATAGGACACGAGAAGAATTTTAACAGACTGGTAAATTCCTCCCTGTCTCCCACACCAGAGTTCATATTGTAAGTAGTTATCTATGGCCATAGCTCCTTGCTGGAGCAGGTCTTCTATCTAAATTCTTGTAGGCAGGGGGCGGAGGGTCAAAGGTTGTCCTGAACGTTTTGTTTCTTAAAAATAGTCAGCCTAGAATAAGCCACATGCCAAAGAGACACATTTTGGGTTGGCAGATTTTTCCTTCCTACAGTGTCCAGCAAAAGTTGGCAAATGCCAGCCTGTCTCCTGCCAGTGGCTAAGTGGACCATGGGAAGAAGCTGGAAGGACATTTTCCTGCTTGGTTACAGTTCAGAGCAATCGAGAGGAGTACCAATAAGCAGCCCTAATTGGTCCCATTTACAGGTCTGATTAATAAGATTCCCATAAATACTTTTATTTATTTATTTAAGATTTTATTTATTTATTTGACAGAGAGAGAGAGAGCACGAGAGGGAACACAAGCAGAGGGAGTGGGACAGGGAGAAGGAGGCTTCCTGCTGAGCAGGGAGCCAGATGCTGGGCTCAATCCCAGGACCCTGGGATCATGAGCCGAGCTGAAGGCAGACGCTTAACGACTGAGCCACCCAGGTGCCCCCCCATAAATACTTTTAAACTGCATTTATAAATCTGGTATATTTAGTTCTTTTTAGACATTCAAATGCCTTGATCTAACAACCAGAACTTCTCCAAGTACTTAAATTGTTTCTGCAAACCTAACAAAACCACATTTATAAATACAGTTCATCTTAAGAATTCTGATGCTGCTGAGAATGTAGTAAAACTCTTATGCCTTTCAATTTAAAACCGTAAGTTGGAAAGAAATTAAATTGAAATTATAAGTATAGTTTGTTAACATATCAAGCTATCTTAAACATAATAAATGCTTTATCAGCTAAATGTTAAACTTTGTCCAAGTGATTATACATTGATTCCTAAACTTAACATCAGAGGTTTTAATACAATGGATTTGATTTGATGCCATTATGTCTCTGTTTGAAATTAAACATTCCTAGAGTTCTTATCACATAGAGTAATTTAGAATTATCATCCCAGGAAGATCAGGCTTGTTATATAAAGTGAATTAAGTAACTTAGCAGCCAGAGATCTGAGACCTGGAGGGCTGCCATGTGGCCGTCCAGGGGCACTCTCTCTCAGCCACTGAAGGACTTGCGCGCCATTTTATATAGTCCGTATCACAACTGGTAGAGACAACAGGTTTCTACTCTTAAATAATTCTTTTATCTCGTTTGGATCCTTGGATTGCAGAATCAAATGAAGGAAGTGAAGGAGGTCCTTCACTTCCTTCAACTAATCTCTTCACCTTCTCATGGAATTCTATATTCTTTTCCTTTTTCCTGTCTTGTTAGGTCAGAACTCTTAAAGCTGTTTTAATCTAATTCCACTTGAATTCCCCTGTCTTTCACACCTTCATCTGTGTCTACACATGTTGTGTAGCCACAACAATGAAGTCTTGCTCATGACAGTTATGTTGACCGAGTTTCCAGCTATCTCTGCTAGAGATGCTCATCTGTTTGTTGAATGATGCATAAGCAAAGGTGAAGAACTAGTGTCCTGTTAGAATTCAGCTAGTTGAGTTTTCATGTGACATTTACGTGGTATGTAAATATTGTCCATAAGTGGCAGGGTAAGTTTCAAATACAGAGTTGTATTTGCTCTGCTTTTTATAAGAGATCCAGTATGAAGTACAGTTTTTAGGTTAGATTATTAAGATTGACTTGCATCTTTCTCTCAGCCTCCCACATCTAGTCCATCAATAAATTCTTTTGGCTTCACCTGTAGAAAAGATCCAGAATGTAACAATTTCTCACCACAGTCTTGGCTGCCATTATCTCCAGCTTGGGATTTATTGTTAAATAAATAGCCTCTTGATTTTCTTTTCTTCCACAGTAATCCCCCCCCCCCATTTACAGTTTATCTTCTATATAGCATTTGGCATGATCTTTTTAATACATAAATTAGATAGTTATTCTACCACTATCAACCTTCCAGTGGCTTTAATGATAATAGACAGAAATCAAGATTTTTTAGAAGTATGTTCTAGCTGCTGGCTTCTTTCCTACCTCATATCTGATCTGTGTCCCTAACTAGACTGGCCTCCTTATTCTTCCTTGACCACATAGGACACATGAAGTTCCACCTTAGGATCTTTGGACTTACTGTGCCTCTTACTCCAGCTCTTTGCCCTTGAATGTTAGCATGCCCTTCACATTTAAGATCACTTCCTCAGAAACATATTCAGAGGATACATCTGATCACCCTTTCAAATTTGAACTCCCTCTCTGTCACTCCACCATCGACACACACACTCTAACCTAGTCCCCATCACTGTGTGGTCTTTTACTGATTAATTTTTATTCATAGTCCTTACCAATAGCTAGCATTGTCCTGTATATTTCTTTGTATTGTTACAACTTCTATATTATATCCCTAGCACCTACCAAATAATTCCTGGCACTAGTAAGTGTTCATTAACACTTACAGTACAACATACTTGCTGAATGAATGAATGAATGAATGTCTTCCTCATTAGGATGAAAGCCCAGTGAAAACAGGGCTTTGCTTGCCCATTCCCAGTGCATCCCCTTTGACCCCATAGGAAACACTCAGTAAATATTTATTGAATGAAAGATGGCCTGATTTAGGCTTAAGTCTCTGTGAGGCATTTTAATTCTTGGTCTTAGATTCCCTTGACCTTGTCTTACTTATAGTAACGCACCCCCTGCTTGCACCACTCTTCAGTGATGAAGTGACCAAGTGGAGTCTTCTGTAAGTTAGACATAACAGAGTCTGATTTAAACACTGTCATTGGGCCCTTAACTGATTGATTTAGTTTTCGTCATGTAACCAGAAGTAAAATTAGTAGTATAAGCACAAAGTTGAAAATAAAGTGGAATTCTTGAAATTATTTGCAGACTTGGGGTTGCTAAAGTAACTTGTCATCTTTAGCATGGAATTTACAGTAGACATTGCTATTTAAAATTTTTTTTTAAAGCCACTTTACATACAGAGTGATTTATAGTAAAGTATCTGGGATTTAAAAGAAGATAAGAGTGTTTTAAAAAAATACCTGAAAATCCCTTAAATCAGTTTGAATTTTTAAAATATCCAGGATGAAAAAAAAAAAAGAATATGTTGCTAAATATTGAAGTATCATTGAGGATAAAATAAGCCCTTATGTTTGAAGAGTGCCATACAGTATACAAGATACTTTCCCTACTTTATCTTAAGCAGTTATGGGCCTGAGATTAGGTTTAATAAAAATACTTGAGCTTTAGAACATAGGAGCTTATCTAAAAGGCTTTGAGGAAGTTCTTTTAGAGAAAGGTACTCAGGGTTGTGGGTTACTATCCCTAGGGTGAGTCAGTGGAGATGAAGAAGCTCACATGGGTTAGGACTCGGGAATGTTTCTAGAGCTGTTGGTGGCCTCTGTACCGTTCTCACACTTGTAGCCATCTGCGTCCCACCCTCTAGCCCTCGCCTTGTCAGCCACCATGTCCGCGCTTAGCTCTTGACTCTGCCCTTGTCTTTTCTCCAGAGGCGTAGCAGAGTAGTGAGACGATGGGATTCAGAATCACCAGGCCTGGGTATAACCAGCCACTTGCTGTTTTATGGGCTGACTTTATTTCAGATCTCATTCATGTTCTATAAGCATGTTCCATGCTTCCGACTGTTGGTTGATTGATATTGGAAAGCACATTTCTAACATTTGTGAAACCATTAGTCAAACAGTGACTATCATATGAATGCCGTGTAAGGGCTTTGGGGCTGTGATTCTCAAACACTGTGTGAATCAGATCCCTTGGGGAGCACTGGGAGCATGATTCCAGGGCATACCCCAAGGATGCTGAATCGGAATCTTTGATGCTTATGTACAGAGATCTCATTTTTTCAGTTTTGATATTTGCACCCACTGTTCTGAGAACCCAGGAAGAATTATAAGGCGTCGTCGCTGCCTTTCAGATGCTTGTGTCTAGTTAGAATATGAAAATGAACATGAATGGCACAATTAGACAATGATGGAGTTGAATCTTCGTTTATTTAAAGGTTGATGTGAGTGGAGAGGAGCTCTAGAGAGGATAGCATGGGGTTGGGTGCCCTTAATTTATGTCTGGGTTAGAGAGTTTGGATAGAAAAGTATCAGATAAGGTGACAGCAAGATAGCAAGATGTGTTTTGGTTTATCAATCATAAGAATGGTTTCAAAGCATATATAATGTTAAGTAGTCTTTTATGTATTTTTATCTCTACACCCCCAAAGCTGGTAAGATTTTTCAAGAAGGACATAGAAATAGACCCAGCCTTTTGGTTAAATTTATTTTGTTGTGAAAATAAACAAAAACCTCCCAGCCTTTTATAAATTTGAGTTACATCTCTTTTCAAATTCCTTTAAGAATGTGAACTTTGGATATTGCAAAATGGTTCTCATCATCTTAACAATTTAAAACCATTTAGACCAACTTACCCAATTGCTTCATGACAAAACTGTACAGGCAGGTGACTAAAAGATCCCTTGGCAGTGATTAAATCATTATAAGCTCTTGATGGTTGTCCTCTTGTAGTATGGTCAAAAAGATTAGTGGCTTTCTGAGACTTTATTATAAGGGCTTTTTTTTTTTTTTTTTTAAAGATTTTACTTATTTGTTTGAGAGAGCGAGCGAGCACGAGTGGAGGGGAGGAGCAGAGAGAGAGGGAGAAGCACACTCCCTGCTGAGTAGGGAGCCTGAAGCAGGGCTCAATTCCAGGACCCTGGGATAATGACCTGAGCTGAAGGCAGATGCTTAACCAACTGAGCCACCCAGGCACCCCTAGGTTTTTATAAGTAAAATGGCTTTTATAAGTAAATGATCTGAAAATAAGATGGAATCGAGGAAACTATACCTCTATTTTGTATCTATTTAGCATATGTAATATATCTTCCTGGAAATTATTTTCAAAAAGATATTAATCAACAATGCTAATAGGTGTTCTTTGAGAACAAAGCTATGATTATCACATAGATTTGGTTTGTTGAAACAATGGGAATATGTGTGACGTGGAGACTGACTTGCCTGAAGCTGAGTAAAAAGCAAGTGAGGCTGGAGGCTGAAGTGGAAAGGCTAAGGCAGGGGTAGTGGTTAGGTTAAGTAGGACCTTGTGTGTAAAAAGTTGTGATTTTATTATGAGTGCAATGGGAAGCCATTGGTTAATTGAGAAGAAACTAAAGGGTTTGTTTGCCTATTTGCAAGGGATTGGTATGATCTGATTTAAGTTGTTTTTTTTTTTTTTAAAGATTTTATTTACTTATTTGACAGAGAGAGAGAGTGAGAGCAGGAACACAAGCAGGGGGAGTGGGAGAGGGAGAAGCAGGCCTCCCGCGGAGCAGGGAGCCCGATGTGGGGCTCGATCCCAGGACCCTGAGATCATGACCTGAGCTGAAGGCAGACGCTTAACGACTGAGCCACCCAGGCGCCCCTGATCTGATTTAAGTTTTAAAGGATTCCTTTGCATTTTTATTTTTAGTAGGCCAGAAAGAACATTGTTGGTAGTTTAAATTAAGGTGATAGTAGGGAGATAGGGAAAAGAGAATGGAATCTGGATATATTTTTGGTGGTACCACTACTGTGCCTTACTGCTGGACTGATCCAGCAGATAAAAATAAAATAGGAATCAAGACCAACTCCTAGGTTTTGTTTGTATAGCATTTCCTGGAATGTGATATGCTGTGGGAGTAATGTTTTGGGGGGCAGATCTGGGGGAAACCCAGGATTCATCAGTTTTCCAAATTGATATGTCTAGTTGGCAGCTGGATGTATAAGGCTGTTGGTTGGTGCTGAAGAGACACATAGGCTAGAGGGAAAAACTGGAATAGATGGTCTTTAAAAAACCACAGAAATAGATGAGATCATTCAAGGAGTGAATGTAACCAGAAAAGAGGGCCCAGGACCGAGCCCAGTGTTTAGACATCAGTCATAGGAGGAAGAGGAAGAGAAGCAGGAAGAGGAGGAAGCAGCAGAGGTGACTGAAAAGAGTGTTAGGTTAACGAGAGATAAACAAGAGAATAAAGACATGGAAGGAGAGAGTAGTCAAATTTGTCAAGAGTTTTTAAAGAGTCAGAAATTGACTAGAAATAATCAAAGAGATGGAAGCCAAATTAGAATAGCTTGTGGACCAAGCAAAAGATGATCAGAGGAATCAGCAAGGATTGGCATCTCTCTGAAGAGTAACTGAGAAATGCTTGTTGGAGGTCGTTTAGAGTGGCAGATGGGGGATGGAGAACTCGAAGCCGAGGAAGAACACGTAGGCTGTGTGTGCTGGTGGTGATTTGGTACAAAGAGAGCAAGTGTAAGTTGTGAGAGAGTACAGATCATTGCTAGAAGTCAAAGGAGAGATGATGGAGTCTGCCCTTGACAAAAGCAGTGTATGACAGAGACAATGAATACAGATGTACCTGCTGTATGAGAGACTCTGTACAAGACAATGATAGGAAAGTCAGAGCTTGTTGTTAACAGTCATGTGTATAAATGTGAGGTGGTCCTACTATTTTACAAGTACTTCCACTATTACTGCTAGCTTTCCTTATCTCTTCCTGCCTCTTCCTCACCTCCTACCAGGGCACATACAGTAATACAGTATTAATACAGGACTCTGTGTGTGTGTGTTTGTGTGTAGTGTTTCTCCAACGATGAATAGCAAGTAGAATGTTCACCTCTTTTAGATTACAGACTTTTGAATACAAATGATAAAAAAAAATAATGCACATTTCAGGGTTTTCTGGAACACCTGGTGTTTTCCTATGGTCCCCAGATTGACTCAGTTCTTTAGTTTAATGAGACAACTGAGCCATGTTCCCTCCATTCTGTGTAGTATAGAGCAATGATTATTCTTGGGCACGATGATCAAGTACATGAGTTATGTGAGAGGAAGTTTCTATGCCATGGAGAGTTTGTTTTTAGATGTGGTATGCTTCGCAAAAATATTTTTTAAGTAATATTTACAAATGAAATAAAATTCTAAAATGCTGAATGATAACCTTAGTATGTTAGAACATGATACCAGAGTCATCACAGATTACACAGAGGGAATTAGAGTTGGACCAACTGCCACACCCCCATAAAGGCTTCTATCTTTTTTTTGCCCTTTGGTTTTATACCCAAAGGCTGGATATGTCATCTCTATAGAGGAGAAAGGCATGTTGGACCCAAAAGAGTATGACCAGAATATCACAGATGGATTTAGAAGCCAAAAGAGCCTGTCTTTCTTTGAATTTTGCTACTGGATTCTGCCTTTTTGCTTCAGCTTGCCCTAATCAGGGCAAGTGGACAGACATGTTGTTTCCATGACACAAATTATAGGACATCCACCAGTCCTAATTCTCTTGACTGCAGCAGATATGCTGGTAGCCAAGTAAGAAGTTTTGTGGAAAGTTGGGGTGAAAAAAATGTTGAGATTTAATTTCATTCATTCATTTAAGAGTTGAAGAAGTGAACCAAATCTCAGAGGTTAATTGCGTTACCCAAGGTTGCATAGCTTTTAGTGTAGAATGAAGACTGTGGCTTGGTCTCCAAAGTTCTGACTCAGTGCTTTCCTGGCTATGCTTATGCCTCTTGCGTCCCTACAAAGAAGTTCATTAGCCATAATGAACATTCTTGCTTGTCCAGTGTGGTGGAATTCATAAAAAGATAGCTTCCTAGTAGCAAAGGTTATATGCAGGGGACCCCATTTGTTTATTTCCTCGCACCCCATCTGTTCTTCTCCCTGCAAGAGATTTTTTGTTTTTTTTTTAAGATTTTATTTATTTATTTGACGGAGACACAGCGAGAGAGGGAACACAAGCAGGGGGAGTGGGAGAGGGAGAAGCAGGCTTCCCACGGAGCAGGGAGCCCAATGCGGGGCTTGATCCCAGGACCCTGAGATCATGACCTGAGCCGAAGGCAGACGCTTAACGACTGAGCCCCCCAGGCGCCCCTGCAAGAGACTTTAATGGTCTCTACTTGCTGTGATGTGTTTTTCAAGATTCAGAAACAAATGGCGGATTTATGCCTCAGGAGTCTTACAAAGGTCTTGTAGAAACCACATATCACATATAAGAAACAAATACTTGTATTTGCTGGTCAGTTTTCAGACTTCTCCCAATAGTATCACTGAACTCTGTGCTTATCTTTGCTCATCTAGGATAAATTGTTGTTTGTAGTAAAATATAATTACAGATAATAGAGCTATATGCATAGTTTTCATTGAGAATCAAAGTAGGATGTGTTATTGAATGCCTGTGAATAGTGAATTTTATTCTTTTTTGAAATTGTTTCTTAGCATGATGATGATTCTTCATCCTTCCTCTCTGTACTGACACACAGGTTGGCTTGCTGGGACATTCATTTCAGTGCACCCGAAATTTATTGTATGCCTACTGTAGACATCTGGAAAGATATAAAAAGAATGAAGGGTGAGAGTTAAGCTGACCATCATTTAAACGTAGGGATAGATGGATGACAGGCTGGAAATAACTTGCTTCAGAGGATGGGCTATGTCTGTTTTCCTTCTGAGAGGGGCTTGACTGTCTTATTACCTTGTCACTGTCACCAGAAGCTGTCAGCCTTTCAAGCCAAGATGTTCTCTTCTCCTATCTTCTCTGGCCTAGCAACTTCCTATCTTCCTTTCAAAGCCTCCTTGTGTTTTAAATGACTGAAAAAGATAGTGAATATGGATGTCCCCATTGTGGAGACTGGCAGAATGATTTTTCAAGAACCATGGGATGACTGGAGCTCAAGTCTTACTTTGTCACTTGAGCCATGAAGTTTGGAAAGTTCATGATGCTTAAAAATAAAAATATAAGAAGGCTTTTTGTTTTCTTTAAAGCCTTATAGTGATCTGCCAAAAGTATCCAACAGAACAACCAGAACAGGACATTCTCCTAAAATTAATTATAAAATGCCTTTTGATATTTTAAGACTTAGGGAGGCAGGAAGAACAGGTTTCTTAACTGTGGTCTCTTCCATCCCTTGCTTTGCTGGGGCAGGGCAGGGCTAGTGGGTGGGGAGTTGGAAAGATAAGGGAAATTTGTGGCCTGAGCTCAATGTAGAGCAATGCAGAAGCTCTGATGAGTTGTATGAATTCATAGTGTCAGATCACTTAATACATGGATTCTCATCTACTGAAGAGCATACTGGACTCCATTGAGAGGTTTAATCAATATTGCATTTGTAGAAATTCTGAGGGGTTTTCCTTTACTTTTTCATTGACACTATGTCTGTTTGACTGAAAATGCGAGTGAATAAAAAGATACAAGACAGTACACACACACACACACACACACAACTACATACTTATATGGTGGCATATGTATAGAAAAAAAAGGAGGAAAGGCAACAAGTTGCGGTTATCTACCACCTGGGATTATGATAGATCTTTTTGCCTTTTACCTTTTGAAATTGTTAAAAAAAAATTTTTGGCAATGAATATATTTTACTTTCATAATCACAGTAAAACACATTATTCCTATTTAAAAAATAAGTCATGGGATTTTTAGAGTAGTGAAACTATTCTGTGTGATAATGTAGTAGTGGACACATTTGGCAGAACCCATAAAATGTACAGCACAAAGAGTGAATGTGATCTATGGACTTTAATTAATAATCACGATTAATAGTAGCTTATCAGTTGTAACAAATGTAACACACTAATAATATGAGGTGTTAATAGGAGAAACTGCGGGAACTCAGGGGAGAAGAAGGAGTATATGGGAACCCTTTGACTCTGCTCAATTTTTCTATAAACCTAAAACTTCTCTAGAAAATAAGGTCAATGATTTAACAATAAAAGTGATGCAGACTATTGTTAGATATTTTTAAAAGATTTATTTATTTATTTTAGAGAGAGAGCAGGCATGCATGGGGGGCAGAGGGGCAGAGAGAGAGAGAGAGAGAGACTCTCCAGCAGACTCCCCACTGAGTGTGGGAGCCCGACATGAGGCTGGATCCCACGACCCTGAGATCACGACCTGAGGCAAAATCAAGAATCAAAAGCTTAACCAACTGAGCCACCTGGGTGCCCTAGAATATTGTTAGATTTTTGAGAGTAACTGAACATGTTGCCCAGTGATCTCTGTTAGGAAACTTCACCTACGGCAGCACTTGCATATATAGTTTTCGGCTGAGTGATGGTGTTTGCACTGTACATAACCAGTTATTGGCTTTCCCCAGAGAAGCTAAGGGAGGTGGCAGGATTAGAAGATGTGGTTAAAACAGGGTACTTCTTAAATACCTGGTAGGTCCAGACACTTGCTGTGGAAAGGAGGAAACTGATTTTTATGGAGTGCCCACCCTGTACTGGGCACTACACTAGGTGTCTCATATGTCCTCAGGTAGCCTTTGTTGTACCCCCGTGATACAGATATTAACATCTTCATGTTATAGATGAGGAAGAACCTGAGCCAAGGTCACAAGCTAGCAGAGACCAGAGCATAAAATTCAGATCTACATGACCCTATGTTCTTTTGACTTCTAGTGATGATTCTTAGTTATGTACCATCCAAATTTTACCTCTTATTTTGTCTTCTCCCTCAAGATGCCATTTTGATCCTATGAAACTATCATTTGACATTTTGGCAATAACGTTAGGCATCTGACTTCATTTTCTTTGTTCTTACCTAGCGATCCTCACGAGTATTTAGTGCTATGTGCGACTCATATGAAGGCTTTGTGAAGGGTTTGAAAGAAGTCAGATTAAGGTGAGACATGTTCACTTAATAGTGAGCTGTGCAAAAGAAGGCAGTGAGAGTTTGTGCCAGGAAATAATTTGGTAATACAGCTTTAGGAAAATGAAGGCAGCAAGGAAGGGGATTAGAAACAAGTAGCACAGACTGGAGAAAGCAGCTGCTAGAAATGGCTTTTGAGACGAGAGACATCTTTCTCTCGGAAGAACCAGAGTGTGTTGATCACAATCTGGTGGTTAAACACATACATCTAAATGCATCTGTATGCATGTGTGCACGCATGCACACACACACACACATTTAGCACTTTGTTGTAAAAATTGGTATCATAGTTAACAAGTGGCTAGCACCGCACAGTCATCTAACCGGAAGATAATGGTTAGGACCTGGAATCCTACTTTGTAAACCTTGCTAATCCTTGTGATATTGGCTGAGTTGCACTGAAGGTGTGATCCTCCTAGATCAGGAGGTGTCATGGCATTTGCTGAGCTGTAGTGCAGCTTTTTCATAGGAATACCAGACAGCCTTATTGCTAATGTTGCTGTTATTGGAAAGATTTGCAAAGTGATTGTGATTTTCCCACTTGGTTTTATTAGGACCAAGGTATTATTATTGTAAGGAGCGTTCTGCTGTTGTTTGCTTGTTTTAAGTAGATGGGGGAAATTGTAATAGCTCCTTAAATTCACATCTTCTTCACTAAGAATACATCTACTGATTTTTGATTAGAGATTATATGAATTTGATATAAACCAAAAATTGACATCAAGTAGTGCTATTTCTCTTTCAGCTCTGGTGTGTTGGCCAGTTAGTCATTAGTCTCAGACCTTTATTCCTTCAAAAAGTACATACTTGTAGTTTCATGTAAGTTACGTATATTTATCACACACGAAGAGATGTGAATTTCAATTTTAAAAGTAGTGATTTGGGGCACCTGGGTGGCTTAGTTGGTTAAGTGTCTGACTCTTGATTTCGGTTCAGGTCATGATCTCGGAGCTGTGAGATGGAGCCCTGTTTAGAGCCCAGCATGGAGCCTGCTTAAGAGTCTCTTTCTCCCTCTGCCCATCCATACCCCTCTAAAATAAATAAATAAATAAATAAACAAACAAACAAACAAATAAATAAATAAATAAATAAATGTAATGATTCATCTTGGTATTTTAGATTAATTTTGCAGCTTTATCCAAAAATGACTAATGACTTGATTATTTTTTGCATGAAAGTTAATTGATGATCCTCTTAAGCCACTGGGAATTAACTATCTCCGTCTTAGTGGGTTGACCTTGTGTATAGGATAGATATTTCTACAGCTCTGAATTTTAAGCATGATGTTTGTTAGGAAAAATCACATATCCAGTCACATTCTTGAATGAAAAGTGTCCTGGATGTAAAATCTACCTGTGGCTCTGGTCTCAGTGCTAAGATGGTGGCAGGGGATCCTTTTGGCCAGACCTTCCTGGCCAGGCTGCCTGAAGCAGAGATGCAGTGCCCTGGAAACGAAGAGAGTTCTCCTGTGCCTAAGAGTGCCAGGAGCAGTCTCTCGGGAACTTTCTGCTCCAGAAGCCAAGGTCTACCTCCTGGTTAGAGGGGGGAAAATCCTTGTAAGGGCACTATATGGGGAGATCCAATAGCCTGAAACCCGTCTGGATAGAGTAAGCTCCTTATTTGAATCCCTTGTGTAATCCATTTTTTTTCCTTCAAAATCAAGTGGTAATTCAAAACTAGCAGGAAATAAAATGTCCAATTTCAGGTGTACAACATGTAGGCAAGCAGAGATTGTTTCTGCTAGCTCTCTTCTCTGGTGTCATTCATTTGCACGTCTTCCCAACAAACCTTCTCATAACACTTGTTATAGTAAGTGATATTATTTATATGACAAGTGACAGGCACCACTCAATGCTAACCTTGTATTAGACACGTACATTTTCATTACCTCAGGTAATAAAGTTTTTGACAGTGATATGTGTGGGATAGCGTTATTTTTACTGAACTCTATCCCATCGCTAATCTATTTATGTGACATCTTGAAAACTTCTACTAAGGAAAAGGTAAGCATTTCCATCCTATTTTCACAGAGCTACCAAGTTATGATTGTGGTTTTGTAGTTTAAAACGTAATGGATTTTTTTTTTTTAAATTCCCATTCCTCCTTGGAGTACCCTTAGCAACAGGTATATAACAGAGCAACAGAGCAATAACAGGGTCTACAAGTTCAGCAAGAAAGATTTTGAAAATTTTAAAAAGCATTTTAATCATTAATTGCATAGCCAATTAATAGTGGGGCCTCAAGAGAATCATCCTGTGGAAGCGTAGTCAGGATTGGGAATGAGGAGAGAGGAGTTCAGAATCTGCTATCAGTAAATCCTGACCTTGGCCAAGGGGGTTAACTTCCTAGCATCTCAAGCTTTAATCTGCAAAACAGGGAATTTGGTCTAGATGACCTGAAAACTCCCTCTCAGCCAGCATTGTTTTCATCTAAAAAGATGGTGAAAGAGCAGTGGGATTAGGAGTTAAGGTTAGGAAATGGAACTTCTAAATTTCTGTGCTGGGTTTTAGTTTCTCCTTGAAAATGAAATATGAAGTAGGGGCACCTGGCTGGCTCACTTGGTTGGGTATCTGCCTTCAGCTCAGGTCATGATCTCTGGGTCATGGGCTTGAGCCCCACGTTGGATTCTCCCTCTGCTTCTCCCTCTCGCTCGGCCCCTCCCCCTGGCTTATGTGCACTCCTTCTTTCTCCCTCTCAAATAAATAAAAAAAAAAATCTTTTTAAAAAATAAAGAATGAAGCTAAATTATCCTCTCAGAAATTCTAGATAGAAAATTCTCTATTTTCTGGTGTACATTGATAGTCTGTTTGCACAATTTTTCCCAAAAAAGATGGTGAATGATCAGCTTTCATTTCTAAGCTCTGGATTCGTAGTTTATGTGATCTCACCCCCCCCCCGAAGTCAACAAATGATAGATAAGAAAGTATCAGTGCTGTTTATGCATCAGGATTTTTCTATTGCAACTCACAGACCACTTTCACTCAAATGGTTTAAGTGAAAAGGAAAAATATATCATCTCACACAATTAGAAGTCCAGAGGAAATGTCGGGCTCCAGATGCTCTGTGGTACTCCCTGCTTCCTCAGTGACTCTGAGCAATTCCTTCCTTAGTGTTGGCTTTGTTCTAAAATGGTATGCCTCCCATCAGTTCCAAGGTGGCAGCCTGTGGCTAAATGCTTCCTTGTTCATGTCCAGCAAGGAAAGAGAGGAGCCTCCAGCATAGAGTCCTTTATTTTTCTTTTTACTACTTATCATATTGTAATAATGACATATTTTTATACCTCCTTGCCCCACCCCCGCTTCTTTCTTTCTTTCTTTCTTTCTTTCTTTCTTTCTTTCTTTCTTTCTTTCTTTCTTTCTTTCTTTCTTTCTTTCTTTCTTTCTTTCTTTCTTTCTTTCGTTTTGGTTGTCTCTCCTCACAAGAATAGAAGCATGATAGAGTGGGATTTTTGCCTATTTTTGTCTTTTGTTCACTCTTTTCCCCGGCAGAGTGCCTTACACATAGTAGTCACTCAGTAAACATTGAAGGAATGGATGTTTTTGATGTTTTATAAGCAAATGTTGCATTACATATTTCTCTGAGCTTTAAAGTAACATCTGTATTTTTGAAGGTATTGAAATGATAGAAATTACATAAATCTGGCTAAACATTTTTGGATATTTTTGTTTTCATACCACTTGTTTTAAAGGTTTTGTTTTACTTCTCATCTTTTAAAATCACTAAATGGAAACATGATTTTCTAGGAGAAATTTCCATCAGAAAATTGAGTAAGTTCCTTATTTGAATCCCTTTTGTAATCCATTTTTTTTTTCTTCAAAATGAAGTGCTAGTTTCTTTAAAACTAGTGGGAAATAAAATGTCCCATTTCAAATGTACAGTGTGTAGGCAAGGGGAGATGGTTTTTGCTAGCTTCCTTTCCTGGTCTCATTCATTTGAATAATACATTCTCAACAAACCTTCTCATAAGACTTGTTATAGTAAATGATATTATTTATATGACAAGTAACAGGCAGTACTCAATGCTTACCTTTTATTAGACACGTACATTTTCATTTCAGTTATTATAATACTTATATGAGTTTTTCTGCAAAAATAAAATGAGAATTGTTTTCTCCCTTGGTGACACTATTATGTCACTGAGCTAGGATGGCAGTTAGTAATCTTGTTTCTATCCATTACCAGCTGTTCTGTCAAGTTGTCACTAGAATAGTATATTCAGGTAGTTAGTCCTTTATGAAAGGACTCCCTCCTTTTGGACAGCAGTCTATTCTATTTCTGCTGGATGAACCTTCTAGAAATTCAGGTCCTGTTCAGCCCTCCCCTCTTTTTTGTATACAATAGTAATTAAACTCCAAAAGAACCTGACAGTGGGGACCCAACCTTTGTCTCAAACTTTGTCCCCATTACTTCCCTTTAGACATTTGTTTTTTTAGTCAAAATAAACTACATAATATTTGTTCATTCATGACTCTTGTTCTTTTCCCATACTCAAGTTTCTTGAGCTACAAATGTTCTATCACCTTATAGCACATCCATAGTTTTTTCTAGAGCAATTTATATGGCACCCCTATTACAAGATTCCATACATATATATATAATTTTTTTTTTTAAGATCTATTTATTTATTTGACGGAGAGAGAGAGAGAGAGACACAGTGAGAGAGGGAACACAAGCAGGGGAAGTGGGAGAGGGAGAAGCAGACTTCCCGCCGAGCAGGGAGCCGGATGCGGGGCTCGATTCCAGGACCCTGGGATCTTGACCTGAGCCGAAGGCAGACGCTTAACGACTAAACCACGCAGGCGCCCCTCCACACTTTTCTCCAGTTAGAAGTTATTTCTTTTTCGTTTTCATTGCCTTATTTCAGTCATTCAGCTGTTCTTCTCTATGGCACTTACATAGGTCTGTGATAGTAAAGTTATTTGTGTGTCCTTTCTCACTGACTTGAGTGTAGAAGTTTTGCTTAACGTGAGGATCTAGGTAAGATTCTTCTTTGAGGTGCCACAGTCTGTGTTGTCGCTGAGCATTCTCTGTATCAGCTCCAGGAATGTTTACAGGAGGTCATCTCAGTTTGCTGGAAGTAGCTCATCTGCATATTTCCATCAAACTGAGCAGTACCCCAGGTCCTAAATTGGGTCAAAGAAATATATTTATTTGTTGAAGTAGCAGGAAAAGAGGAAAAAAATACGAACACTTCAGTTATCCAGTCTACCATGCCAGAGTAGGGTTAACTATAGTCAGGGCAGAGGATAGGAATATCCTGTGGGTGTGATCAGTCATTACCTGGTTGTGGGTCAATCACTTGCCTTGATTTTATGAGGAGATTCATTGGAAAAGAAAGAAGCATCATCTAAATAACCAAAATGGCACCCCACAGTCTCACATTGGGACTCAGCCTCTCTGTAGACTATTGCCCTGTCATTTCCCCTTGCCCTTGTCAGAGAGCAGTTCACTTTCTGGTTGGTCCATTTCCCCAAACCTGTTATGTATGAATGAGGGGACGGCAAGCAGAAATTATTTCTCATTACCTTCTTCCCTTCCAAGACTCCAGCAGAAGATTCGGGGGAGGAGAGGGTGTGGCAAGGAAACTTACTTATTTTTAATTACCAGCAGGGCTGGTAATTGTACTCATCAGAACATTTCTCTCAGCAGTTCATACCAAGCAATATGGAGTTGTTCCTGGATGCTTGTCTACTCCATAGCTAACCTAAGCATAGTATGATTTTAGCTTATATTGCTAGAGGAGTAAAATCTTAAAAGTCTTTCAGCACTTGCAGTACCTTTCCACATCTTCCAAGGTTAGACAATTGCAAACAGATCACAGGTGTATAATAAATGTTAGCTGAATGAATAAATAATTATTTGGTTAAATAGATACCTGTAGAGAACAAAAGAATTTTGTAATTTTTTTCATTAATTTTTTATTAGCTACATTTATAATAGTAAATAATAGATGATCTAAGTAAAAAAAAAAATTAAACTCTCTTATAGTGAGTATAAGAAAAAAAGTAAACTACCACTCCATCCACACTTTATTTCCTGAGCCCAGTGTCATTCAGCATAGGGCTGTCTGTTCGAAGCTTCTGGAGCATTACCATCCCCTCCCACTTCTCTTTTAAATACATACTGCTTTCAACTTGATGTCCCTTTCTCCCTCTCCCACCCCAAATGAATATATCTTAGACATGTTTTGTTGTTAATACTTATAGAAGTATTGTTCTTTTTAATAGATACACAGTTTTTTTGTTATATGAATGTGCCATATATTATTTAACCAGAACACAGTGAATTTAAGACAGTTAAGAATATTTCAAAATTTTCACTGTTTATTAAGAACATGAAGAGAACATCCTTATTAATGTATCTTTGCTTATTTCTACATCTGTCTATAAATTTCCAGGAGAAATGCTGGTTTAAGGCCTATGGGAAGTATTTTAATTTTTTAGTGATTTATTTATTTGTTTGAGAGAGAGATAGAAAGAGAGCACGTGCCCACGAGCAGGAGGGGCAAGGGACAGGGAGAGAGAATCCCAAGCAGAATTTTCGCCGAGCTTGGAGCACAAAATGGGGCTTGGTCTCAGGACCCTGAGATCACTACCTAAGCTGACACCAAGAGTCCGACGCTCAACTGTGCCACCAAGGTGCCCTGGGAAGTATTTTAATTTTTAACAGATGTTGACCAATCTCCTCTCCCACCTCAGTAACATCTGGCCTCAAATAGGTTATGAGTATATGAATTTCCTTAAATCCTTGCCAGTGTTAAATATTATTTGGATTAATTTGCTCTGAGTTCCATGTTTGGGTTTCCTCCCAGATGATTGCTTTCCTCCCCACTGAGTCCTTTGTTGGTTTTGGGGGATGTCAGGCCATCATAAGTGATGCCTGTAGTTCTCTCAGACTTTAAACTCTGCAGTTTTCTGGGTAGAAGCCTGGCACAGTGGCTTGGAAATCAGAGACCTGGCTCTTGGTGCAACTTGGCCATCAGCTTGCTGTTGCTGCCGTGAATCAGTCCATTTTGATTCTTTATTTCTCATTTTCCTAGGATGTTTAAGGCCTACCTGACATCTTCCCTAGATCTCTGAGAATGAATTGGAGAAAAAGAGAGCTAGAAAGGAGAAGTGATGTACCAAATTGTATGACTTTTGACAATCTCTCTGGGGCTACAATGTTCTTATCTAAAAAAGTACATCAATTGGACTGAATGTCCTCCAAGGCCTGTTTAGATCTGTCAGTCAATGCATCTGTATTCAAAATGACATGGGGGGGAAAAAAAGTCCTGTGCTAAAAGTCCTAAGGGGCTCCTGTTCCACCTAGTGGGCCTCGGTGGGGCTTTGAGATGAGCAACTTGAAATGGTTATAATTTCATTCCTGCCTGTTCTTCTTTGGTAGGAATTGTGATCTTGCTGTAGTAACATGTTCCTCATTCTCCTTCTAATCCCCTTTCTTACTGTGTGGTTTCTGGGACTCATAAAACCCACTTTGAATTGGCTGCTTCCAGTTTCCTCATAAGTTTTACTTTAGCTTATACAGTCAAGGTAATAGACTTTTATACATGACACACAAATATTGATTCAGAGATCACAGACTTTAAGGTCTATCCAGTATCAGACTCTAAGAGTCTCTGCCAGTCTTGGGGGGACAAGGAGGGTGGGGAAGCATAGCAGTGATGTCTTATATAAGAGGCAGGTTGTGTAGCTCTGGACATACAGCTTTTATCCACATTTGGTTTTTCTAGAAAAGCCAAAGTGTAATGCATTTTATGTGAGATCCTCCAGTTCTTAAATACTTAATAAATTTCTAAAACATCGCAGAAGCCAAACAAACCAAGTTTGTGGGTTGGATTTCACTCTCTTGTGACCCCACGTATGGTTTAGAACCCCTTCTTTTCTCATTGATGTTGCCTTATTGTTTATGAGTTTATCTCCTCCTGGGTAGAATGTTAGGATATAATACCAATTTCTAACATGAGCTTTTTGAAATAGAATTTCAAATATCTTTCACCATCTCTTCCATCATCTGAAATGTGAGTGGAAATAAAATAATGACTTCTTAGTTATAGCAGGAGTATACAGCATTTCATCTACTTATGAAAGGGAAACTCCTAATGACATCCTATAGAATGCTTCTTTGCTTCTTTTTAAAATTCAGTGGACTCTATAGCCTCAGTGTATTTGTCAGTTATTACACAATAAGAATGCATTTATTTTGATCAACATACCCGGCTGAACTAAGCACATTACAGGAGGATAACCAACCGACAGCGGAGTGCAGTAGTAGGAACTGTGCTGCCAGTGGCGAGTTGTGGGAGATCATTTAAGGATTTTACTTTTCGTGTTTATGCATGCATTATTTAATCAGCACTTAACAGGCGTCTTCTCTAAACTCAGCCCTGAATTGCGTGCTATGAGCACAGCTGGAGAAAGAGCAAATAATGAGTGATGGGGGATATAGACAGGTGGAAATAGGGAATCAGGTAATTATAACACCGGGAAGGACACCTCGCAGTGTGGACGTACTCATCGAAAATGCCCCTAACCTCAGCCCTGGCGGTCCGCAGAGACTTCCAGAGGAAATGATAGCCAAGTAAAGATCTGAATAACCTGTACGAGGGAGGGGCCCCGAGGCTGTGAGAGATGGCAGGGCAGAGGGAGGAGCACCCCGGCGGCCCGAGCTGTGCCTGCACGCCACATGGCTGGAGTTCAGAGTGTGGGGGAGAGTCAGGAGAGCTCCCTCAGGAGCCCTGTTGTGCGGGGCCCGTGAGTCCCGTCAAGCAGCCCTTGAAAGGGTTAAAGAAGAGAAGAGCCTCGATCAGTTGGACAGTTTTTTTTTTTTAAAGATTTTATTTATTTATTTGACAGAGAGAGACACATGCAGCAAGAGAGGGAACATAAGCAGGGGGAGTGGGAGAGGGAGAAGCAGGCTTCCCGCGAGCAGGGAGCCCAATGCGGGGCTGGATCCCAGGACCCTGGGATCATGACCTGAGCCGAAGGCAGAAGCTTAACGACTGAGCCGCCCAGGCACCCCATTTGGACAGTTTTTAAAAGCTAGTTCGAATCACAATTTCCCCTTTAGCTCTCTTCTTACTGCTGTCTTTTTAGACCCCTTTCGTCCCGGTGGTGCGACTGCCAGCGAGCAGCCCCACAGATAGCTCGCATGGCCTCTGGTCTTCTCCACTTCAGGGTCTTTTGCCCCCAGCACCTGGCTACGAAGATAAAGAGAAACGACGACCACAGCAAAGCACTAGGGAAGAAGACAACAAAACCAAGCCCGTGAGAGAAGCAGATGATGCCGATTTTGATCACAGACGTAGAATTGCACTGTATCAGGAGGCAGGAGGCCGGGAGCTGAGACTTAGGGCCAAACTTCGTATATTTTGGTTTCCTCAGTTTTCAGAGGAAGGGTTGTATTATACACGGCGGAAGGTGACACTCATTCTCACGTGCACGATGGGTCAGTCACCTTGTGCGTAAGTCAAATCATAGATGTATTTAATGCTCTAAGATTTGTCATATATGTGTATGTATTTGTGTGTGTACAATATTTACGAAGCAAGAGGAAGTTTTATTAGAAAGGGAAATGTGGGTCAGGAGGAGTTGGAACACATCTGAGAATCCGATGGTGATGCTAATGACAGTGCATGCTTACCATGTGTCCAGGAGCTGCCTTCTTATATGGAAAGGCAGGTGCTATGAGCAGAAACTATTTTCAGTACCAGACACAAGCGTACCTTGGAGAGACGCTAAGAAAGGCCCCTCCGCAGTCACACTTGAGCAGGCTCAAGTGTCAGGAGCCAGACAGTTTGCTGCCTAGGTGAATGTACCATCAGATTCCTCTGCAGGGCCCGGAGGTGCAAAACTTGAGACCGTAGTCGAGAATCCTATTTTTCTTCCCCTGGGTCATTTTCTCCAATGGCAATTTTTTTTCTTTTAACTACCACTACAATCGAAAGTCACCCTGCTAATTTAGAAACATAAAACATATATTATACAGCTTACTTATCTTTAACTTTACTCCCAGTTACCACCGTAGAGAAATGCTTGATCTTACACAAGTGCATCATACCTTGCGTGAAATCTACCACTTCTAAGATGTTGCCAGTTTTGCACAACAAGATAGTGACTTAAAGAAGATAATATGAGACTCTATTAAGATTTTTAAAAGCTGTTCTTATCGTTTTTGTACCAAAGTGGCTTCTCTATAGTGTAGGGATTTAGGCAGTCCTCACATTCAGAAAAGGCTGGCAGGAGCCGCCTCCCCAAATTCATTCAGTAACAGTTTACTCGTGTTAACTTGGCATCAACAGTTTTATTTTTTTATCATCATATACTTCTGAATGCTGAACACTTGAGATATCACTCTGTCCTTTATAGGTATATTTGTTTTCCTGTCTTGCTTTTTGTATATTTCCAAATACAGAAAAAATCTCCTTCAAATGCTGCCGGAGCCAGGAGAGACAAGAAATGAGAGCACTTAGAGACGGGGGTTTGCCAGTCCTGCCTGCCTATGATCGGAAGGCAATCCCTGACCGAACCCTTAATTACCTTTCTGACATTAAATAACATGTACAAGCCCTGAACGTTGAAGTAGGGCTAGAGTGGGCCGGCGCTCTGTCATTACTGAGCATCACTGAGCCCAGAGAGAAAGGAAGCCCTGGAGGGAGGGGAGCAAATTGGGAGGCAGAGTTGACCTTCCCATCAGTGGCAGAGCTCACTCAGCAGGGCCGAGATGAACTCGGGTCCCTACCGGGGCTACCGCTGATTAGAGGCGGCATGGAGGATTTCCAGGCCTTGTCCAGGCCTAGGGACAGTTTACTGAGTTTTGTCATGGGAAGGTAGAAGGTCATTGCCCTCCTGAAGGTTAACCGGTGCTGTGGGCCTGGGCACTTTCCACTGAATTAAGCTGTAATTTGAAATTTTTATAGCTTTGACTGTGTTATTAAGTCACATGCAGTAGTGGTATATTTGAAATTTCAGTTCAGGGATATTCAAGGGTAAGAATTAACCCCAACCAAAATTCATCTTCATTTTTTATAGTCTTTCCCTTCTTTCTTCTGTGCTCATGGTCTGTTTATAGTATCTCCAGACCTGCTGATTGTATTTGTTTATCAAAGCACTGGTTCCGATACAGGGCTTATTGCCAGCATTTTACATAAAATCTTATTCCTTCACAGATTTCAAAAATTATGGGATTGAAAAGTCCATATAATGGTGACCTTATCAACATTGGATTTATATGAAAAAGCTTTATGACCTGACTTTTTTCTTTTTTAACTGAACAGGAAAAAATGCACACATTTTTCAAAATACCATGAAATTTTCAGAATAAAGACTTCTCTTTTCCTTCTAGCTCAGGACTTTTTTTTTTTTTTTGGTCTGCCAATTCTAATGATCACCTTTATTTATTTATTCATTCATTTATTTATTTATTTATTTTAATTAAATATTTTTTTATTCTTATGTTAATCCCCATACATTACATCATTAGTTTTAGATGAAGTGTTCCATGATTCATTGTTTGTGCATAACACCCAGTGCTCCATGCAGAATGTGCCTTCCTCAATACCCACCACCAGGCTAACCCATCCTCCCACCCCTAGCTCAGGACTTTTAATCTTTCAGTGGCATCTGTCTCAGCAGGTGTGTGTGTGTGTGTGTGTGCGCGCGCACGCGCTCACGTATGTGAGAGAGAGAGAGAGAGGAAGAGGGGGTGGGGGAGAGAGAGAGTAATGGATACTAGGTAAACAAACTGTCTTGCTGTTTCTTTTGATTTGCTTGTGGAACAGTGAATAGATTGTAATGTAACTAAGTGCATAAATACATGCACACACACATACACAGCCCACAATCATGCTACCCATTTCTCCATATCAAAACCATAACACAATGATTTGTAAGCTTTAGGATGCATAAGCATTGAATAGAAGGCTTGGTCAAAATATCGGATGCCAATTTCATAGGGACAGGAGTTTTGTCTGTGTTTCTCCCCTTGTCTAGTGATTGGCACACAGTAGATATTAAATAAAAATTTCTTGGATTATTCTTAGGTCCCATCCCCATCATTTTGGATTTGGTAGGTTTGGGATAGAGTCTAATGAATTTGCATTGATAGCCGTTGGTGTGGATTGGATCATTGAAGGACCATGCTTCGAGAAACACCTCCTGGCGGGCCTGTGGCTGCGGTGATATGAACAGTGTAATTCCTGACAAAGGGTGGTAGAGTTTTCTGTGTCTGGAAATAAGCTGCAAAATTACGCTGCTTTGTGGAGGAATCTGACTGTGCTCTACCACTTGGATGGTATCTTGCAAAGCTGAGTGTCCTATGTGCAGGCCCCTATGTACTAGAACTTGAAACCATGGCAAAGAAAATATTTTCTGACTTTACACTTCTGTTTATTTTTGTGAAATACAATAAGAACTATTCACATATTTTCATGTAAGGATTGAGGTTGAGTTACATTTAGTTAAACAGTGATGGCTATTATGCTACCAATGTTTATTTTTCTTAACCAGAAGACATAAGAGGCTTGGTGCCAAACCACACATCTTTCTTTATTGCATACTTGGTAGTATTCTTACTGACTATACATGTAAGCCACATGTAATAAAGTGTAAAGTAGTTCTTCCAGAAACCCTCAGCTCCTACACTGAAAAGTACCTGGAGCATAAGTGCTACTATTTCCAATCCTGTCACTTAGTAAGATTTGTTTCTGCAGAAGTTACTAGCAAGATGTTTACATTAGAGAAAACCACCCGTCTGCTTTCCCATCCTACCTACATGCATGCATGGATCTTTCTAGTGGCAAATGGGAACAGGATCAGCTACAGCATGGAAAGGCAGCTGGTGGGTCATTTACAGGTTCATCTGGGAGTAATTGGAGACAATCAAACTAGGAATCTTTTTCAGTGAGTACATTAATCTTAATGCAGGAAAGTAACTATTTAGACAAGAAACAGTTTCAACATTTTGGATTAACGTCTGATGTGGGAGCAAATTAGAGGCTGAGAGGGGCCTGCAGTGTTCCAGAGTAGGAAAAGAGCCCCTTATAATGAAAGCATTTGCACCAATACCCTAACGAGGAGGGATTAGTAGTGAAGGATCACATTGCAGTTATAATGATTCATTATTGTAGATGTGTTGTAGTTGCATATTAATTGTGTAGTTAAACATCTGTATGCCTTTTTAGTGCTATTTCAGTTTGCTTTAGCCAACCCACTTGTAACAAAGAACTTTTCAAGACCTCTTTTGTAGTATAAAAGGAATATACCTGTATCATCAACAATTCAAATGATATAGAAAGGTACATGTAGAAAATTAAATTGTTTCTGTATTCCTCCCCTCAGCTGTAACCATAGTCTAATAAGCAGATTCCTCCTTTTTTTTTTTCCCTATGCAGAGTTGGGTCTTGGCCCTTTGGTGGCAGATTAATCGGTTTGAATGTTAGCAGTGGTAAAAGTAACAATGCATTTGTGATAAAGTTAAAATTGCTTTGAGCCGGGTAAACTCTATTAGGTTGAACTGTGTGAAATTGCCGTGTTGGTAGGTCAAAAATGCCAAATATTGTCAGTTTTATGTGGCTCAGCTATACTATGAGAGGAATTTGTTCTTTAAAGTGTTTAGTAAGCATTTGCGGTGGTCCTGTGAGGCTGCAATGTGGAGGTAGCCCCCCGCAGACTGCCCTTTGCCAGTAGTGGGGTGGGGGATAAACAGGTATTGATGGCAAGGGGAATGGTCCGGTCTGTAATTTCCAGTACCACATTTCAGGTTTGCGACGTTGGGGATATTAGGAGTGGAGCAAAGCAGGAGGAATATGCCATGGGATTGAATTTCTGTCTATCTGCACATAGAAAAACTTAGCTCTGGAGCAAGTAAAAACAGTAGACTTTTTTTTTTTTTTTTGATGGATAGAAAGCGATTCATGTGATATTTATAAAGTATTCCTAATGTGTTGTATTATCTTTCCACGTTTGGATGATACCTGGTGGTCAAGAAACATGTCTCCAAATCCTATCATGTGATTTTAGTTTAATTAAGTTTATATGATATCACATTTTGGCTTTGTGTTTTGGGTGATCCATGACCTCTTTTTCCTGTAACACAGAGTTGACTCTTTGTATGTGTGTGTGTGTACAAGGTATAAAAAGCAAAAAACATGGAGTCAAAGATACAGTTCCATTTTTTAACCTGATTCTTGCACTTTTTCATTTGTTAGCTTATGGGTATGTGCGTGTGTATGTGTTTATTTATCATATTAGATATCATTAAGGGAAGGGTCTGGAACTAAGTAGAACCACAGCCTTTCTCCTGGTATGTAGCTGAACTAGGCAGCATACCTTGCAGAACTGTGTACAGGTTAACCTAGGAGCTGTGTATCTGTTCATTTTCCTGTCTAGACCACCTAGTCCTCACAGACACAGTTAAACAAGCAATCCTGTCTTTTCTCTGCATGCATTGGTTTTTTGTTTTTTGTTTTTTTGTTGGTCTTTTTTTTGTTTGTTGTTGTTGTTGTTGTTGTTTGCTCTCTACCCTTGAGATTTTCCCATTCAAAATACTTTAGCTATGAAAATATTCAGAATGCACTGGCAAGTAACTTCTCGTTGAAAGTAAGTAGTTTTATTATTTCTAGTATAAAGTGAATTTCAGCAGCCTTAGAACTATCTAGCTGTGGGCTTAAAGAAAAAGTTCATGTCTATTTTAAGTTGTAGCTTGAGGTATGGTTGGCTCCTTGGGTTTAATGAGTAGGAATGTTTGTCTTCTAGAAATGTCAGATAGCAGCCTCTCCAGTCTACGCCTCAGGAAAAGAGGACATTTTAAAAAAAGAGAGAGGAATATATGAATGCACTACTTCTTTCCAGAGGCTAACGGGGGAGTGAGCAAGGATAGGTTGTGTTTGTTTGTGGTCTGTCCTTTCCTAGAAGGATTATCATATAATGACTTGGAAAACTGATATATTAAAGAAGGTTTTGTCCTTTCTTTCTCCATTAACATTGCTTGTAACTGATAAAATGAACCTACTCTGGGGTCGCCTGGGTGGCTCTCGGTTAAGCCTCCAACTTCAGCTCAGGTCGTGATCTCAGGGTCATCAGATCCAGCCCTGTATTGGGCTCCACGCTCAGTGGGGAGTCTGCTTGAGAGTCTCTCCTTCTCCCTCTCCCTCTGCTCCTCCCCCCACTCCTGCATGCTCTCTCTCTCTCTTTCTCGCAAATAAATAAAATCTTTAAAAAAAAAAATGAACATACTCTGAACTCTTCTGTTAACTCAGAATTTATTTAATCATGATGAAATTGGAGTTTAGGTGAAATTTATCCCTTCCAAGTGGGAGTGGAAATTGAAGATGTTTATTCTCAAAGTGGGAGGTTGGAAGTTTCAATATGGCAGAGAAGCAGATATCTGAATCCTGCTACCAAACGAAGGGAGGCTCCCTGTGTCCTTCTGTCCTTCTGGGACTTTGTCAGAGGCACAATTATCTTTAGGCACAACAGTGTTTTTCTGTTTTTGTATTGTTTCAACATCACAGTTTTGAAACCATTGTTAGAATTTTACCCCCAACCCTAAAATTACAAGTCTTTTGCATCACATACAGTTGAAGATTTTTCAAACCTCAGTGGTGAAATGAATTTAAAATGTTGCCATATGTTTACTTAAAATTTGTGGAGAAACCAAGTGAGGAACCAAGCATGCTGGAATTACTAACACTAATGTTACAGGATTTGTTTGTCAGTAAACGATAAGAAAATAACATGTGTTATACCCGTGATATTATTAAGATTACATGGAGAATTATTTTGACAGTGTTTGTCTTGAAAAGGGAGACATACTGGCTTTAGAACTTGTAGGTGCTAATCACTGGTCTGACTTGGCAGCCCAGGAGACTCACTTGCCGTGGTAACAGCAGGAATTACAGTTTCTGGCAACTTGCTGGGAGCAGTGGTTGCTGCCTTGGCAGCCTCATAACTAGTCAAGTCTGGCACCTTCCTGGATGTTGATAGGATGTTGATAGATATTGCGGAGGGTTTTCTGACCTTCCATGCCTTTTGTCTGCCATCAGCTATGAAATTAGTGGCTCTGTCCTTTTTCAAATGCAAATTTATGATGTTAAGCTCAAAAGAAAGAAGGTTTGCTTTCAAATACAGATATGGGTACCTATTTAACTGATAGTCTACTTCAAAAGTGTATATAAATGTATTTAGAAATCGAAAATCTGTAGTAATTGAGACTTACAAGAAAGAAAGATGGAGACTTCGAGTCTTTGTGTAGAAATGGTCAAAAATATATAAAGCAATGACATGACTTTTTTCTATAATATTTGTCACTGTCAGGAACAAACCATTTTTTCCCCAAGATGAATGATGGCAGAAATTCAATTTTCCTGAAATTGTAGGAAAAATGCCACGGGAAATGATGAGTGTGAAGACATTATTTTGAGAAATGAGCAACAATTTAGGTGTAAGTGGCGAGAGAAAAAAGGCGATGATGGGACGGAGGTTGGGGGGTGCAGTTAAAAAAAAATCCCAAGGTAAAGGATCCTCAGGACCCGGGATTCTTAATTTAGTGGAAGCTTCAGTACCTTTTTGGGGTTGTTGCTGATAAGGATAGATCCTTACTGAATTTGACAGGCTAAGGGGTTAACTTGAAAAATGAAATTGGATAAGATTACAAATCCTGTTGTATAATGTATTTCCAAAACTTGCCTCACAAAGCCAAATTGCTTTCATACAACATGGGATCGTTTAGGCCCTTGATTCATTTCACCTATCTGCATCCTGTACCTGGTGGGTGTGAAGTCCCATACCTGTTCATCATTTTCAAATACCCTGTTGTGGTTTGAAGTATTGAACTCTGAGGATGAGTCTGCCTTGGAAGTTCAGTGCAGGCCAAGTGTCCTTTTTAAAATAAGCAAATGTGAAGTTGGTCCCCAGATTAATATCTGAAAGCTAGCTATTTAATAAAGTTTTAATTGTTTAAGACTGATGGGCCAGTTGAATAGTTAAAAGAAGGAAGATTATAAATTATTGGAATTAATGAGACAAAAGTCTATCATAAGTCTATATGATGGTTGTTCCTTCATAGTTCGTGTACTGTGATTTTATTGTTGTAATTATTTTCCCATGTGTGCTAATTTACAGAGCTCCAGTAAAATAAACTTGTAGATGTTTTTACTGTAAGGTTTTTAGTGTATAAAACTAACTTGCCCATGGCAGGTCTATGTAGGACGGGAGAGGAGGCCTCACTATGTAGCCTGGACTTGTCTGGCCTTGGACTATATACTGTTGCTGATTGAGTTTCAGGGGGAGCACGCTTCTTGTTGTCTTCCAGTGTTGGAACCAGCTACACAAATTAGTTCTCTTTCTGGATGACCTTCTTTGGACCAAATATATGTTTATTAAAGTTTGTCTTGCAATTAAGGAACATAGTATATGGTCCCGAAACAGTTTTGCCTGCAGAGGTCTACAGAAATTCATAGCAGTAATGGCGCCTGGGTGGCTCAGTCGTTAAGCGTCTGCCTTCAGCTAAGGTCATGATCCCAGGGTCCTGGGATCGAGGCCCACATCGGGCTCCCTCCTTGGCGGGAAGCCTGCTTCTCCCTCTCCCACTCCTCCTGCTTGTGTTCCCTCTCTTACTGCGTCTCTCTCTGTCAAATAAATAAATAAAATTTTAGCAATAACAATAGCTCTAATAAAACAACTGCTCACATTCATTGTGCTCATACTAGAATTTATCTATATGCTTTCTCTCTGCCTTTCTGGGGAATGCCCAGTGTAGCCCATCTTGCATGATGATTACCTATCTAAAATAGGATATATGATATATGTAATATCATTTTATTTGAGTAAAATATTAAATAATCTAGATTTGCTTTTTTTTAAGTATGTTAAAACATGGGTGCATTTCTTTATTTTTACTTTTTTAGTAGACTTTATTTTTTAATGCAGTTTTAGGCTCACAGAAAAATTGAGTGGCAAGTTCTCATATATTCCCTGCCTACCACCACCTACCTCCTCCCCACCTCTGCCCCTAAGCCTCCCCTACTATCAACATCTCTCACCAGCATGGTACATTCCTTACAGTTGATGAACCTACACTGACCATCACCGTCACCCAAAACCCAAGGTTTACATTAAGATTCATGCTTGGTGTTATAAATCTTTTTGTAAAGATGTGGGTGGTTTTGCAGTATTACTGGGTATCAAGAATTTGTCCAGGGCCACCAGTGCCAGTAACTAGGTTATTTTATGACTTTGGGAGAGCAAATAAAAGCACACATGACCCATATCTTTAAAAGCATTAGGAGATGCTGCAAGCCTATGGTTGCAGAGTGGTGCAAGGGAAGCTTCAGACAGGTTTAAGAGACTGTATAAAAGAGTAGAGGGGTATGGAGGACTTAGATGAAGCCCAGACAGAATCACTTCAGAAAGAGAAAACTGGGACTCCATGAGGTTCACAGCACTGACTACAGAAAAGATCGAAAGCGAGTAGGATTAGAAACTGTTGGCTGGAGGAGAGATTCACATATTTAGGGAAAGGATCGGACCCCTTGAAGTTGGCAGTGAAAGTAAAAAAGGAAAGAATAAGGAGAAATTAAGGATCCTGTAGAAATGAAAAAGAAACAGAACACCCCAAACTCTCTCCCTTTCTGCCACCAGCACCATCCATAATACCTACATAGAGGAGAGAACTGATGTAAGAGAGGACTCTCAAACTAAGAACACAGTCCCTTGAATGAATAAGACTAGAACAAGCACATCTATATAAAACTGCTGTAAAAATTCAGAAAATATAAAATAAATGCATTTCAAAAAACAACCATAAAATTAAAGAAAACTGTACACAACAAACTGTAATCTAAATTAAATTTTCTTATTCAGGCTCTTGGGTATATGAAACCTAAAAACCCCACCTTGAAGTGGTAATACAAAAGCTAAGAAGAAAAATGCACAAAAGCCAAAATGAAATGAGTTAATTGAACTCCTGGGAAATGTAGAAGAAAAGACAAAACTAAATCAGAAATGAAGACTAAGTTACAAGATGCTCAAGGGAAAATGGATTGAAATGTCAGATGACCCAATATATTCATATTTACATTAGATGTAAATGGTCTAAATATCAGTTAAAAGTCGGAGGTTGACAGAATGGATTTAAAAAGCACATGACCCATTGATATGCTATTTATAAGAAACTTACATATTCAAATCTAACTATATTGGTAGGCTAAAAGAAAAAGTAAAAAGATACATCATCAAAACTAAGCTAGAGTTGTTATATTAATATCCATAAAACAGGCTTCAGAGCAAAGAAAATTACCAAAGACAGAGAGACATTATATATTTATAAAGGAGCCAGTTCACAAAGAAAATATAGAAATCCTAAATGTATATACAGTAAACATCACACACAAAGCAAAACACATAAAGCAAAAACTGGTGGAATCAAATGAAGTTGACAAATCCCCAGTTACAGTTGGGGATGTCAACAACCCTCTCTTGGTCACTGATAGAACCATTTTTCAGAAAGCCGGCAAGTACAGAGAAGAACTCAGCAACATCATCAACCAACAGAATCTAATTGGCGTTTATGGAACTCTCCACCCAATTTCAGCAGAATATATATTCCATATGTATGGCATGTATACCAAGATAAACCACATTCTGGGTAATGAAACAAACCTTAACAAATTTAAAACAATTGAAATCATACCAAGTATGTCCTCTGGCCATAATGGAATCTAACTAGAGTTTAACAGCAAATAACAGGTGAAATAACTGGGGGGAGGGGCTTCATCTAAATGAAAACTCTCTTCCACTACCCTTGATTCTGAATAGTTATTGGCTTGGAAAATGGGAAAAATAAATATCTCATCTGACAAAATGATAATGAAACATATCAGTTGATTATTATCCATCGTCTTTTTGTCTACTTTGTTTTACAGCTTCTCTCTTAAAAGGACTAAAACATGCTAACATAGTGCTGCTTCACGACATCATCCACACCAAGGAGACGCTGACACTTGTGTTTGAATATGTGGTGAGTAAAATAAGAATTCAGATTTTATAAACATAAATAAAAATCTTGTAGTATTATGATGGAGTTTCTTATTTAAGTTGCTGTACCGAAGTATTTTATCTATTAAGTTTGTATAATTTTGAACAATCCAGAAAAATTTTAAACTGAATTTTCATCAGATATATTATCTATTAATAATCTATTTGTCACTGGATATGCTGTAATTTTTAGGTTTACCAAATAGGATTAAACAGCATGACAGTGATCACTCCATCAAAGGAAGTTCTTTTCCCTTTGGACTTACAGCTTGGTTTCTCAGAAGCATTCTTACTAAGATTTTTTTTTTCCTTTTTGGATGGGTGGAGGAAAGCCTGATACTTACAATTTAGACTTCATAGTTTTCTCCCTCAGTTCGTATTTCAGCTATTAATTAAAACTTCCAATTTGCATAGCATACAATGTAATGATCTTACTGTGTTGAGAGTATTACTGCTAGAAGACTTGGACTTGAACTCATAATTAATCTTTCTCCGTTTCTCCTAGAAAAACATATGGTATTTATGTAGCACCACTTCAGCCTTTAACTGTGGAATCATGAGATGTAACCATGATAATTAACATCCCAATTTTCACAGATGGATCTGAGAACATATAATTTATAAGATACAAATGACATTGGTGGAGACTTTTATTGAGGAGAGTAGCTATTGGTATTGTGAATGTATTAGGATCCCATTTTATAAATTACCACACTACTTTTTTAAAAAATTTGAAATAGGTTCCATGTTTTTTTAAAAAATATATAATAGAATGCATATTTGCAACATTTTTTATCTTGCTAATGTCTGCCTACATCTGTTTATCATTTGAAAATTGTTGTCTTATGAAGAAGCCATTTATCTTCTCTATTTACATATAAATGATAGATACATTTGAATAATATGGTAATGTGGCTACAAGGACAGCTAGAGCTGAGCAGTTGAATATATTACATGCTACCAAGAATGGATGCAGATTCGCACATCAATGCAAATATAATTTCTTTTGTTTAATCGGTGATTTTGGAGTCAATAATGTATTCAGTTGACTTAGAATTGGAATTTTTGTTTGATATTTTCCAGTAGGTCTAGTTGCAATACTGCAATTAAATCTAGATTTTTCTTAGTATACTTGACTAACTTTTATGTTTTGTAGAAAAAAAGATTTAAAAAATGTACTTATTCCCTCCTCCAAAATTAGATGGTTAAGCTAGAAAGAAAAATAGTTTGGCCTCTAAAATCAGTAACGTCAATAGAGAAACTAACAGAATTAATATGAAAATATGTCCTTCAAGTCTTAAAAGAAAACTAAATATATTTGTGAGGCTAAAATCATTTGATGATTTTATATTCTGTGCAAGTGGCCACATGAAGGAAATTCACTGTTCTAAAATATTTGCTAACTGATTAAGACTGACTTTTAAACATGTCCTGTAATATTTGCTAACTGATTAAGACTGTTAAATAATCACTCTTCTTTGTGTGAGTGAAATTTCCCCTGGTCCCAATTCTTGTGGAGCCATCCCAGGTCAATCAGCCACATAATAGTGTGGACATTAGCAGTACTTTCAGGCAACGTTTTATTCCCAACTTCTCTGAGGGAGTCTAGACGTAGCTTAACCTATTGTCTCTTTGAGAATGAGGCAAGCTCGCATCATTCATGGTTTAGGACTGCCCTGCCTTGCCTCTTCTTGGGTCCCCCACTCTATCTTTATTTCCTCACCTCCCCATTGTTCCTGCCTTCCTCTTTTCCATCTAACCCTTGTCTTTTTCTGTTCTTTTCATCTCTTGTCCTTTTGCTCTCTCTGGTGGAGTACTTTTTGTTGCTACAACTAAAGTTTGCTTGGGTTTTGTTTAAGTAAAATGTTTGAATGGATCTCTGAAATCAGAGTTGGGGTGGGGGGTAGGGAAGAGTTCCAGGCTGTAGAAATAGCTTACAAGAGTCTTCTGAGTTAGAGTTGGGGAGTTGTGGACTCCTTGGCAGTATTAGTGTGACCATGTGGCAATTGCTCAGTATAAAAATAACTCCCCAGAATATTTCCTAAAATTTTTATTTTTTGATACTGCTTTTTCATTGCTTGTTGTTTGTACATCTACTGATACCTTGAGGAAGATTAAGGCTCCTACATATTTTAATGGATTAATCAGATTGCTTTCCTCACAGTATCTGGCAGAAATAAATTCTGCTTTTTTCTTGTATGTTTCATAGTGATGGAAAGGCAATAAAAATTTCAAAGCATGAAATGCCTTGGGAATTAGAGCAGATCTAGGTGAGGGACATAGGGTACTGTGGGCTTGGCATGATGAGTGGTGGATCAGAAAAGGAGGTGAAAGTTATGACCACAATACTAGAAATCAGTAACTAAAATTTATTTATTGTTTTATGCTGAGCATTCTGCTGGGGGCTTTACATTCATTACCATTTTTGATGTTCTCAGTGGCCTCCTGGAACTATGAATGTCACTTTACAAAGGAAAAGAAAACTAAGGATTAGGGAGATTGGGTACTTATCCAGACCCATTTTACTCTGGTTCCCAATTGTAATGTTGTATCTCCCACTTATTTTTACAACTGTAGTTAGATTGAGTCTTTGGTCAGAAGAGGAAAAGGAAATTTTCTTCTTTCTTTCCACCACCCTCCCTTACTCTGCTCTTAAAATCCTGAGTACAGTTAAATCCTGAATCGGTTAAACTGCTTTGTTCTTTAAATAAGTGTTGTGGACTGGTCAAAAGCCTCATCATTTAAGATTTTATTTTAATTATGAAATGTTTTTAAGTTTCCATAAAGCAAACTTATAATTACAGTATTGCCCCCTGTATATCACTGGGATCTACTTACACACACGCACACACACACAGAACCTTGTTGTTTAGCAAGCCCTGAAATCAATATCAAACACCTTAATGTGCAGTTTCCTAAACTTAGTGATTATATTGCCACATTTCAAAATTGTTAACATCAAAGTTGTTTTCTAAAAAAGGTTGATTTTATAGTTCCATGTAATTAATAATACCCTTTTTTTGAGGAAGGGGAATAAGTAAGTTAAAAAGTGTAAGACAGGAGCGCCTGGGAGGCTCAGTGGGTTAAGCGTCTGCCTTCAGCTCAGGTCATGATCCCAAGGTCCTGGGATAAAGCCCTGCATCGGGCTCCCTGCTCCGCGGGGAGTCGGCTTCTTCCTCTGCCTCCCTCTCCCCTTGTTCCTGCTGTCTCTTTTTCAAATAAATAAAATCTTTAAAAATAAATAAAGTAAAATAAAAGTGTAAGAAAAATACACCGTGCCCATTGAAACCCTAGGTATGAAAGAAAAGTAAAATAACTTAAGATTCACTAGGTACTACTGGATTTTTTCTTTGGATTTTAGTTAAGTGTTCAAGGCTTTTTTTAAGGTTCCTATGTAATTTGAGTTCCACCCAGTGAAACACTCTTATTTATTTATTTATTTTATTATTTTTTAATTTAAATTTTGATAGTTAACATATAATAACATTCTTCTTTATGATCATATACATACTGCATAAAAACATTTCTGATCTTTGCTTTAAAAGAGAACTTGAAGTCCAGCTGCTTTGTGTTAGTTCCACAGATGATATTGCAGGTTACACAAAAGCCTTGGGAGGACCAGAATAATGAAATAAGTGATGAACAATTAGTGATGTGGAAGAGCACTGGAAGATTTCAATGACTTTGGAGGTCATTATTAAAACTCTTCAGTGGATAATAGGATGCTGCTAGTATACACTGTCTCTGCAGTACTGTGGAAAGTTCCTAAAATGTCTGAAATTTAGATTCTTATACACTTTCAAAGCGTGTAGATATAATCCGTGAGCTGCAAGGTTGGGGACCCGCTGGAAAATGTGCAGCTCAGTTTGCTCCTGTTTTCAGTACTGTCTTCCTGCCATTGTTGTCCAATGTGAAGGAGCAGTTTTAACCAAGGAATGAGTCAGTTAGCTTGAAAAATATATCTGGTTTCACAGTGGTTTAAGACATTGTTATAGCTGCCCTTTTTCCTACATGGGTTTGAGTGTTGGCAGAGAAATACTATAGAAAATAGTGAAAGTGCTAACAATTTTTTTCTACTTAAAGAAAGTTAAGCAATTTAGTTTTTTTTCCCCTTTTCTTTCCTTTTTTGGCCAAAGACAAATTAGTGCCACATTAACCTATTTAACATCATGCTGAAAAATTTAAAACATGTGATTATGTAAATATATATTACCATTAAAGCACATAACTATTCTGTTCTGGTTTTTATTACATGAGATCAAAGTATGTATAGCAGAACTCTTCATTGCACATTTAATTATTATGTATAAGAAAAAAAACAACAACCCTATAGCTTATGATATTCACTGGAGCACTCATTTTATTTCTTCTGCTGTGGGGCAAACTAGTAAAATAGTCAAACTAATGTGCAATAGTATGTAAAAAAAAAAATCTATATTACATATGAAAAAAAGCTGTGTCTCCAAAAATCATGTGAAGTGATTTATGAATCACCAAAATTCATGTAAGTTATTTATTTTTTTTTAAAGATTTTACTTATTTGAGAAAGAGAGCACAAGCGGGGCGAGGGGCAAGGGGAGAAGCAGACTCCCTGCTGAGCAGGGATCCGGATGTGGGGCTCGACCCAGGGACTCGACTCTCGGGGACCTGATTCCCAGACTCCATCCCCGGCCTCCGGGATCATGACCTGAGCCGAAGGCAGACACAACCTACTGAGCCACCCAGGCGCCCCTATTTTTATAGTAATTTTATTCTACAAAGCCCTCTCTCATACACATTATTCCATCAGATTCTGTCTTTCGCCCTTTGAGGTACATAAGGCATATATTATTGTTGCCCAGTTTTGTTTGTTACCCAGTTTTTATCGAAGAGGAAAAATAATGCTTAGAGAATTTAAAGTGAAATCACTCAGTTAAGTTAAAAGGGTAAAGACAAGACTTCTGTGCCCAGATCCATGTTATCCTCTCTCACCTTGACGGCTAGTGTTGGGATGAAGACCCGTCTTCAGAGTTTTATATGATGGTCTGAGGTGTGTGTGATGTTCAATATGGGACTGGCAGCTGAAAGTTATGTTCTTTCTTTGCTCCCTGCCACACAATTTACCTCATTATTTGGTTTTTCTGCCTCATACATTTTGATTTCTAAGTCTATGAGGAATGCTTTAATTTGCATGATTTTAAGCCACATCTGTTCTCAAAAACTGTAGCTCTCCATCAGGATTCTGATTTCCAGATTAAACTCTCCTGGGGCAATGGCACATTTTTCTGCTTCCTGTGAGATGAAATACATGTGCACATGTAGAGGCACATACAGCTGTAAATGGGGGTGATCAGGGGCAGCCTCACTGAGAAGGTAAAAAATCTGAAGGAGATGAAGGAGGAACACACAGGTATTTGAGGCACATGGTGGAATTCAGGATATATTTTCAAGGCTGAGCTGATAGCATTTGATGTGGGGTTTGACAGATGAAGAGGAGTCAGGGATGACCCCCAAGGATTTGGACTTGAGCAACTATGATAGTGGAGCTGCGTGAGGAAAGATAGGGCAGAGTGCAGGAGGAGCAGAGTGGGGAAGACGTGACTCAGATTTAAATGGGTTAAAGTTGACATGCACCTTGTATGTGCAAATGGACATGTCACAAGGCAGTTGGATGCATGAGTCTAGAATTTAGGAAAGAGATCCAGGGTAGACATTTGGAAGTTGTCTGGGTTGTAGATATTGTTTGACAAGGGGATTGTATGGGATCACCAGGTGTGGTAATTGTTACCTTGGTGGTCCTCAATGAACCATGCCTTTGTATACTCACCCCCTTGTGCAATCCTTACCCCTTAATCAAGGTGGGGCTTTTGGTTGCTCTAACCAATGAGCACCATGGTGGAAGTGACACTCCGCCAATTGTGGTCCTGACAGCTTCTCTTTTGCAATCTTGAGCATCCTGACCAGGATGTGTTAGAATTCCAGTTGTCTTGCTGAAGAGGCCATGTGGCGAGGGAAAGGCTGCAGAGGACATGGAAGAGAACAGAGAACCTGGAACACAGTGTAGAGTTGGGCTCTATGTATCGGACCCCAGCCAAGCCATTTGCCCAGTCTAGCTAAGTGCCAGACGTATGACGGGAGAAGCCATCTTGGGGAGGAGGGAGGGTGGCGCATTCTGGGCTCACAAGTATCACCTGGCGCCAAGGGCCGTTGTCCCTGATATGCCTTTTCTGAATTTGCAACCCAAGAATTGTGAGAAATAATAACATGGTCATTGTTTTAAGCCACCCAGCATAGGGTTGGTTTGTTGTTCACAGTCAATAACTAAAACAGCCTATGAGTGAATGAACACAGAAAATGGAAAGGAATTTCATGGACTGACCCCTGGGGCATTCCACCATCAAGGGTCACAGTGATAAGGAACTATCAACAAAGGGTACTGAGAAGAAAACACCAGTGAGAAAGGAGACTGTTCATGAATTCAGAGGAAGCGGTTTCATCGGAGACTGAGCGCAAGAGCAGAGCAAGTGCCTCTCCAGTGCCTAGCCCAGTGTCTGGCGCATAGTAGGTGCTCAGCAACTCTGTTTTCTGGGAGGGAGGGAGTGACATTTGAAGCAGGAAGAACAAGAGATTATAGTAGTGTCACCATCTAAGGCAAACAACCGAGAGAAAGCGGAACTAAGTCACGTTTTAAAATTTTTTCTTTATCTATTTATCTACATCCATCTTTAGTTTCCATCGACAGTCTTTAGTTTTTTTCTCTGAAAGCAAATATTCTTCCAAGCAGAAGGTGCAGAGCAGATCTGCCTCCACAGCAATTAGAGCAGGCCTCGGACAACGGGACAGTCAGAAACCACCTCGTTGTGTCAAAAGGAATTAAAGGGCCTGGCTGCTCTGAATAAATGTACCTGTCCGAGTTCTCTCTTGCCAGCAACAGAAATTCTCTTTGGCTGAATTAAACAGACGAGTTTATTGAGAGGATATCATGTGGCTGACAGACCTGCTGGGAAGACTTTAGAAACCGGCAGGAACCGTGTAAAGCTGACGACCCAGACCGGAGCCAAAACCATGCCACGGAACTGGCCATGGAGCACCCTGCTGCCCCCAGGAGTGTCGGCTCCAGACACTGTCTCTTACCTCACTGTCCTGAACACCCTAGTGACTGGAGGTTACTACCTCTGCCGATGATGTCAAAATTGCATTGACGTTCTCCCTGCTTCTTCAGGTTGCGTTAGCTCCTACTGCAGAGTTCGGTTTGGTCGTGTGTGGTAGGTGACGCTAGGTCACATGCTCAAGTTTTGACTGCACAGTCACCTGAGAGAGCGGCCTTTTGGCTTTTGCAATAGCAGCGGGGCCTTGCCTTCCACCAAAATGCATAAAGCAGGGGATTTTCACAACACAGGGGGTACGGTCAGATTTAGAACACACTTTGCTCAGTTCCCTGCTCTTCCCAATCCCCTCCCCCCAAAAAACACCTCATGAACATCCACTGGAATGAGTTCATTGTGTAGCCCCAGATAAATTACATCTAGAATGTGAAAAGAAGTGCCCGTAGTGTGTTAATAGAACTGTCGTCTATAATCTTTGAAAAATCAAGAATGAAGGTGAGCAGAAGTAATGCTGGTTTTTAAAAGGTGTGTGGGGGGGTACTGGGTGGCTCAGTTGGTTAAGTGTCTGCCTTCAGCTCAGGTCATGATCCCAGAGTCCTGAGATCAAATCCCACATCGGGCTCCTTCCTCAGCTGGGAGCCTGCTTCTTCCTCTGTCTGCCACTCCCCCTGCTTGTGCTCTCTCTCTCTGACAAATAAATAAAATCTTTAAAAATTTTTTAAAAAAATAAAAAAACAAAAATAAAAGGTGGTGGGAAACAAACCTGAATCTATGGACACAATAAGCACATGATAGAACGTTAGTGAAATTCAAAACTAGATCTTTGGACATTAAAGTCTAATAATCTTCATTCCCTTTTAGTAAGTAACAGTGTTATTACTTGATTTCAGCAAAGCTTGTGACAGGGGCTCTCATGACATTCTTAGATAAAATTGAAATCCAGTTGTCACAAGATTATTATTCTTTCCGTTTATTGCTGGATGAACAACTTTACCCAAAGCCTATTGATTAATGAATTGACATTAGGGTAGAGAAAAGTTTATCAGGGTATGCTGGAGGGCATTGTCTTTGACCTTGTCCTGTTTGATATTTTTATTAATGACTTAGATGAAGACATGGTGATGGTGTGCTTGACCTATTTGTGTGTGTCATAGCTGGGAGCTATAATTAACACTTGGGGTAATGGAATCAGGGCTCAAAAAGAATCTGATGAAATGATGAATGGAAACTACAGGGTGAATTGCTGTGGGACAAATAAAACAATGTGGTTAAGAGAAAAAAAAAAAAGGCAAGCCCAAACTCATATGGAAAAACAGGGTGGAGGAAAATTAACTTCAAAATGCAGTTAATTTCATATGAAAAAGACTAGTAATTTCTTTGGTTCAATGAACTGAAGCAAACAGGAGTATGCACCTAGGAGTATGTCTGTGAACCATGTACAACATGGAAACAGTGACTTATTCAGGAGGATTAGATGTACTAGAGAGTAGAGAAAAGGTAATGTGTGTATTCCAGACAGGACAAGAAAGCCAAGCGTGGGAGTTCTGGGGAGGCTAATTTTGGCTTAATCCTGGGAAAGATATTCAAATGTTTTGTGTTACTTATAAATTAAATGCAATGTCTTGAAGTGTAATGAATGTCTTATCGCTAAAGTATTCAAGTAGAGCGTCGGTTGATCCACATCAGAAATTCTGTAGGGAGGGTTCCTGACCTCTACTCTATGCAAGGGATTGAAATATGTAATTTAGTATGTTATTTCATGTTGTCCCAACCAAAACCATGAAGTAGGTGGAAGGTTCCTCCATTTTGCAGATGAGGAAATTCATGCTAAGATGTCAGATACTCCATGTATGACCTGTTCAGTGGCAGCATGATATCATCTCCTGTGTCAAGTGTGAATCCAGGTGACTCCAACTTTACATAGCAAAGGACTGACTAAGGTTTTGCAACTGTTAGGTGAACTCATTTCATTTGGCATAACTTTTAGAAGCAGAAACACAACTTGTTATGGTCATTCACTCATTCATTCATTCATTCATTCATTCATTCATTCATTCATTCGTTTGTTTTCTCCTCCAACATATAGGAACTGTCTTCCAGGGATTATCCTTGAGCTCTAGAGATACAAATATAAAACCTTTGCTTTTAAAGAGGTTGAAGTCCTGTGGAGGACTGTGATCTTAGGCTAGATAGTGTCTGTGTGCCATTTGGGTTATAAGCTGCTGTCACAGGTCTTCCTGTGCCATGGGACTGGAACACATTTGTGTTTTAGTGAAAACAGCGAGAAAACCGGATTTGACTTATGGAAGAATTTCTTTATGGAAGAATTTCAAGGATGTTTTAGTTTCATGTATGGAGAACTAGTTATGCAGTGTCATAGTGTGATCCTATATTCTGAAGGGGGCTGGGTTGTCATTCAGATCCAAGTACCAAACATGAACAGATGTAAGCATTGTGGATGACTGAATGTGCAGGCGGCGTAAATAGAAGAATTCTGAAGCAGAAGGAGAGACTAAAGAGAAACAAACTTGCTTTCAATCAGTGCTCTGTTATAAACTTCTCATTTTGTCTAATTCGTAGGACAAAGTCAATTAACTTCTTTGCTGTCCTTTACCCTAATGGCTTTTACTCATCTGACAAGGAACCCTGGTCTCTCTTAGTCATTTTCCATTGTATTTGTTCACTTACTATGTTGGGTGCTGGGATTTTAGTTTATTTTTTCTGTTTACATCATACCTATCTTGTATGTGTTCTAGTTTTATTTCATATAGTTGCCATCCTTATTAGGAAGTCCTAATCATAGTTCAGGATTTTAACTCGCATGATTTAAGATAGAAGTGTATCTGGTCTCTTAACTGTTGCTATAGTAAACCCCTGATTATCCACAAAAACACAGTTTTGAGTACATTCCTGTAAATGAGACTGCTTTAATGAGAACACGCTCTGCCTCTGTGGGCTCTTTAAATTCTTAATTATTTTTCTTTAATTTTGAATTTCATCATTTAAGCTATAGACATGTAATTGGGAAGCTGGAATAATGTGTGATATTTGAAGAGAGTACATTGGTAGAAGCAGATCATAGGGAAGGTAAGAACAAAAGTAAAAAGAGAATTCCTTTAGAAAGGAAAGAACATACTTTGCATATTAATTGTTTGGATTTTTTTCCTCACAGGAATTATTTCCATATTTCTTAAGTTAAGAAAACAGTAATCTTGGGACAACTGAGCATGTTTCAAGGGACAGGTGGAGGCCCTAGAGTGATGCATTAAATGTAGTAAGACTGACAGTAATGATCAGCTTGGAGAAATTAGAGAAACGTTCCAGTTTAGGTGCTAAAGTTGCTGTCTGATGAAAGTACCCGAGATCAGGAGAAGAGGATCAATAATTCCAATTACCTTCATATTATGTTTGATTAGGCCATGAAGTGATTGAAGAAAAAAATCATTAGCAAATTTATCTCTAAGTGAGAAAGTATACATTATTATATGTCATACAAAATGGGGTGTCTGCAGCTTCTCACCAGTTTTCAGAATCAGTAACTTGAGAAATACATTGCAGTATAATGCCCATTCAGGATTTTCTTTCCTTTTATTGTTGTTAGTGTTATTGTTGCTCTTCCTATTTCGTGCATTTCAAGGACAATTTAATTAACATCATATAATGTTTTAGTCTAATATGTGTTTTGTGCTTTGGTAAAGGGATGTTAAACCCACTCCAGGTTTAAATCATTTTTGTTGATGTGATTGTTGTTTTTATGTGAGTTACACATCATACGCATATAAAGAGTCAAGTAGTTTCATGGTCTGCTATGAAAAAGAGCAGTTTTTTACTTTCCAATCTTTTAGGTGATTCTTTTGGATTTTCCTCTGAAAATCTAATAAGACTTTCTTTTATTACCACCTCTTGTCACCTTTTGGCATCATCCATTGACTCCTATGGTGGAAAACCTGAATTTAGTGGGGTTTTTTTCATTATTCCATTTTTAACAAGTGAACACATCCTATTCTGCCGTCCTCCCATCCTCTCATCCTCTTAGTGTAGATGTATTATAATTTTGATTAGATCAGAAGTTCAGTATTGACATTATTATGTCAATACAAATCTTGTTTGTAGCTGAGGCATATAGTATACTTTTCCTCTTCAGTTCAACTTTTGGTTTCCCTGAAATTAATAACAGTTTCCAATTTTCCATTTCTACCATTAATTTAAGGCCTTCTCAAGCCTCTGCCTGGTGCATCTCCCTTCTCTGGCTTCATGGGATGCTTTCTGCTCTCTCCTGAGGTGGAGCTTCTTCTCTCTCCATCTCATGTTGTTTTATTTTGGGGGAATAGTTTCTAGTAGCTTTCTGGGAAAGAGTGTGTGGAAGATTTTTTTTTTTTTTTAGATACTGCATTTCTGAAAATATCTTTATCCTGAGCTCATGCTTGATTGACATTTTGACTAGATACAGAATTCTTGGTTGGAAATAATTTCATTAGAATTTCAATTGGATTGCTCTGTTGTTGTCTAGTTTCCATTGTTTCTGTTGAAATGGTTTTCTTTATTTCCAGTGTTCTGAAGTTTAACGATGAAACAAAAAATAGACCAGGATGCCAGCTTTATTTTCATTTGCACCTTTTCAATCTGGACATTCCTGTCTTTACATTCTTCTTCTTCTTCTTTTTTTAAACAGTTTTATTGAGATGCAATTCCCATAACAGAATTCACTCTTTTCAAGTGTCTACCTCAGTTGTTTTTAGCATATTCACAGAATTTTGGGAACCATCATGACTATCTGATTTAAGAAAATTATGTCACCCTAAACAGAAGCTCCCCTACCCATTAGCAGTCACTTTGAATTCTCTACCTTTCCAACCCCTGGGGAACACTAATCAACTTTGTGTCTCAATGGATTTTCCTGGACTTCCTTATAAATGGAATCATTACTATGTGACTTTTTTTTTTTTAAGATTTTATTTATTTATTTGACAGAGAGAGACACAGCGAGAGAGGGAACACAAGCAAGGGGAGTGGGAGAGGGAGAAGCAGGCTTCCCGCAGAGCGGGGGACCCGATGCGGGGCTCGATCCCAGCACCCTGGGATCATGACCTGAGCCGAAGGCAGACGCTTAACAACTGAGCCACCCAGGTGCCCCTACAATGTGACTTCTTGTGATAGGCTTCTTTCACCTCACATTATGTGTTTGAAGTTCATCCATGCTTTAGAGCATATAGCAGTACTTTTTTTTTTTAATGTAATATTCCATGGTATGGATATACCACACCAGTCATCCGATGACTCTAAGTTTTTGAGACTGTCAAACTGTTTTTCAGAGCGAATGCCCCATTTTATGATCTAATCAATGGGGTTTGGGGGTTCCAGTTTTCCACACCCTCAGCAATACTTTTTGTCTGTTTTTTTTTTTTTATTACAAGTGGATATTTGATGGTTTCTTGTTGTCATTCTTTGAATTTGCCTCCCAACTAATGATGTTGAGCATTTTTTAGTGCACATATGTCCTTCTGTTTCAAGACATCTTAAATTATTTTGTTGTGATTTCCTTCTTTCATTTACATGTTTTTCTTTGGATCTTTTATTATTTAAATGTTGAACCTCCTGTATTGCTTTTCTAATTTTCTTATCTTTTCTTTCCTATTTTTCTAATTATTTTTCCTTTAGCCCAGCCTTAAGGGACATTTTCTCAACTTACTGTTTCATCTCTGCTGTTGAGGTTTTTGCATTTTAATATTATTTCTGAGATACCTTTTTGTTCTCAGAATATTCCATTTTATAATATTCTTATCTTGTTTCAAGGTTGCAGTATCTTTTCTTACCTCCTGAAGTATTTAATAATAGTCTTTTTTTTTTTTTTTTTTATGTTTTCCTAACAGTATTTTCTCTGTTTCTACCAAGCTGCTACTGTTTTTCTTTTCGTTTGTTCTGGTCTCTGGCGTAAATATTAGAGGCGTTGGTTTGATAGCTGGGGTTTCTTGGCTGTCTTACTTAAAGATGGCACAGTAACAACCTTAAAGATGGAAGCTTCGAGATGCAGGCAGCTGGTTCTCCATTCGTTTCAGTGTAGGAACCAGCCAAGCCAGTTTGCTGAGAAATCCTTGATACTAGTATCCATCTTGTCCTGCAGTGCTCAGAGATTCCCAGTGAAGATTCTTCTGAATTCCTGCCTGGAGGGTAGAGGCCTAGCTGTTCTGGAAGCAGAGTGGGGTATAGGGCCCCCCGGTAATTATCCTGTTTCAGGATGGTATCCCTGTCCCTAACTGGTTGAGTGTTCCAGTTCAGATGCTCTGTTTTACCCTCTCTAGGTTTGAGAGGCACTTCTATATGTAAGCAGAGTGGGAAAGGCATCTAAAGATTAAATAACTACTGAAAAGACTTTCAACCAACCTCTCTTCCACACTTTAGACCACCTCATATAGACCTGTTCCTTCCCACGTCCTGTGCTACCAACCCTGAGCCTTTTGGTTGTTCTGTTTATAAATAGGGCCGCTTCTAGGCTTTCCCCTCTGCCAGGTTAATAAATAATTTGTTTGTTTGTTTATGTTTTGCTGCTAAACCTGCTACCATTTGTTTTGGAGCTTCTAAAATTGGGTGTGGGATTCAAGAAGGTGCAAAGTAGGTGTATATGTTCAGTTTTCCATCTTTACCTTGGAATCTCATCAGTTCTTAATAAGTTTAAATATGAGCAAATGCTTGAGCCTGTCATTGTGTAAACCACTGTGTAATTAGATCATTTTTTTCACATTGATGATTGTGAAGCATATAAATCTTTGCTATTTATCAATTGTCAGAGTTCATCAAATGTGACAAGGCTAGTGGGAGTGAAGATATTTATATTAACTGTTACTAGATTATTGTCCCATCAGTAAAATTTTAGGCACATGGGCAGTGTCTCAAGTGCGAGTTTGCCTTCTTTAGGATGTCCTGTCTTGATGGAAGATATTTTTGCTTCATAAATGGTCGGTTAGTCATTATTCTGTTTGTTCATTTGTTGTTATAATTTGTTATGATGATCGTGGATGTTGATATACTCTGTAAGTACATACTCATACGTTTGATACTATTTTAAAGCCATTAAGAACATTTTTACAATGTAAGTGTATAAGAAAGCAAACAAAGGTGAGAAAGGTTCTGATTTTTAAATTTAATTATTAAGAACATATGTGGCTCCTGGGTGGCTCAGTCAGTTAAGCATCCGACTCTTAATTTTTGGCTCAGGTTCTGAAATCCAGCCCTGCGTACAGGCTCTGCCCTGGGTGTGGAGCCTCCTTGAGATTCTGTCCCTCCCTCCCTTTCTGCCCCCTCTTCCCCCTTAAAAAAGGTATTAAGAATATATAGATTGCTTGTTTAGCCAGGTTCATTATGTTTTTGATTGCTGTGTATAATTAGAGACCTCCTTTTTAGAAAATGAATATTTTAGTGGTTCTCAGTTAACATCCAACTTCAAGGGAGTAATTTACTTTTTTTCTCACTGGCAGGTACAAGTCCAGTTAGAAATCCCCAAAAGATGCTCATTCAGAACCTGAGAAATTAATTTGTCGTGGCAGCTATTTGCTAAGTAAGAATTTTCCATCTTCTAGGTTTTTCCTTTTCTCTTGATTATGCGATCTGTGTTTTAAAGCTTTGGATTTCAGCTATTAGCTTTCACTTCAGCCATCACGGGGACGTTTGGAAGATTGAATTAGTTCTCTTTTTTCCTCCTTCTATTTCTCTACCCTTTTTACTTGGATAAAGAAGTTAAAAGCATCAAGGAAAGATGAAAATGTTGAGTAGTCTCTAGCTAGAATTTAGGAAATATATTAAGGAAAGATATCTAATTCTAAAAATAAGATAATCAACAATACTGGGGAAAAGAGGAATGGTGAGAGATGATTAGTAACAGAATATTTATTAGAAGAAAAGAAAGGACTAAGGATTTTTTTTTTCTTTTTGGTAATCAGATTTCACCTGAGTAAAAATACCATGAACTCAGTTATATCTTATAAAGGGTGGAAAAGGGGGACATAATCATTCTTGTTTGTCATCATGACATCTGGTAAGAAGAATGGGCTTCTAGTTTCCCTGAGGGCAGGGGCCGGTTTATCTTTTGGTGTATCTCATAGTAAAATTACAGTGGGAATTCTAGAAATCTTTGCCAAATTGATATGATTATTTCCATAGAGTAGATGCATCAGGCATGAGTGTGTGTGTGTGTGTGTGTGTGTGTCACAAACGTAGTAGAGTTTTTTTAAGGTTTTCATTAAAACACACAGAGTGTGGCAGACTCAGAGACACGGGGTCTATATCCTCCTTTAAAGGAGGACTTGCTTCCTCGCTACAGGAAACAGTCACAGGAATGCTTCCCCCTGTCAGCAGCTCCAGGATCTGCAGAGACCCATCTGGAATGAGGCCATGCCTTCTTCCAAGCATCCTGGATCCGGTGACTATGTTAGTTGGGGGTATAAAGACCTGGTTGTTTCTGCCCAGTGCAGGGAGGCTCTGGTGCCAGGTTGGCCAAGGCTTTATTGGCCTGCATGGCACCATCATTTCTTTTCCTTTGTCCAGTCCTGCTTCCTTATCCTTCCTTCCGCCTAATAAACACATTTTAGTTCTTTTACATAATAAGCATGTTGTACCCCCAAACTCTATCTGGAGAACCCAACCTATGACACAGAGTCATAAAGATTAATTTAAACACATAATTTAACCCTGTAATTTAACAGGGATTTGTTCTCTTTTAGGGAATTACAGTTAGACTATGGGGTTCTGACTTAAGTATCCAAGTACACCAGACATGATACCAGAAAATCGTAAGATGTCAAGAGTTCAGAGGGGGCAAAAAAAATACACAGTATAGCAAGAACTTCTAGAAAAATTAACTTTAGATGATGGATGATTGAATGAGTTCATGAAATTGTAGCATGCATTCGAAGTTACTAAATCCTTGACAGCAGGACTCTGAAAAACAAACTGAGGGTTTTAGAGGGGAAGGGGGTGGGGGGATGGGTTAGCCTGGTGATGGGTATTAAGGAGGTCACATACTGCATGGAGCCCTGGGTGTTACACACAAACAATGAATCATGGAACACTACATCAAAAACTAATGATGTATGGTGACTAACATAATAAAATAAAACTAAAGAAAATAGATTAAAAAAAAAGTCAGTGCAGTGATGAGCACCGGATGATGTATGGGAGTGTTGAATCACTATGTTGTGCACCTGAAACTAACATAACACTGTATGTTAACTATGCTGGAATTAAGATTTTTAAAAAGTCAATGCAAATCTATATATGTATATATATGTAAATATTTAATAGTCTTACTATATTATCAGTGGGAGAATGTGAGTATCATTTGCCCAGTGCAGAATACTGTATTCTTAATATTCAGATCCCAATACCTGCAGGAAGATCTTACCTCCTTTCCATTTTGAACTTAGGTCTGATGATATGGATGTCTTTGGCCAATAAATTGTGAGAAAAAGTTATTTGTTATCACAGCATACGTAACACGGCCTGTCCTGACTGATAACCCTAAGTTACTTAGTATCCTTCCACCCCAGAGAAAGCGAATATGACCATGTGTTATATTTCAAGACTTTTTTTTTATGATTCATACTACTCAGATGCATGTTGTGTGTGTGTATGTCTGTATGTTTTTTTATATGTATACTCTACTCATATACCACATATTGCTATTTTTTAACCTTTTAAAAAACTCGCAGAAGTTAGTGCGACCATTGTTTTTGGAATCAATAAGTGAAGCTATGTAGCAGTGTTTATCCACCTTTTAAAATTCATGGGCCTTTAAAATTCATGCGTCTTAATATAAAAATCTCATGCTTTTCTTTGATATCATTTTAAACCTTGGATAAATTTAGAGTTCTTAATAAAACAAGTGATGATTTTACAAGATTTTATTGAACACTTGGTTCTGGCTTTTTGACATTTAAAAACCACATGTTTTGTCGGTGAGGGCATTAAATCAGCTTGCTTACCGGAAGCTTTTGTATCAAAAATAGTGTCAAGGATCAAGGACAGATGAGGTCACCTTCCATGTCACCTATTGTTTCTGCTATGGTTTTTGTTGTTGTTGTTGTTAGAAGTTATTACAACCAGCTTCATATATTGAGTATGATAATTACATGCCAGGCCTACTAGTTTATTTGGAAGTAAATATTTAGATATTTTGTCCTAAATTTTTTTTTATAGCTGTTTCAAATTCAAGCACCATTAACTTCTTTTACATTTTGCTAAGACTTTCTTTCAAATGGTGATTTCAACCACAACACCAGGACAGCCCTACCTGAGTTCATTCTAGATAGACTTGGTGAGATTTTATCCTTTCTCTTGAAATTTTTTCCAGTAACCCTTTTATGGCAAATTGCACTAAGTCAAAAGAATGAAAAGATATTTTTAGCTCTGATTCACCGAATATATAACTAGATTTTGGCATAAAAACTTAAAACATATCATGAGGAGCAATAATGTTGGTCTTCACTCCTTGAAGTTTCAAGATTCATATTCAAAACATCAACTCTATCTGCCAAATATGTCAGGCTCCTGGGAAAGTTATTATCTTGGCAAGTTTGCAAGTGTCTAATGATTGAGAAAAAAATTAAAAGTTCTTTTTTAGGGGATCTTTAATTTCATACTATGCATAGTAAGGAATTAGCACATTTTCTTTGTCCGTGAATTGAGCAAAGCCAGTAACAAAAAAGATGAAAAAGTCAGATCTTTGACAAAATTTTTTATGACAGGTAATTCAGCAGTTTGACTTTTGGCTGTAGATCCTGAAAACGAGCTACTTTAGAATTTCTGCTCTACATTTTGGCAATGCTCAGAGTACAAGAATTAATGAATTTGGGATTCCGCACCCACCCACCCCGGTGATCTGAGGTCTTCTTATTCTTTGCTATTAAAGGAACTACTTGAAACAAAAGTTTTACAATTTTCTGGATTTCTAACAGTATGTTTTACTACTAGTACTTCAGTTTCTTGCATCTCAGGGCATCAGACTCTGCAGGTAAAAACTTGCATTTAAAAAAACAATGTTGGTGTGACCCTTGTATTCACTAAGTTTGAGAAATCTAAATTACTTTGCCCCTTTATGTACTATATTGAAATAATTAGTTGTGCTTAATAATGACATAAGCATACAGATGTGCTTCAGCTGTGCCACAAGAATAGCGATATAAATTACCGTTTTCATCAGGCATTGCCATTGGCCAGGACTTTTTCTGAAAGCTTTGTCCTTTTATACTCTGTGTATTTCCACCAGCCAGGAAGATTTAAATGAGCTCTACCTTTGTAATATAAATTTATTTTTAAAACCATTTCTCTAATTCAAGAGTGTTTTATGTGTCCTTTTTCTATAGCCCACAAACTTTGCCCCGTTTATTATCAGATATTTATAACCACATTTAAGAACTCCAAAGTGTTTTGAATTATAAAATCTTAATAGCATTACTTCTGATATATCTCTCTGTATTTCCTTGGGGGAGAAAACATCCTAATATTTTTACTACTGGATCAAGTGAGACGAACAAGGTTTCATTTTAGGTAAGAGGAAGAAGAGTATTATTCACATTTATTTGACTGTCATTCTTATTTCCCTCAAAGTCATCCCTGAGCTCCCAAATAGCGAATAGTTTTTATTCATTTTTATACATTTTATAATACTTTATCCATTCTAGGATTTTGAAAATATATTTTGATTTTCATTTTTTAGGCCAAAAAAGACAGGTGACAGTTTAACAAATTATATTTGTTTAATATTTTAATTGGATTATGTGTTCCGGAGTTATTATTTTTAAAATTGGAAAAACATATACCTGAAGCTCATTACAGTGTAATTTATAAAGTTTTCTGAACCACACATCTGGTATGATCAGTCCCTCGGTGGGTGTTACTCCGACCCTTTAGAACCAATATTATAAAAAGAAACCTCCTCTATTCTGCTTTGTAGCTGGCCAAAGTGATCCCAGACTGGCCTCTTTGATTCTTCTACCTTACCTTCCCTCTTTACTGCCGTCTTTGTCTCCTCTCTTCCATTTTAGTTCTGTTTCTAACTTTTTCCCCTCGTGTTGCTCTTATCCTGTAATTTCAGGATCTCCTGTATTTCTAGCAGGATGGCTCCAGAGGGTGTTTTCAGAATTAAGATATTCTTGAAAACTATTTCAGCTCTTTTCTTTTCTCTTTGATCTCCTGCTTTGACTCCAAAAAATTTTATGTGGCCCACTTTGTTAACCTTTTTTTCTTTCCCCAAATTTTTGAGGATGTTGGATGATCAGAGCATTCCATTCTTTACACCCATTGGCTTTTTATTTTTCCTTTTAAAAATCAAACTGGCTTCAAAATAATATGAACATCTTTTTAAAGTGGCTATTTCACTCCATTAAAATTTATTATATGGTTTAGGCTTGTGAGCGGTTTCCCCGAGGGCATATAAACCATACTGGGGAGCTCTTTCCTTCACTATTTCAAGGGAAAACATTTTACACATTCTTCTGATGCAGGAATAACATATGTTTCTGTAGAACTACAATGTTCTACTTCTGGAAGATCCCCCAAGTTTCTTGAAACTTTCCAAATTTATACTTTGAATTTTTTTAATTTTAGAAAGGAAAATAATGGATGCCTCCTAGATGTTTTATAAACTAAATAAATTGTAGAGATATGGATAGAGATACGTATTCCGCTTATGGATAAGCCTGTACAATATTGAAACTACTTCAGACACAAACTGTTAGAGCCTGAATGTCTGCATTCTTTTTATCAGAAGAATGGCTCACAGCAGTCTTAACTGCCTGGGTAGAGCTCTATAATCTGTCTACCCAAACTAGCATTGCCAGAAGCCAAATAGTAAGTTTTTTGTTTTAATGGAAAAGATCTTTTAGGTTGCTGGTTTTACATGATGGGAATGTGGTTGGAGATGCTTCCTGTTCCAGTCACCAGCCCCAGGCTGCCCATGCGTTTTGGATTCAGAAATGACAGCTGGAACCAATTAGGCAGAATTATGGGATAGCAAAGTCACATATAGGTTTATTATGACCAGAAAGGAGAAGGAGAACACATTATATGATTTTTAAAATGGCTAATTTAATTAGGAATGAGCTGCAGCACTGTGGTGGCTGTGGGAGGATTTTTGTACAGTATAAACCGCTGTGTGTGTTAGCCATCCCTGCCCTTCCCAGGGAATATGTGTGGGTTGCTGGGTAGAATTTCAAACATTTCCTAAGTGGCTTAAAACCAGGTAGAAATAAAATAACCCAGAAACAGACTTTGTAATCTATAACATAATTCTGTGCAGGAAGAGTTGAATATGGGAGAGTATTCCACTTGAGAATTTATCTTTAGGTGATGGAATAAATTGAAAGACCTTATTATCGCTATTGTCAGACCATGTCCCATGATGCAACTTGAGGCACCATAATCTAGTAGTAATTAGAATTTCTACTTCAGAGGGGAGAGATAGCACTTTTGTACTTGTTCATAAATGTCTTGTTCTTGTTATTAAAGATATGGGATTTCAGTGTATTAGCATAAAGGCTAAATAACATTTGGTAGAATACTGACCGTTTTATTTTTTAACCACTGTTTTAAAAATGGGCCTCTTTGGTATATAGTAGGTACACACTTCTCAGTAAAGCATCTTAAATGGCTGTGATTTTGTTTTAAAGGTAAAGTTGATTAATGCATCTTTTTATTTTTTTTTCTCACTAATGAATGATGCTCACACGTTGTAACTAACAACATTAAAATTTCGTTAATTATGATTTGGGAGTGAAATATATGGGTACTATAAAGCTTAATGGAAAAAATGCAATTTCAAAGTCAGTTTAAACCTGTGGACTTCATATCAGAGCAGTTTGAAACTAACTGCTCAGTAATTTGATGTATTAATTCTTACAGCAATGTGGGCTGATTAAAACAGAGGTTATAGCTAGAGGAGAATGGCATTGATTGCTGTAGAAGAAAGGAGGGCTCAACTTCTATAAGTTTTCTTCAATTGCCTCTAGCAACAACTCTTCCCCAGTGAATTACATGACTTTAATGAGCTTCAGGTGAAATAGATTAAAAACTAAAATGTTCGTGAGTTCTACCAAAGTTCACAGCTACCCTTCAAGTGTGGTTTCCGTTAGAATGCCTGTGGTGTGTTCCAGACATGGGACAATGGCAATGAAGGTGACATTAGCCAGTAATAGAGTCAGCCTCACAAGGAAACATCTGCCACAGTTGCTGCTTTGGTCACACTAACAGTTACCATTGTGGCCACTAATCTGGGGACCACTTGCACTACCACCAAAGAGTGGAAATAATTGCTCTTGTTCTTCGAAATTTGCAGTCTTTTTAATGTGATCTCTTACCAGTCAGAGTACTATTTAAAGGTTCTTTATTATGAGTCACTTACCTGGGAGAGATAGGAGTGTCTAGAATCAAACTGAGATGAGGACTAGGGAGCTTCATAAGTAATCAACAGTCAGGAAAGGGGGGGCTCTATATTTTTATGCTCCCAATTTGCACATGTTTATCAACTAGTTGTTAACATATTTTTTTAATCATGTTCCCACTTAATATTTTTTGTTTTGTAAAATCAAGTTTTCATGAATTTCAAAATGAAACTATACCTGAACCTTGGCATTTAAACATTAAAAATAAGCCTATCCCTTAAGAATAAAGATATTCAAAATTAGTTTTATTATTTTGTGGACTCTTCCCATATTCTTGCTCTTGTGAAGTCGTATCTTTTTAATGATATAAAACATTATACCAGGCTTGAATATACTGACGCCCCTGTCACCGTCAAAATGGAAAAATAAATGAAACAGAAGCAAAGACTATGGAGGCTAAGCTTAACACAACTTCAGAATGAGGATTTCTGCTGGTTATCCCCATGGAAAGACTTCCTTATTTTTAGCCCACGTGCTAAAAATAGGGCTGTGCTATTTTCAATGTCATGTTTTGGCAGTGCTTCTGAAGAACATCCAAATTAGCTGCCAAATGTAGCGGGCACCATACTTAACAGATGCATGTGTTTGGGAAGGGGCTTTATTTGGATCCCCGCTGGGTGAGGAAAGCTCAGTCCGAAAGCCAGTGGTAATTCAAAAGCATAATTTCCCAGAAGAACTTGATGTCTCTTGAGGAGGAGGTTTGATCATTTAAAAGTCCAGCGATTGGAAAACCTCACTTCATGGAGAATATGTTGATTAAAAAAAGAAACATAGGCACATACTTTATGGCGAAGCCTACTTAACCACAGACTAGACTTCTCTCTGCCCTGGAATATGGGTGAAATTTCATGTCTGAGAAGTTGTCTGAGTTGGTGGTCTCCAGATAGCCTTTTTACCAATGGCTTTCAGTGGAGGGATATTGCTGCTCTCTCCTGACCCAAAGTCAGGTTGAAACAGAGTAAGGGATGGAGAGTGGAAACTATGAAGAGCTGAGTGTCATAGTCTAGCATGTTTCTCGTCTTTTTCTCTGGCTGGCCTGTCTTTCCGGGTCCTCTTTTAAAGGTCTTTTCTCCACTCAGGCCTGTTTTGAAATGGTCATTATATCCATAATTTGTCTTTGTAGTTTTCGTTCATGTGTTTCCCTTTAAGTCTCATGGCTGTTCATTATGCAGCTCTCAGGTCTGCATACGATTGAAATTAACAGAGACTCTACTGTGTGAAAGTGCTTACGAATAAAAAGTCTTTTCCAATTTTCTGTGGTCTTTCTATATCCTGCCCTTTTTTATAAAAGGGAGATTTCTCTCCTGCTTTCTAAAGTGATCCAGCCACAAAGTAGTCAAATCAGTATGGGGAAACCCGAATATGTGGCAAACTCCTTTACAGAGAGCATTTATGTTCAGGGTATTAGGAGTTTGGGTATGGTCCTCAGATTCCTTCTCCTAGCAACACCTATGTTAATAACCAAATAAATGCTGCCTGCCTGATGGGAGTCGACAGTGAGGAAGGAGGAAACTCATTTTGAACGAAATGTATGCTAGTGTGGGGATTGAGCCCTTGGAGCCCCTTTCTGCTCTCACTCCGTCTCCTGCTTGGGCTATAAGTCTAGCCATACTTGATAGCTTCATTTAAAACCATCCACTACAGGGCGCCTGGGTGGCTCAGATGGTTAAGCGTCTGCCTTCGGCTCAGGTCATGATCCCAGCGTCCTGGGATCGAGTCCCGCATCGGGCTCCCCGCTCTGCGGGAAGCCTGCTTCTCCATCTGCCTCTCTCTCTCTCTCTCTCTCTGTCTCTCATGAATAAATAAATAAAAAAATTAAAAAAAAAATCTTAAAACCATCCACTACATGGAAGATTGATGAGGCGTTCCTAGGCATTTAGGTATAAACCTGTCAGACACAAGTGCTTCTAAAGGCATTACCCTGAGGACCAGCAGCAGTGATGGCGTGAATAGAGGGAGGTGTAGGAACACGAGGTGAAGCATAATGTAGTGAAGGAAAGAGGAGATGTCAGCCAAGAGCCAAGACAGAGATGGGAGGATGAAGAGGAATTATGTTTGATCTGTAGTCACCAGGCGTCTAGTCTAGTGACCTGCTCCTTTTCGTATCAAAATAAGTAGCCAGAGATCAAGCCAGGTGGATCTGAGATTATCTCTGTCTCAGGGGATACTGATCTGTTGGTCATATGCTATAGGGGCCTTCTGTTTAAACCTAGGATGACTTTAAAAATTGAAATGACAAAGAAGTATCTTCTAGCATTATTACTAAGGCTTAGTACTGTATTTCCGGACCAGTGCAAATCATAAAGGTCATATGGTCCAATGAGTTGAACTGAGGAAAGAAACAAGAAAGAAGAGATGTGGGGCACCTGGGTGGCTCAGTCAGTTAAGCATCTGCCTTTGGCTCAGGTCATGATCCCTGGGTCCTGGGATCGAGCGCCACATCGGGCTCCCTGCTCAGTGGGGAGCCTGCTTCTCCCTCTCTCTCTGTTGCTCCCCCTGCTTGTGCCCTCTCTCTATCAAATAAATAAATAAAATCTTTTAAAAAAAGGAAAGATGTAATGAAATTTGTAATTTAGGCACATCTAATGTAGATCCAGGCATGATATTGTGTATTAAAAAAAAAAGAGAGAGGGAAAAGAAACCATTTTTAAAGCAGGCAGAACAGAAGTTTGCCAGGGTACAAAGTGGGACCCTGTAATATCTCTTGTCTCTTTTTCCGTAGGAGATTCTCCAGATTCTTGCCCCTAATCACCCAGAGCAATCTGAAGTTGATTGTGTATTTCCTAAATACAGTCTCACTGGTTGTGTACGGAGTGCAGTGGAGTATGAATGAAAATGTCTGGTTATGAAGACAGGAAGAACACTATATGAGGATGAAATGCTACCCTTACGAGTTCCAGTTTTCTGACTGTATTTATCATTCCATTTTTAATCATAATCCTCCCAAATATCCCCACTACTCTAAACACACCACAGAAAATCATCATCATCATCATCACCATCACCTGTAGCATCTACCATGTGCTAGGTAGTGTTCTGAAACCATTATGATATTTACTCATTAATTTTCATAATATCAGTTGAGGTAGGTGTACTAGGAATATTCTCATTACATGCATGAAAATCTTGATATACAGAAGTTATGTAACCTGCCCAAGGTTACACAGCTAGACAGCCATGAGTGTATATGCATATGATGTATATGCACACATACACACATTTTGGTGCCATACATCTAAGGAAATATGAATTTTAAAATTTAGAAGGTTTGGAAAATTCTTTATTAAATTTCCCAAGATCTCATTTTGGAGAAGCCTCCTTCTTGCAATTCATAATGCTAATGTCATTGGTCATATACTTAGAAGGATATCATGTGTACCTTGAGGATCAGGAATATTCCCCCCCCCAATATGTTTCCTTCTTCATAGGTTGTTTTTTTTTTTTAATTTATCTTATTTATTTTTTCTTCCAAGTTTTTATTTAAATTCCAGTTAGTTAACATATTAGTTTCAGGTGTAGGATTTAGCGATTTAACACTAAATAACACTAATAACATACAACACCCAGTGCTCATCACAAGTGCCCTCCTTAATCCCCATCACCTATTTAACCCATCCTCCATGCAGCTGGCCGGTTAGCTCAGTTGGTTAGAGCGTGGTGCTAATAACCCATCCTCCTGCCCACCTCTCCTCCAGCAACCCTCAGCTTATTCCCTATAGTTAAGAGTCTGTTTTATGGTTTGCCTCTCTTTTTACCCAACCTATGTTCATCTGTTTTGTTTCTTAAATTCCATCAACTGATGAATGGATAAAGAAGTTGTGATACACACACACACACACACACAATGGAATATTATTCAGCCACAAAAAGAATAGAATATTGCCATTTGCAATGATATGGATGGAACTAGAGAGTATTATGCTAAGCAAAATAAGTCAGAGAAAGACAAATGCCATATAATTTCACTCCTATGTAGAGTTTCTTAAAATTTTAAACAAAAAGTTTGAACACTTCTTTGGAAAAAAATTATAATAATTCACAAGTATGTAAAATCTACAGGATGTAAACTCTGTGAGAGCAGAGACTGTCTTATTTATTTATGCAAAATCAGCATTTAATATATCTTATTTATGTAAAATTAGCATTTGACAAATCTAAATAAGTGAAATATATAATACTGTGAAAATTCTGTACCCGACACGATTCCACTTCTTTAATTTGTTAATTTTAGAAGCTCACATTAATAGGTGCACTTATGTTGAACTATTTCTTCATTCCTAGCTTTAACCTTGTTTGGTACTGATGTGTAGCCTTTTAATACAATATTGAATTCTGGTACCTACTGTCACTAGAATTTAAGTACATCTCTGGTCATAAAGTGGTTGGTTTAGTTCTCATTACCTCTCCACTGTTTTTGCCTGCTTCGACATTTTTTAAAGGAGTGGGAAACATTTTATCTTTTTTTTTTTTTTTTTTTTTTTGCGCTCTGGGGTAATTTATATCTGCTACTTGAAGGTTTGGAAGATTTTCCATTAAACTCATCTGAACTTAGTACTTCTTTTTTAGGTACAGCTGTTCAATTTCTGTCTCTTGTAGAATCGAATTTAATAACTTACGTTTTTTTAAGAGACATAAGTTTTTATCTAGATATCAAATGTATTATTGTTTTAAAGATGTGTATACTACTGTTTGGTTTATAGTATTATGTTTATTGTATATTTTTAAATCTTCACATTTTTAGTTGTGTCATTATTCTCATTCTTTTTTTTTTTTTAAAGATTTTATTTATTTATTTGAGAGAGAGAATGAGATAGAGAGAGCATGAGGGGGGGAGGGTCAGAGGGAGAAGCAGACTCCCTGCCGAGCAGGGAGCCCGATGCGGGACTCAATCCCGGGACTCCAGGATCATGACCTGAGCCGAAGGCAGTCGCTTAACCGACTGAGCCACCCAGGCGCCCTCATTATTCTCATTCTTAACACTGATTACATCTTAACAAAACCCTTCACTTAAAAACACAAATTTTCCGGGCGCCTGGGTGGCTCAGATGGTTAAGCGTCTGCCTTCGGCTCAGGTCATGATCCCAGGGTCCTGGGATCGAGTCCCACATCGGGCTCTCTGCTCCTTGGGACCCTGCTTCTCTCTCTGCCTCTCTCTCTCTGTCTCTCATGAATAAATAAATAAAAATCTTTAAAAAAAAAAAAACAACACAAATTTTCCAAGGTTTGTTTGTTTTATTGGGCTTAAAAAAATTTTTTTTTTATTTGAGTATAGTTGACACGCAATGTTACCTTAGTTTCAGGTGTACAACATGGTGATTCAGCATCTCTCTATGTTATGCTGGGCTCACATCAAGTGTAGCCACTATCGGCCACCATATGACACTGTTAGAGTATCACTGGTTATATTATTGGGCTTTTCAAAGAAATGGGTTTCTCTTTCATTGATCAAGCCTGTTGTTTTCTAGTTTTCTAATTAATTAATTTCTGCTATTAACTACATTAATCCCATCTATTTTCTTTGGGTCTCTTTGTTTTTTTGGTATTCTCTAGCTTTAGTTTATTGGTTGTTTTATTTTTTTCAGTCATTCTTATATTACAATTAATGAATGTAATTAATGATCTATATTTCCCTGACAGTAAAGCTCTGACCATTTTCCATTGCTTTAAAATTTATGCTGTATGTCACTGTCATTTTTAAGTAATTTAAACATTTTTGGTTTTCTTTATTTTTTTAAAGAAATTTTCCACAAAAATAGATTTTCTTTCCTTGTTCCTCCTTTTCTCATTCTCACCCTTTAACTGCTTGTCTTCCTTCATTATTTTATTCCTGTTATCATTGAACTTAAGACCCTATTGACTAGAAGAAGCATTACTTGATGTACTAGTAAGAGAAAAAAAATGCACTCAATTAAACTGTGGTTTAGTACTTTCTTATCGTTCAGAGTTTTTACTTTATGCCCACTGAAGGAGCCCTACAGATTTTAATTCTGGCACTTTTTATAGAATCTTACCTGAAGTTTTTAATAAATGATGGTTTCCAGATAACAATTACATCTCATTCTTCCATCTTTTTTCCTCAGATGGTCCTTACATTGTTCACTGATGACCCATGCCATCAGAGTAATAAAAATAGAAAGTTTGCTCAAACGCAGGTGATACCAACTACATTCCAAATACTGCCTGGGAAAGAGCAAATTCAAGCTGTCATTCCAATGTCAGAGAAAAAAAGAATTGTATATCTTAGAGTGGATGAAATATACTACATTTTGATTTTAATTTTATTTTAGTTGTGGTGAGAGGATGTAATATCACTTCTGCTGTCTAACTTTTAAGGCTTTATCTGTGTCTAATACATTGTCAAGTTTTGTGAATACGCCATTTGTGCTTAAAAAGCATGTGTAGCATGAGTTGAATGGGCACAAAAGGAAACATGCTTTTTAATTGTATTATTCATATCCTTTATAACCTTCCCTTTTTTTTTTGCCAATTCCATTTGTTGACTTTTGAAATAAGTAAGCTAAGTACCTCAAGATTTGTGAAATTAATAGTTTCTTCTTTTATTTTTACCAATTTTTGCTATATATTGATATGCCATGTTGTTAGGTTTGTTAATGTTCAATACATTTTCCTTGAATTCTGTTATGTCTAATATTTACATTGATATGATTCCTTTACCGGTATGAATAACAAAATATAAATAACATAAATATATAGTATAAAATACATTATTTGTCATTTTCATATTTTTTGTTGTTTATCATTTTTAGTTTGTATCTTGGAAACAGTGTAAATTGGATTTTCTTTTGTAAACTGAGATTTTACATTTTTATTAAGAATTGTAACATATCATAGATATATAATTACTGATAAAATTGGATATACTTTCTGTTGTTTTATTTGTTGTGTGTGAAGTGATGAACAAATGTGGTACAGTTCTTCCTCTGTGAATTTTATTATATAATGGGCAATATCTTAAATAATAGCTCATTTTTGTTTATCATGTTATAGGTGAAAAGTATGTTCTGTTGTACTATTTTATCTGTTCTTCAAAAATCTTTAAGGGAGGTGTTAGCCCTATTCAAAAGGACAGAAAAATTAACATGGAGTTACATGGCAATTTGGGGACTAGAATTCATTCCTCAGTTTGGTAAATGCAGTCACTCAGGAAAAACTCCATGGCACTCATAATTATATTTTAGCGTCATTTTTAATGAGCTATACTATATATAAAACTATTTCCACCTTTCTTCAGTTCTTCTCTGTGTTGACGTTTTGCCTGGACCGAAGAGGCAATAATTTCCAAATCAAACATAGTTTCTGTCCTCAGAGAGTTTGACTTTCATTTGGAAGCTCAACACCTTGGGTGTGGTCTAAGATAAAGGCAGTAGTGTCTTAGAAGGAATCTAAAAGCATTTCTTCAATCCTATTATCTTTCCCTTTTCCCTTCAATTGGCTAACTTCTTTCATTCTCTACTCATGTCTGACTTCTTCCAGAGGCTTTTCCACCGTCTCTACACCACAGTACGTTCCCCCTGATATGCCCTCAAACATTGCCCAGTACTGTTCCTAAAATAATATACAAAATAGTGTACTATAATTATTGGTATATCTGTTTTTTGGTTGTTGTTTTTTTTTTTTTCCCTACTTGAAACGGTTTCATTTAGTTCTGTGTCCTTAGCGACTAGTGTAGTAACTGGAACACAATAACGGCTTAAGAAGCACATGATGAATAATGAATGAATGCTAAATTTTGTTCTGTATCCTCAGCAATACCACCCGGCATGCAATAAAAGCTCAATAAAGGAGTCCGAACTGTTGTCACCATGGCTATAGCAAGATTCTTGAATATAGCATAAAACTAAATTCTTCAATAATTAAAGCCTGATAATGGGGCATAAATACTCATGTTCAGTAGCTTTTCCAGAATGATAAAACATTTCATTGTTATAAATCTTATAGTATCCTCTAATAAGAGAAGAAAAATTGGAATAGCAACTCTACATGTTTTTTGAATGTCTATATAATTCATAATATAAGCAGAATAAGCATTAAGAAGAAAATAAATACAATTGTGGGCAAATTGAGCTTGAGATAATTAAAAGAATAACAGCATAAGATATATTTAGAGATCTTCCTTTTTAGTTATATATTGTGATGAGCACAGGGTGTTGTATGTAAGTGTTGAATCACTAAATTGTATACCTGAAACTAACATTACACTGTATGTTAACTAACTGGAATTTAAATAAAAACCTAATAAATAAAACCTGTATCTGGATAATAGTCATCCTAATTTATAATTTTGAAAGTATTTCTATTAATTTATAAAGTATATTTTGCCAAATACATTCAGGAGTTCTGGAAACTTATTAAATTATTTTTTATAGTTATGAGAAATTTAAATAAATCCAATGATTAACTTTTCTACAATGATATATTTGTAGTATTTTCATCTCATATAAAAAAATAATCATAACTTGCATTTGCACTTTGAAAAATACAAGATAATTGCAGTTTAATTGGTTTAGTGTGTGTATGTGTGTGTGTTGGTTTAGTTTTTTTTAAGTTATGGTACATATATTTATAGTTAAGTTATTTTTTAAATATATTTTCAGTGATTAGGAAATTAGGCACTTAAAAATCATGGACATGAATTCCTTCTAATACACAGATATGTTTAATATAAAACAGCATAGAGATAAAGATAATGCTTCAGTTGTGGTTAAAAATGATAGGGCGGAGAAGCATTCAACTAAATACACTAAAAAATCCACCCACTTGTCTTATATTTGCTTTGTTCAGAAGGCAATGGTGACTTTGAAGTAGAAAAATATTGATTCATCATGTTATAGCCAGAGGGATGTTAATACATTTTCCCTTTTTTCTTCTAGCACACTGATTTATGTCAGTACATGGACAAGCACCCTGGGGGGCTGCATCCAGATAATGTGAAGGTAGGAAAAGATCTTTTTAAGCTGAGGGTTAGCATTCTTCATGTGTATTTTTTTAGTCGAAGTCTAATCTCTCTACCATAACTTAAAAAAAAAAAATGTTGTGTAAAGAGAGTGATATTGAAATGAACCATGGTTATTGCTTTGTTTAGTGATTGGAAACTGTGTTTAAATATTAAGTATTTTCACTGGAATATTATTGTTTAGAACTTATTCTATTTTTGTTTCATGGAGAAACAATTTGCTAATAATAAGTGAGATCCACTGGAATACTACTGTAACACTGTTTTTAAGAAAAGAGAGTCTCGGGTAGCTCTACCTTGGACCTTCATACTAAAGTGCCACTAAGTTTTAATATAAAATATTATGATCCAAAACAATGTTATAGTGAGTTCTCAGTGTATATTTTTTCATTTGTATGTACAAACAGATAAAAATAGTTTCCTACTGCTCTCTTTCATTTCTTTTACTACAAATTGGATTACTATGTGTCAAAAGAACTAAGTTTTTCTAAGATTTGACCCAGCAGCCATCTTGGAAATTGTCTCAAAATTTCACACTTCGAACAGGAGACTCTTTCTTAACATATGTGAGCAAGTCAGAAGATACCAGAGTTATATCTGAAAGTTTAAGGATGTGCTCACATTTTATAATTCAAATGACTACATTCATGATCCTGAGAATCAACTGAGTACTGTGGATGTATGTGAAGTAGAATTGTGCCCATTTCTTCCCATTCATTATCTATCTACACCACTCTCTCCAAGAGACACCTTCTTTCTTTTGTACCTTTCCCTTTGCTTGTAAAGGTGTATGTGCTCATATGCTATTTTGTGTGTGTTTATTTTGCTCTATAAAATCAATATATATTATTGTATGGCATTTAAAAAAATATCATGGCTATCCTTTAAAATCAATACATGACTGTGTAGTTTAATTTTCCTAATAACTGCATATGAGTCCATAGTATGAATGAACTGTAATTTTCAACTGTTTTCTTATTCATGGATCTTATGTTGTTTCTAGAATGTTGTTATTCTAAATTATTCTAGAGTAAATAGTAGTTTAAAACCTTTACATTCTTACTTCTTTTGTATATCAGTTAATGGATTTTCTTTATTAAGAGACATAACTTCAGTTTTAATGAATTTGACTGGAACATTTGCCCATGAGGTTTTGAATTCTAGAAGGACTATTTTCCTCTACTTTCACAAGCATTGACTATAACCAATCATTTTAATTTTTGCCATTCTGATGAGCAAAAATGGAATATCTTTTATGTTAGTGTTTCCTTGACTGCTAGTAATACTAGTATCTTTTTCACATGTTTCTTGACCATTTGTAATTATTTTGCCTGTTCTTATATATTGTCCATTTTTCTATTATTTATTTTCTTATTTTTAATAAGTTGCAGATGCTTATTAATATTTGTGGCATTAATAATGAGGATTGTCATGATGGCCAGTTATGTTGTATAATTTTAAAATGCATGAACTTGTAACAGCTCTGAAAAAACATTGTTTAGATAAGTAATAGTATCAATATGTTTCATATAGCTCTTTTTTTGTTGTGCACTTTTTCTTTTGTTTTATTCATAGATATCTTTTAAATTTTTTGACTATTCATTTTTCTTCAAAATCAGTATCCATTGACATAGACAGTTTTTTTAGTAGTTAGATTGGGGAAGAAATTTTGACAGATGGTTAAGATGTGCTTTATTAATCCTGCCATTTTTAAGTCCAACTCCAAACATTAATATCATAACATGAGCATAATTTTTTCTTTTTTTTCCTAAACATTAAAACATTTCAAGTTGTCTCATTTACACATTAAATGTTCTCTTCTTAGGGTTGATTGGGTTCAAAACCAACAGTACGGTACATCCATACTCCTGTTTCCTACCTTAATCCTAGGGATCTGTGGAGAACCCAGGGGGAGCCCAGGGGTCTGTTAGCCTCACTGGACATCAGCAGCTACTCTGAGCAAACTTTTATTTCCTGACTTCCAAGTTCAGTGACAGGATTGAGATTAAAGACCTGACTGAACCTTTTCAAAGAGTGGCTCAGTTGCTTAAGCATCCAACTCTTGATTTCAGCTCAGGTCATGATCTCAGGGTTGTGAGACTGGGCCCCGCATCAGGTTCCGTGCTCGGCACAGAGTCTGCTTGAGGCTCTCTCCCTCTCTTCCTCTCTTCCTCTCTTCCTCTGCCCCTCCCCCTGTTCTCACACTCTTGCACTAAATAAATAAATAAATAAATAAATAAATAATCTTAAGGAAAAAAAGGAGCCATGGCATCACTGGATTTTTATTGTCCTTGCTTGGTTTTCTCACCAGCCTCTGTGTGTCATTAGTTGTGGGCAAGTATTGGTGGAAAATTTTGTTGGTGAAACAAAGAAAAGAGCTTTTTCCACAAAGCATCGTTGTGTTCACCATCCTCAGGCCACTGTCACTGATGATTTTTGTGGAACTTTTAAGTTCTGCTTCTTCCGTGCCATTTTCTTTTTCTTTTATCTTCTCGTGGTTATGAGGAGATTGATCTCTGTATTGTGGTTTTTCAGGAACTAGTCTGTACTTCCTCGAAATCATGTTTCAGTAGCTCTTCCCCAAGTTTTGCAAGTTTTTCTCTCACTCCATGGTCCTCCATTGTACTTCAGATACCTAGTGTTTGCTCCCTGTTCCCAGCCCTTGTAGTGCTGTGGCAGTGAACGTGGTTTCTAGTTAGTGTCACCTAAGGTGTGGTGAGAAACTTAATGGTGAATGTGTTCTTCATTCAGCGTAGAAATAATGTCAAAAATTAGATGCAACACCCACGGTGAGTCTGGATATTAGTCATATAGAGCAGGAATTATACCCACTCAGAAGTGGTTTGATGTGGTCACAGACTGATGCTCTACTACATTTTTGCCTTTAAAAGAGCATGATACGATTTACCTCTTCTTATGCCTTTTTGAATAACTGAAAGTCAGCAAACCGTATTGATATATGGTATTCCTTTACCCATCGCTGTTGAAATCTTGGCTCCTTGAGGATTTGCCAAAGTGTACTGGATCGTCTCAGTACTTCTTAAGAGTACAAGAAACCTCAGTAGTCCTTGAAAGGTCTTTAAATATGGCTCCGTGGCAGAGTCACCTGCAAAGCTTTATATATATATATTCTCTGTTCTCATCTTCCAGAATCAGAATCAGATTTCGAAATCCCTTTAAGAAGGGAATGGTGGGCATTTGCTCAGACCCGGGGCTGAGAGCTCAGGGTGCCTCCCGTGACCCACAGTGTCCCCTCGCTCCCCCTGTGACCCTGATGGCTTTAACCCCGCAGGACATGTATGCTTGCTAGCTATCCTGGCCTGTTTCCCTCTCGCAGCCTTACAGCCTGCCTTCCGCCATGGCTCCTCACTCTGCCAGTGAGGTGGTCACAGTGGGCAGGGGCTGGGTGGGTGGGTGCAATAGGGACGAGCGTGAGCGACAGGGTCTGGCCTGTGGTGCTTCAAGAAACAGGTGTCAGAAGCATCTTGTGTGGGTAATCTGACCAGTCCAAGAGACCAGAGGAATCCAGGTGACTCTACAGTGAAGACCCCCTTTGACAAATAAGTAGCTTGGAGGAAGCAAAGTTGGGTGCATTAATTAGAGAAAATAGGAAAGGAAACTTCCAAAAATCATCAATATTCTCCAAGAGGTATAAGAATAATGGTGTATCTATAAAAGAAGAATGATAGGCTGTTTTTAAGAAGAGGAACTTAGTGAACAGAAAGTTGCTTTAGAAATTAAAAATATGATGACAGAAATAAAAATTAACAAAAAAGGGTGGATGATAAAGTTGAAGAAGTATGCCAGAAAACAGAGCATAAAACACGAATCTAAAAATGAAAAAGAAAATATCAAAAAAAATTAGGGGTCCAGTCCAGGGTATCCAACACCTGAATAATTGGAGAAAATAGACAGGAGGGAATCATTAAGGTAATAGTCATTAAACTACACTATTTCCAGCTGTGAATGATGTGAATTTCAAGATGAATAGGGTCCATTAAATGCCCGTAACATTTAATGAAAATAGACTGACAAAACTTACTTATTGCAAAATTTCAGAAGAGTGGGTTCAAAGAAAAATACTACAAAAGGAAACGGCTTTATTGCAATGGACCCAAATCACAGTGGCATTAGGTATTTCAACAGTGACATCAGAAGGGAGACAGCAGTGGGGTAGTGGCTTGATGGTTCAGATTTCAGACTATTCTTCTGGGGTGCCTGGCTGGCTCAGTTGATAGAGCATGTGACTCTTGACCTCAGGATTGTGAGTTCAAGCCCCACTGTGGGTGTAGAGCTTACTTAAAAATAAATAAAATTATTCTCTCAACCTAGTATGCTATACAAAGTATCAAGTAAACCTGAGGGGAAAATAATTATTTTCAGATGTTCAAGGAGTTGAAAATTATGCCCGCCCTAGCATCCTTTCTCAGGAAGCTACTCAAGGATGTACTCCGCTAGAACTCGGGTATAAACCAAGGCAGAGAAGACAAAGAAACCAGGTAACAGAGACTAGCCCAGGAGAGAGATGCAAGAGATTTTCAGAACAATGTTGAAAAGAGTCCCAGGATGACAGTTATGCATCAGGTCGGGACAGTAATCCACTGGTCCAATGATTAGAGCAGGTCAGAAGTTGCCAGGAGAGATTTCCAAGAGAGGAAATTGTTAGGTAGAACACCTAATGTGTTTGAGCAGATTTCCAAGATGGGAAAAGAGTTTGGCATTGAATTAGCAGTAACTACAAAGAAAACTAAATGAAGGAAAACAAGCCAGTAAACAAAGGAACTAGATCATCACTAACACCAGGAAAAACAAATTATTGTGCAGGGGGAAGAAAAGTATTCATAGTAAACGTGATGGCTCAGGTCACAATCGTAATATTTAAACATTAATGTTGGTATAATTAAAAAAGAAAAACACCTCTTTAAGTGAGCCTGCTGTAACCAAGCAAGCTCCTTCCAGGATTAGCATCCTAGAAAGGGCTTTTTGACTCTTTGTCCAATGTTCTTTTCCCTACACCGCATGATTAATACATTAAATTACTGTAATTAGCTTATTATTTGACTTTATATGCACTCAGTCACATAGGTTTGTCATCATTTTCATATTGAAGATAATACTTATACCTTCTCTGAGGGAGTGGGAAGTTAAAAAATAGAATGCAGCTTATTAATGCCTGTGTTTTGGCATCTGAATTGCAGTGCACGGAAGCAGACGGCCCTTATTACCATGTTGGTTTCCATGGGAGGCCACTCACCTAATTATGCGCTGGCTTTTCTTCACCTGCTTAGACACAATGCGCTCCTCCAGGGTTACATTCAGGATCCGCACTGCAGGTGAAATTATTCTCAAAGAAGTCTGACTATGACAGTGACAGATGTCCCACGGGTATTTCTATTTGATGTATTAACGTATTTTTTTTTCATGTGGTGATATTTATTGTCACCTAAATCTATGAATGCAAAATGAAGAGCATAAGAATAATATTTACTAAGTTAACAGCTGTTCATAATGCTGAGCTAGATGTTAATTAAAAAAAAAAAAAACAGTTGAGCTAAAATAAGACCTTGTAATGGTTCTCTGTAAATTTAAGGAGATGTGAAAACCAGGTGAGATAAACTATTATGTTGAAAAGAGCATGTTCTGTAATAACTCCACAGCTCTGTGTTTGCCTAAATAGCTCGTAGATCATTAAATGATTGCAATGTCATAAATACTGAATATTCATTATGTTGAACAGAAGATAAGTACAGTGATCAAATCCTTTTGCTTCTAAATGTGGCAATTTCGACTTTTAGTTTCATTATTGGGCAGCAAGACAGTATATGTGAAACGTTTATCTTGGATTCTAAAAATGTACATATTTTTATTTACATTTCATATATCCTTGTTTATGGTAATAATATGGGATGTCTTGTCAACTAAAGTTGTTCTTTAGTGTGAATCATCTCAAGCATTACAAAGATGATGTATCATTGAAAAATGGAGGGGGGAGAAAGAACAACTGGAATGGTACATAACTTGTGATTTCATAACAAAGCATGGGATATTCTACAGTGATTTTATACTATATCCTTAGCAAAACATCTGTTAAGTTTTATCTTGCTTGATGTACATTCCTTGTAAGTACTGGAATAAACTCATAACAAAAATTGTCAATGTTAACTAAATTTCTAGAATCACTGTGCTTTCTCAGGATGACATTGTGAACTAAATACTCACTATTAACTAATGGTTTGTTTCTTAGCATAATATCAATTTTAGACAAATGGGTAATTTTAGCAGTTAATTACTTAGAGGGCAATTTAAAATCTCAATCAAAAGCCTGAGGACATTGTCCTTGTTATAAATATTTATGATGATTAAAGGTATAGCAACCAATTGCTAGAACATAATTGGTATGTCAGAAACTGGTTAGAATTTTGCGGGGAGGGTAGTTAATTTTTTCCCCCTTTAAGCCATTCACTCTGAATTTTATTAGGTTTTGGCTATCATAGTTGAGTTGAATGCAGGACTTGTATTCTTCAATTTATAACTCTCAGTGATATACAGATTGATCATTGAGGTAAAGGAAATGACCATAACAGTCTAAATTTTGTCCTTCCAGTGTTTTATGTGTTCTTTAAAAATTAATAATCATGAGAGACTGAAAATTAAGGTTCATGGAAAAAAAGATTAATTGCTGTCTCCAGCTAATATCTAGAAATGTAGATGTGTGAATTTTAATATCATGACGACATTGGATCCTCCTGTGTTTTTCTGTAATATACCTTCATTTCCATGTTATCCTAATGGCTTTTCTAGAAGATTCCTTGCAAAAATGCATTTGCAGTTTTTTAACGCAACTGTTTTGGGATAACCCAAAATAACCAAAGTAATTGTGAATACTGTGCCTTAGTCTCTGAAATATCTGAAATCCAACTGGCATAAAGCTGAGTTTCATTTTTGCATTTCAATATCTATATTAATTTAAAAGATATGAGGATTATTATGCTTGAAAAATCGCTATTTTTCTTTCATAGTCCAGGGAACAGGCAGGTGTATAACAGACAGAATAATGCTATGCCAAATTAAGATTGTCTTATACAGATGGCACGGAGAATTGATTCCTAAATGAGACTTTCTAATGTTTAGATGGAAAATCAGGTGTTACCTGATTTTCTCCATACTCTGCTTTAGAACTCTCATTTAGCTGGTAATGATTTCCTACTATGCGTTACTGTGAATATATAGAGACTTTTCTCATTCTGTATTTTGGGAAATATGATTATTTCATGAAGCTATTAAAGAGTGCTTTAGTCTCAGCACCTGTCCAGGTTTCTTTTGAACATTTTTATCCTATTTTTATTGTAACAAAATAATCTTCCATATCTAGAAAGTGAAGGATTAACAATCAAAGAAACAATAAAAGAAAGTGAAACTCCATGTGTTGATTCATATTGTGCTGGACATTCAGAAGGGGTCTCAGTAGTGAATTTCTGGTGAAGCTGTGGGGCCGCTTTCAGTTGTTCAGATCATGTCTTTTGTATCTTTGGCATCATCTGCGGATCTACTTGTCACAATCTGGATCAGACAAAGGAATCAAGGCAGCTAATTAAATGGCATACTCTTTCTTAGGAGTACTTTAAAGCCTAGATTGAAAAGAAATCACCCCAAAGATTGATGAAATATGGTCATTGGAAGTATGCCATACGATATTTTGTAAGATGGAAGATAATTGTAAGATGAAATTACCCAGCCTGGGGAGTACGCAATGAGAGTACATCCTCCTGGGTTTTAATCTTCAAGCCATTCACCTTGCTTCTCTCTCATTTAAGATGGATCTGCACTTGACCCCTTTGTTTGTATGTTTTCCAAGACAAACATGAGGACCCAGGAAGGAAATCAGCCTGAGTAATAAAGTTATGTACACACTACCGAGGATTTTTCTGATTTTTGGACTGGTACAGCCTTCGTGTGACTAGCCAGTACATCACGTAGCTATTTTGTCATTAATGTATCCATTCCTATTATTTGAGACCTCTCTGAGAGGATAGAAAGAGAGCTTTATTGATCATTATATCCAAATTCAAAGTGTTTCCTGCATTCCATTTGAAATTTTTCTGTGTTATAGCTTATACATATGAGCTTTCTCTAAGACTCTTAGACTCAAGATTTATCACCTGTGTCAATTTTTCAGTGTGCATCTCTCTCCTTTTTAATTATAATTTTATTGTGTTTTTATCTGGAAGCCCGTACCTCTCACTCCCCTTCACCCATTTTGCCCATATCCCCACTCCACTCCCTTCTGGTCACCACCAATTTCCTGTTTATGGGTCTGTTTCTGCTTTTTGTTTGTTTGCTTGTTTGTTTTTAGATTCCACATATAAGTGGAATCAGATGGTATTTGTCTTTCTCTGACTGACTTATTTCACTTAGCATAATGCTCTCTAGGTCCATCCGTGTTGTCACAAATGGCAAGATCTCATTTTTTATGGCTGAGTAATATTCCTGTGTGTGTGTGCGCACGCGTGCACGTGTGCGTGCTCCATCTCTTCTTTATCCCTTCATCTGTCAGTGGTCCCTTGGGTTGCTTCCATATCTGGCTACTGTAAATAATGCTGCAGTAAACATAGGGGTGCATATATCTTTTTGAATTATTATTTTCATTTTCTTTGCATAAATACCCAGTAGGGGAATTATTGGATTATATGATATTTGTATTTTTAATTTTTTCAGGACTCTCCATACTGTTTTCCATAGTGGTTCCATCAATTTGCATTCCCATCAACAGTGCAGAAGGGTTCCTTTTTCTCCAGTTCTCGCCAACATTTGTTACCTCTTGTCTTTTTGATTCTAGTCATTCTGACAGGTGTGAGGTGATATCTCCTTGTGGTTTTGATTTGCATTTCCCTTACAACGAATGATGTTGGACATCTTCTCCTGTGTTTTTTGACCATCTGGATATTTTCTTTTGAAAAATGTCTATTCAAGTCCTCTGCCGATTTTTTAATTGGGTTGATTGGGGTTTTTTTGGTGATGTATAAGTTCTATATATATTTTGAATATTAACTCTTAATCAGATATATCATTTGCAAATATTATCTTTCATTTCAGTAGGTTGCCTTTTTGTTTTGTTGATGCTTTCCTTCGCTGTGCAGAAGCTTTTTATTTTGGTGTGGTCCCAGTAGTTTATTTTTGCTTTTTTTCCCTTGCCTGAGGAGACATGTCTAGAAAAATGTGTCTGTAGCCAGTGTCAAAGAAATTACTGCCTGTGTGTTCTCTTCGAGGAGTTCTATCATTTCAGGTCTCACATTTAGGCCTTTAATCCATTTTGAGTTTATTTTTGTATATGGCGTAAGGAAGTAGTCCAGCTTCATTCTTTTGCAAGTAACTGTCCAGGTTTTCCAGCGCCATTTATTGAAGACACTGTCTTTTTTCCATTGTATACTTTTGCCTCTTTTATCATAGATTAATTGACCATATAAGCATAGGTTTACTTCTGGGCTATCTCTCTTTTTAAAAAAGTTTTATTAGTCTTGTCAATTGATATTAAGACACTTCATGTTGATTAGTGTCTAAGATGTTACTTAAAGCAATAAAACCATTTTAAACTTCATTTATTACTTATCGTTGTGTGTAAAAAAAGAATGACCCTTTAGTTAGGGGAGAGTAGCATACACGCACAAATGAAGTTGAGAAAAATTTGTATTTCATGCTATTTCTTTTAGTTTTATAAAGTGCGTATCAATCAGGTCAGTTGTGTAACTCTGAACTATATGGACAAAGAGAAACCTGATAACAACAGGTCTTAAGAAGATTATATTATTTGAATTCTTTGAAACAACTGTTTCAGTTTTTCTCTTGGAAAATAATGTTAGGTAACTATTTAAGGCCAATAGCTTAAGTTTGACCATTTTGTTTCTACTTAGCTAGGGAATATTTCTAATACTAATTTTAGGCTGTTAACCGACTTTATTAAAGGGAAAATTCTCATCCTCAGTACTACCAACTTGCTTCATCATATACACAAACCCTCATAACTTGGAAACCTACTTACTGTATTAGAGCTTCTTTCAAGGAATTTGACAAAACAAAGATCTGTCTTTCAAACCCCATTTGACTCCCTGTAAGCATCCCAGCTCTGGTTCCCATGGTTTCAATCTGCTGCTTAAGGTGGATGTCTCTCTGTACCTTGCTGAGAGGCCAGAAGAGAGGGCAGAATGGGAGGCCAACTTCGCTGGTATACTCAAAGATCACAGAAAGTATGCAAGATCTTTCCCATAAGAGCTTGCCCAAATACCTGAAATTCTCATTTTTGGAGTTATTCCTCTCCAGAAAATTATCATCTTTAGGAATAAGATATTCATGTGTAAATATCTCAGAGAATGTAAATTAAATAATTGTTATATTATCTGGAAATGATAAAATGTTATTTATCTCAGGACCTTGAGGGAGTGGAACAAAGAAGAAGAAAATTGAATGGAAGATCTCAAAAAGGATAAAAAGTAGCAAGACAAATTACCCCTGGAACTCAGATTTTCCAGGAACTACACCTATCTGTAGTATGTGGCAAAAAAAGTATACATCTACAACCTGATGGCTGGACATGGATATTTGTGTCTTACCCATCCCAGTAGCACACTTCACACTGTCAAGGATGTCCAAAGGGACACGTAAATTATACCATAATATTGAATATCTGGGGTTTTGTTTCTGTCTCCTTTACATCTCCATAGGACAAGCTAAGCATTCTTTCCAAAAAGTTTAAGACATGAAACTGCAATGATGCTTTGTAAAATAGGAACTGTTTGACATGAATTCTGTACATTGTATTTGCAATTAGGATTTGGTATTTGCGTTACGTACTTGCACATTTGAAACTCACCTAAATGGAATGAATCATGATGAATCATAACTGTGGCCTTTAAAAATTTCAGAAAACCTAATATTGTAATGATACCATTATCTGATGTATATTGTAAAATATTTTGGCATTTCTCAGATATTTTGGGGTCTCAAAGTTTCTAATTATTTTCCATCTCCAGAAAGTTTGATGTCTGGGTAATTTCATGTTTGCACAGCCTATGGGTTTTTAAACAATACAATGGTAAACAAGGAACATATTATTTGAAGTATTTATGACCCATGTACAACTTTGGTTTATTTGCCACTGTCATATTTTCTAGCCTTAGATTCACGCCATGTGTAGCTACTTCAATCAAATAGTACATGTACTTTTTAAAAAAAGTCAAACAGTGCACCAGCAGTACTTTGATTACTGGGTGTCAGAGCAAGACAAAGATGGGTTCAAGTATTAGTAGTACCTCTTACTTGCTGTGTGGCCCTTTGGCCGATTCATTTTACTCCTCTGTGCCGTTGTTTCTTTATCTGTGAAACAGGGGTAATAGCATCTATCTGGCAGAGGTGTTGGGAGGATTAAATTATCTAAATGAGTGTAAAACACTAGCACAATGTCTGTCATCGTAAGCACTTAGTAAATGGCAGTTATTATAGCTCTTTTATTTATGAGTCCCTTTCATTTCTGTTATTCAAACAATTATGAAATGATAGCATTACAAGGCGAATGACTATTAAAGGTATCTAAGACTCAATCAGTCATTTTCAAGATGGGAAATTTAAGATCCAGAGATGGTAAACTTGGCTCCCAGGGGGCACAAAAGTACACTAAATGTCTTTGTAAGAATTAAGAATTGGTTATATACCAGAAGGCATGGGGTCCATTGCTAATAGCTCTAATAAGCCTCCTGTAAGCCCTGAGAGACTCTAGACATTGCTTAAGAAAGTTGACCCATGAAAATCCATAGGATGTTCCTGTGCTTAGTCTCATATGAAGTGGAACCACACATATTAAATAATTCATGCCTTTCAGACCATTCGTAGAACCCAGTGACTCTGAACACTGATCACACATCTACAGACTTTGAAAGGGAGGGGAATATAAATCTTGTTGTTTACTGCAAGTACCAATAATTCTTCTGAGTAATAAAACATATTGAGTCCAACAATGTGTGCCTTTTACCCACTTAAAAATTTTTGATAAGAGGCCTTATCTTGATTTTTTTTAATCTACTTAAAACCTAAGAAGTTTCATAAGGGAATAGATAAAGTATTAAAGGCTATCCCCAAGAAGTATATAGCATGGCACTGAGAATACGAGCTGTTTCCTGCCAGGGATGACAAGACAACTGGGCTATAGATAGATCTGCTGCTGGCAAAAATGTTCTGTTCATCAGATTATTGCTATTTAAGGCATTTTCCCATTGGGATTTGTACTGCAGAAAGTGAACGTATTCAAACTAGAGTATAAATCCTCAGTGATTATATTGAAGAATTTGGAGGAATCTCCTTTTATAAAGTTGAAGAGAATATCCTGAGATGACAACGTATTTTTAGGAAGACCTTATGGCTACTATAGTAGAAAGATGGAAAGAGAGTTTCACATCTGTTGATAATATTTATCAACTTCAGTACCTAAAGCCATGTTATTAATTTCTGAGAGGATTTTAAATAGCAAAAACAAATTCAGGAATCATATACTCATTACATAATATACTAATTGAGACTTTTACAAACTTGGGTTCACTTAGTAAAAGCACTTTCATTATATTGGGTATATATCTGTGTTCATCCATGCATTTATCAAGCATCAGCTGCATTTAAGATGATGAGATATAATGGGAAGTTCACAAGCGCTGTGTAATGGATGAATGACTTTGAATAAGTTTCTTGTGCATTTAGAGCTTAGTTCTCTTATTTAAAAGAAAAAAAGTACAGGATGATTGATGGAAAGGATTAAATGATACATGTAAGAGTACTCAGAACAGCTTTTAAATTAGAGTAAACCTTCAGTTGGTATCAGTCCCCCCTCTTTTCAGTTGCTGAGATTCCATCAATATGTACCAAATTTTATTAGCAAATACCAAAGATGATTTGTACTTCTTTTCTGTGCATGTGGCCCCTCTTTGGTGGTCCTTCTTGTCTTCACACTGTCCCTCTGGTTTTCAAAAAGATCAAGTGTAGGCTATTGTGTGGTGATTTATACAACCAAGTGGAGTGCCTTTCTCAAAATTTGTATGGGAAAGTTAGGTATTTGCCTGCTTATCTAACAGAAGAGATTCCCAAGACGTGAGTTCTCAAGACATTTCCAAAGACTGTTCCATTCTATTTAACTTAGCATGTCCACTGCTTCCTTACAGCCTCCCCCAGCTAGCAGTGCATATTCTGTTAAGCACATTAAAATATTATTGCTAAAACACCAGCTTTTCTAATGTGTTTAGTGAAGTGTACTGTTGTCCCCCTGCCACCATTACGGTTATGATGATGAGTTGGTAGGTTTCTAGTTTTATACATTGTCTTTTCATTTATTTGGGTTTTTCTTCTTAATTTATCTCGTGACCTGCTTGCTTGGTCATTTCAATATTTTCCCTCAGGGTAGCAAGAGGTCTGGCATACAACACATCATTTCACCTTGTGCATCTAGTCACTGTTCAATTTGATTTCCTATTAAAATTTTACATGTGATGACTGACCAGATTGCTATGATTTATCCCTTCCGCGGGCTGCTCTTCATCTCATGGCAGGATCCGTTCTTTTTTTTTTCTTTTAGTTGGAGCCTCCTCCTCTGTGCCTCCAGCACACTCAGTTTGTGTTGCTGTTACAGTGCAGACTTCTCGAAGTGGTAGCCATCTGCTTGTGTGTCTCTCATACCCCGTGAGCTGTGAGCTTCTGGAGTCCAGGGACTCCATCTAATACCTTATTTATCTTTGCATCCCTCGTGCAGACAGCACCTAGCATGGCACACGGCTGGCACATAATAAATCCCGAGTGAATTTATTCTATGGAGATTTGTTCTGACTTATCTTTGTGCATTGCTCAAAGAGCTAAAAGTTGTTTGGGGGGCTAGCACCATGTTTGGGGCTGTATTTGTCATGGCTGGGCCTCGTTTGGCATGTACACAATTGTAATTGGAGTGTGTAGTTGCCTCCTTCCCTGACACCAATTTTCTTAATCTCCTTTAATATGATACCCTCTTTGAATAGCTTCTGCATTAGCATGAGGATTATGTATTTTCACTCATTAGTAAAGGTATTAAAAGAAGAGCCCTTTGGGACTGCCTGATTTACCCACTTCTACCCTTAGTGTTTGGAAAATCCCATGGCATTCTTTCCTCTCTGTTATTTTTGTATCTGCTTCATCCAGATGCTTCTAAATTCAGCTCAGTAATCGCAGTACTGGTATAGGAGTGTCAACTGTGTGTCCAGGTTAGGAAGATGGCCAGGGCACGCCGCCTGTGAGAGGCAGGATGATACATATGTGGTAGACATATGCAGAGGCTGCCCCTGGAGCACCGCGGGGAGCACCTCACGCACACCTGTGGAGGGAGGGAAGGCCTGGGGAGGTGGTCGCGGTGGGCTCCAGAGAAGAGTGGTTCTTGAGGTGAGACCTAAGAAATAACCTGAAGAATCACAAATAACGGGGGGAGGAGGCTTTTTTATCAGAAAAGAGGCAAGAATAAAGGTAAAGGCTTGAAGAGCACTGTGCTCGGAGCGTGGGGGTGGGTGAGATTGCGTGAAGTCAGGGAGCGGAGGGCGATGAAGCCTGAGCCCGGAAGACTGTGGTATTATATGCCCAGACTTGATCCTGTCAGTTGGAGGAAGCAGCTTCTATGTCAACATTTGGTCCACTTGTGTTGATTTCTGGCCAAGATTCCTATAGTGAGGTAGGTGGTCAAGACCATGGACTTTAGAATCGAACTGCCTGGGTTCAAGTCCTGGCTCTGCCACTTAATTGCTGTACAACGTGGAGAAATTTTGTGCTTCGTTTCCTCATCGTGAATACAGAGATTATAGTAGTACCTCTTTCATTAAAATCGTTACAGAGATTAAGTGGGGCTGCATTCGCGATGCATCCACAGAATGGCAGTTGGCACTTGCTGGCCCTGAAACTAAAATTCATAAGTCTCTGGTAGGCCCCAAAGGTCAGTTAGCTCCTTGCAGAAGGCTAGACTTTCTTTTTAAAGTCAGTTTGTTTTTTGAAATCGAGTTTGTTGTGTGGTCTGCTTTTGCCTTTTGTTTTTAAGCTTTTGAAAACACAAAGTAGCTTTATTGGCTCACTTTCTCCCGTCTAAACTGGAGGAATATGGATTTTCTTAGAAACTGTAAGCTTTAGGCTTCAGGATGGAGGGGGTATTAGGAGTAAAGAATGAAGCTGGATGGTGGTGATGGTGTTGTCTTTCCATCTGCCACACAGGAAGGATCGAGAGGAGGAGTCTAGAGAGATGTTTGCTTCCTGAGGTTCTTGAGCCACTAATTTAATCTAGGCTAACAGAGAACAGACTTTTCCTTTCTGATGCTTAGATTCTGGAAATAATGACCCCAGGCTTTCACTGCTCCATAGCATAGCATCACATACAAAGATTTTGAAATGAATTTATCTTACTGTGATTTCAAGGTATCCACCCTGTAAAAAGTTTACCTGGCTTGTATAGCCCCCCGTTCATCGGAAGATATTCCAGAAATGCTAGCTTCAGTGCCCTCAAGGAGTTGCCAATCTCTTCCATTTAAATATTCTGGAATCCTTATATCATCAATCTTTGACAACTGACTCATTTCAAATTTCCCTGAAACTGCTTTTTGTCACTAGCTAATTATATAGACTAGAATACCGATGGCAGTTAAAACATTTGTTTTTATTTTTGTTTTAAAAGATTGATTTCTAGGAGTGCCTGGGTGGCTCAATCCATTAAATGTCTCTCTTCAGCTCAGGTCATGATCTCAGGGTCCTGGGATCAAGACCCACATCAGCTCCCTGCTCAGGGGCGAGTCTGCTTCTCCTTCTTCCTCTCCCTCTGTGGTATCTCTCACTCTCATTCTCTTGCAAACAAATAAATAAAATCTTTAAAAAAAACCTAAAAGATTAATTTCTAAAAATTAGACATTATTAGGATTATTTTGCGAAGTAAATTGTTTTAAAAAAGTTCCTTTTTCGGGACACCTGGGTGGCTCAGTCAGTTGTGTCCGACTCTTGATTTCAGCTCAGGTCTCCATCTCAGGGTCGTGAGTTCAAGCCCCACATTGGGATCCGCACTGGGCATGGGCCTACTCTAAAATAAAATAAAATAAAATGTTTCCTTTTTCATAAACAGAATATTGGAAACCCTTGCAAATCACATTGTTATGATCAAAATAGAAATATTTGATATGATCCAATATGAAAATAAACACATAAGGCCATCAGTCACTTCCTAAAATTATTTCTTATGAAAGTATTGCTCTTAAATTCTTGGTTTCTCTATTTTCTGTTTCCTTTCGGGTGGGTCTGCTTTGTAATCAGTGAAGGTGCGTGTCTGTCTTTAGGCAATAGCTAATCTCTTTGGCCATATGTGCAAAAGCAGTATAATTACAACGTAGTATTAATTGGGCCATGGGACTGTTTTGTTTTAATTATTGAAATCATCTTATCTTTCCATTCCTTAAAGCATGTTAATGGGTGAATCACTGGATAACATGTTTATGTCATTTCTATGGAATTAAATATGTGCACATTTACATAAACTTGGTAAAAAAAATTCTGCTTCCTTTGATAATGTTACAGATAGATTTTTTTCCTGCGTCTCAAGCATCACTAGAAGCCTGAGGAAATCAGATATTATAAAGAATTGATTCTTTACATTCTGCCTAATTTATAGAGTGAAGATTGGATTATAGATTTCTGGCTAAGGAGGGTATCATTCTGGGTTGACATAATAAGTTGGTAGAAAATTTTAGATTTACTTGTTAATGAACCAGGGATTTCCATACCCTTAATGCACATTCTCTTTAAATGATTTGGGTAGGAAATTTAGTGATGGGTACCCATTTTTACCAAATACAAGTGCTTGGCGACTGTATGTAGAAACTGGCATTTATCTGTGTTCAGATTTTAACTTTTGTCTCCCTATTTTTTCAGTTGTTTTTATTTCAGTTGCTGCGAGGGCTGTCTTACATCCACCAGCGTTATATTTTGCACAGAGACCTGAAACCACAGAACCTTCTGATCAGTGACACGGGGGAGTTAAAGCTGGCAGATTTCGGTAGGAAAGCAGTTAATTACCAGTCTATTTTGTCACACTGTGAGAATGCCAGGCAGATGGTGACACTGCATTTGTTTAGGTTTGCTTCTTCTATCATTGTCGATCATGGGTAACATTTTTTTGAGGCTTGAAGGAAATTTTTTTTTTTTAATGATCAACATCATGCTTTGTGGATTTATTAAAAATTCACACTGCTTGTTAGAGTCTTGAATAATCATAAGCACAAATCAGATGTCATGTATTTCTAAAGGAAAAGTCCAATTTTGAGCATGAAATATATTGAAAGAAATCTAAATTTTTTCACCTTTTACTAATAATGCAAAATGTCAAACCTATTCCAAAGTGGAAGGATAGGTGTAAGGAACCCTCATTACCCATCACCCAGCTTCCACAATTATCAGTCTGTTGTCAGACTTGAAGAAACCTGAATTTAAGCCTCTGGACTTTTGGGGGCATCACAAAATATATTCAATAGTACATATTGCCCTGTGGTTTTAATACCTTAGAAATCTAGGGCCAGGGTTAAGTTTTCCAGAAATGACTGTTTCAAGACTTCTCAATAACTATACAAAAGTAGACACTGATTCCAATTTAAAAGTTGTGGTTTTCAGTCATTGTAAGTCATCCCTTCCTTAAAGTTTTGAGGTTGGCCTCTTCCAGCTTAGAAGCTTTCCTCCAGACTCTGTGTTGAGTCCACAAAGGGGAGCAGAATTGTATCTTCACTGCTAGCTCTCCTCCCCTCATCAACTGTGACATTCCTGCTTCACCCTGGCTCTGTCACAGCAGAGAGGGTGCTGAGTCGATTCCCAGCACCAGGGGATGCTGATGGCAGCATGATATGTTGACATTGCATTGCCTCAATTATTTTTGAATACATATTCTGATTAGAAATTTGTTCCATTAAGAGTGGAATAGAAATATTACCCTTGGGACATAAACATGCCTGAGGTTGAGATACAGGCTTTTGATGAAATATGATTATCTTTTCCCTCCCCACCTTCCGATAAATAAAAGAGCAAGAAATGTCTGTTTCCTATTCCAAGGTTAGGAGACTGTTCAGTACCTTTGGAATGAATCTACTCTGTTGGGTTTTAAATATTCTTTCCTTCTAAAATTGAAATAAAACAAAAGTTAGCATAACGAGTGATATATTGTGAAAGTGTCATTTGTTCTCATCTTGTTGGTAGAAATGATGAAACTCTGTGTGTGTGTGGTTTATTGCCAGATTTTAGCATCAAAATAATACAAGGTGGCCAGACATAAAGTCTTTCTATTACAGAGTAGAAAATAATGGGAGAGTAGGTGGGTGGAGGAGAGATTTGTGGTTCCTCAAATATAGGGTTATTGGATTTGCTGTGAACATTATTTTGTGGTTTGTCAGTATCAGTAAATTAATAAGGCTTCATAGTGATTTTCTTCTGGTGTTTTAATATACTGTGAGGTATATGTTGGAGTAAGTAATTGCATTGAACATTTAATTCTATTGAACGTGGTTTTCTTGTGTATTTGTAAAATAACATTTGTAAAAAAAACATTTTACAAAGTTGATTTTGTTTATATGATCAAGGGTATAATGGGATTATATGTAAGTGCTTACTGGGGATTATTTGTTAATTTTATGGCAATGTTTTTATTATAATTGTCAGGTAAGTTCATCTTAAAAGATTCTTTTGAATCTTTAAAACTGACATTTTATAATATCAGATTCAGAAATAAATTGAAATGCAGTTTTAAACAACTTAGGAAGTGTTTTAGAAAATTAGAAAATTGAGAGATACTCAGAGCCAACATTTACATTTTCCTTGTTTCTTTTCCTAGTACCTTTCCTCTCCTCCTCCAGGCTCTTCTTTTTCAAAACATTTTCTTTTGTAAAGTTTTCACCCACGAATATGCCATGCACATTTTCTCGTGTTGTTAAATGTGAAAAAAATCATTTCTAACAGCTTAGATGTTTCCTTTCATAGCCCAAACCTCGTCTCTTTATTCAGTTCCTTACCAATGACCATTTAAGTGCTTGCTGCATTTCCCTCTCGGGGGCAGTCCTGCGCTGAAAGGCCTTGTCGGGGAGGCTGTGTGTGCACTTGCAGAGTCCGTATTCTAAAGCCTCTGATTCCTTGCACCAGCCCGTTCTGCAGAAAGGTTGTGCCACACACCGCCCCCCCCAGCATCACGGATTGAGTCTCCTTGCCTGGAACACACCCTTGGCATGCGTCCTGTGCACAAAGTATAATACGCGAGACTCATCCACCAACTGACAGTTTCCCCCCAGTTAATTGTGCATTATTTTTGTCTTTTAATTTAAGACATGCAATTAACTGTGATTTACTGCACTTGGGCACGTGTTTATGTCTGAGCTGAAGGAAGCACAGTAGAAGCTGTGGAGAAGCTAGACAGTCAAAATGGGATGGTTCCAGGCAGCAGAACAATTAGAAACACCAGGTCTTAATTCAGACTTTGATGTATAAAGAGCTTTAGACGCAGTTCTTTTGTCCTTTTTTTTTTTCTTGTGTGAAAATTGATTAAAAGAGACAAATGAAATCTGTCTGAGTACAGGTCCCATGTTGTAAGTGTTACTATTTTTATTAGAAAAACTACTTGGGGAGTGAGGGGGAAACACTGAAATTTATTGAATTTATTCTGAGTGCCAGACACTTAGAAATTCTTGTTTCACTGTGTCTTCAATCTAGTAAGGTATATTAACCCATGTTTTTGAAAGAGACCTGAGTTCAGAGAGGCTTGACCACACAGGTAACTGGTTGCAAAGCTGGAATTCTTCAGTAGCTCTTGCAGTGCACTGAAATGATTGTGTTCATTGGTTTATCTGTTACTTTTTTTTTTTTTAAAGATTTTATTTATTTATTTGAGAGAGAGAGAGAATGAGAGACAGAGACATGAGAGGGAGGAGGGTCAGAGGGAGAAGCAGACTCCCTGCCGAGCAGGGAGCCCGATGTGGGACTCGATCCCGGGACTCCAGGATCATGACCTGAGCCGAAGGCTGTCGCTTAACCAACTGAGCCACCCAGGCGCCCCTATCTGTTACTTTTTTATTCCAGTACTTGATTGTAAGTTCTGTGAGGGCAGGGACTCGGCTTGTCTTTCTTACTCTTGTCTGTGCTATGTCTAGAACCATGCTTAGCACATAGTAGGCATTCAGGAGATATTGGTTGAATGAATTAAAAATATGTATGACTAAATTGAGTATTATTTAAAGACTAAGACCCACTGAGGCTCTTGGATGGCTCACTGGGTTAAGTGTCTGCCATCGGCTCAGGTTATGATCCCAGGGTCCTGGGATCTAGCCTTGCATTAGGCTCCCTGCTCAGTGGGGAGTCTGCTTCTCCCTCTCCCTCTGCTGCTCTCCCTGCTCATGCTCATGCTCTCTCTCTCTCTCTCTCTCACATAAATAAATAAAATCTTTAAAAAAAAAAAAAAAAGACTAAGACCCACCTAAATTTACTAATTTCTGCTTCTTTGCTTTGGTAAACCAGCAGTTAACAAACTAATTTTCTCTTCATCAGTGCTATCTTGGCTGGGTACAGTCAAAAGTTAAAAACTTGTTAGTGTTGGAGCCTCAGGATTGCTTTGAAGCTTAGGCCCTACATACCTGTTTGCTATTTACTATGTATGTAACCTTGGACTGCAGAAATACAGGTCACTGAGTGAATGTAAACGTGCGCAGAAGGTGTCTATGATTTGCAGTTCCTACTGTGCCGGCCTTAAATGATCATCTCATTATATTGTTGTTTTGGGCAAAATGTGTTGAACATTGAATTAGGAGAGCTGGCTCTGTCTATATCTAGCCTGTGACTTTCACGAAGTCATTTATCGTTTCTGATCCTTAGGCCCCTCCACTGAAAAATAGGGGCATTGGACTGGTACTTTCCAAGATCCTTTTAAGTGCTGTTTTGTTTTGTTTTTATGTTGTACATTTCTGAAATTATTAATTTATTTTCTAATAACCAGATATTTGCTGATGATTAAAAATCGGTCCATTGAATCTGAAATCAGTACTATACCATCCCTCCCTTGAATCTAATTTTTTTATTCTATCTTCTGGAAATTCAAACAGATGAGAGCCACAGTTTTATAATATGCACTGAGATCACATTAAAAGAAAATTATTGAAGTATGACAAGTAAATGCATAAATAAATTCACCAAAAATTAATGTTCATTTGCAGTATAGTAGTATGAAACTTAAGGATATATTTCCATGTAAATGAGATTAAAACAAAATAGATGAGTCTATAGACTTTCCTGCAATCCCCGTAAGACAAGGATGGTGTCATCCACATTTCCCTGCTATTCTCCCACTGTTTTAAAGGGTCATGCCTAAGTCTATGGAAAGACAGCTGGGCCGAATTTGGCCCTGAAGAAGTGAGACAGTGAGAACTCCGTAATGTAAGCACATAAGCTTTTGGCTTATGTGTATTTTATATATATATATGTATATATATATACATATATATATAATTATTATTATTATTTTTTTTTTTTTACTGACTTTCCTAATTAGCAGGAACCTTGTTAAACATCTCTGTGGTTTTAATCAAGGAAAATTGGGTGGGTCTCTTTCCCACCAGAGGTCTAAAATATTACCTTCCTAATGTTGGCAGTTTCCTCCTCCAGGCTGTTCCCTGTTCCTCATCTTGATTTAAGAAAGGAAATTATTGTAAATCACATTTTAGATTAATTTGCAGAACACACCAGAGAAGGAACTCTACCGAGGCCATGGCGAGCCCGGGGTTTGTTGGTAATGTGCCTCTCCAAATTCGCGTGGGGAATAGTGGAAAACAGAAGGAAATCAGCTGCTTTCAGATGCAGAGTAGAGTCTGTCTGTTTGATAAATAGAAAGTGTCTGAATAAATGCCTGTTAGTCCCCAAAGTATAGACCTTTAACTATTTTTTTATCATTAGCATATAAAATTCACCATGGAAGCCATAGTTACAAATTCAAGGTTAGATATAACTTAGTCCATTTGTTTGGTGTGTAGGATTCATTTTAACTCTATCTTTGTTTCGGAATATATTTTCTATTAACAGAATTAACTATATTTTCCAGTGAGGTGTCACTCTGCTTTTATAAGGTTTTCTTTCTCAGCAGTTTAACGCATGAGCAGTTCTAATGCAAAGTTCAGACAATTGTTTTCATATACATCTGAAAACTGAAGAATATTTTTAGAGCAATTGATGCTGCAATTTGAACCAAAGAAAGATCTATTTTCTCCCTAATTTTTCTAGACTTCATTAAAACTCCAAATTAAAATGTACATATCTGAAAATTTATCAAAGAGATTATTAAGATTACATGTTAGAAATAATTTTGATCGACATGTGAACTAGACAGTTATTTTAAAGATGTGGTAACCCTTTTGAAAAGGAATGTTGATACTTAAAATCGTCTTCTCTCTGATCACAGCTCATCACTTAGCTTCATTATTTAAATCTTGCTTAATATCCCATTCATGCCTTCAAAAGTTTTCTCACATTCAAGGGGGATGGATGATGATGCCAATGATGATAACATTATATTGTTTTTCTGTTTTGTCTTATCACCACGTAACTTCTCCCAGGTATGCGAAGATGCTACATATATGAGAGATTTTGTTCTCCTTTTAAATAGACTTTATGCCTAGAGTGGCTTTAGATGCATAGTAAAATTGAGCAGAAAGTATACAGAATTCGCATGTACTCCCTGCCCCCACACTGCATTTAATTACCAACATCCCCCACCAGAATGGTACATCTGTGACCATAGGTGAACGTATACTACATGTCAGCATCACCCAGAGTCTGTGGTTTACATTAGGTTCACTCTTGGTGTTGTACATTCTATGGGTTTTGACAAATTATAATGATGTATCTGCCATTATAGTATCATACAGAAGAGTTTCACTGCCCTAAAAATCCTCTCATCTATATGGGTTTTTTTAAAAGCTGTAAATGGAAACAAGAAGAAAATGTATGAATTGCAACTCATATGCATATTCTACTCTGTCTATGAGAAACCTCTGTGTTCAGTCACCATAAAGCAGATTGAAGCAATGTGGATGGGGGTTGATTGCTAAGAATGGCAGCTTCCAACTCCATGGAAATGAGGAAATTCAAAAGAGTGTTAGTTCGGTTTTAGCCATATCATGCATGTGAGGTAATGAGACATTTTAAAATGCAGAACAGACTGCTACAAATAGGGCTGATCATCTCATTCTCCACTATGGATGGGAACCTTCTGGGCAAAGGGATTTCAGTATGCAAAATTATTGTTTGTTTGTTTGTGTTTTTTTACTATACAATATGAGGGCAGAATTGTTGGCAGTAAATCAGATAAGTGATGCAGGATCTGAGTTGAAATACACTGATGTGTTTTTAGAAAAAAGTCTGCCTGTGGGTTGACTGCAGCGCTGACTGTTGGCGGTAATGACCAGAGTGGGGGAATTGTAGGTGATGTTAGCAAGAGCGACAGTGAAACAAAAGGAGACAGTGTGAAACAAACCTCAGAATCATGAACACTCACAGGCTACTCAGGACAACAGTGCTTACACTTGAACATGAGTTTTGTTAACATATGGGTCATGTAAAAGGTTGCTTAGATTTTAACAGTTCACTGATGTCCCTTAATTCACAGATCTTCCTCTGTCTCCTGCTCTTTCCCTTCCAAGAAGCCACGTTTTTAAAATGCAGCCCAAGCCAGACTCCACTGAAACATACGTCAACAGGCCTGATTTATACTAGAATCTTGGTCATAGTGAGTCATGTAGTCTGAGGCACATGTTTTCTAACATTTTTACTGGGAGCTAGAGAAACTGGCTACTGTGGAAAATCTGAGATATATTATAAATTCTGAAAGCTAGACATACTTAAAAAATTTGTGATTTTGATGGGGTTTTTTTCCCTCACTTTAGTACTATCAGTTCAATATTAGTTTGCTTTTCCTCTTTTGTTTTCTAAGGTTTTTAAAATGCCATATGGGTTGGTTTATTTACTTTTGGAGTAGTGTATATTTATATTAAAAATTTTCTTCTCACCTTGAATAATTTCTTCTGTTACAGTAGATCAACATAGGAAGCTAGGACTTTTCTCTTGTTAATAAAAGAAAGTACTGGAGGAATGCCTCGGGGGCTCAGTGGGTTAAGCGGCTGCCTTTGGATCAGTTCATGATTTCAGGGTCCTGGGATCAAGTCCCGCAATAGGGTCCCTGCTCAGCGGGGGAGTTTGCTTCTCCCTCTGCCTGCCGTTCCCCTTGCTTATGCTCTCTCTCGCTCTCTCTCACTCTCTCAAATAAATAAATAAATAAAATCTTTTAAAAAAAAGTATTGGAAAATTAAAAAGTACAAAAAAAATTGAGAACTAATGATCTGTGTTGCTTAGAAATTTTAGATACATGTTTGAAAAACAGTCTATTTTATCACATACTATAAAAATAAACTTGATGTATATAATCAAGCTTACAGATCTAAAATAATATAACTTCTTGCAAAAATTCAGAACTTAAAAATGGAACGTCTCTCAGTTAAATATCTGTCAAGTTATTTGACATTCTAATTTTTAACCTGGAAGGATATTGATATAAAATGCGGATTGAAGTGTTTGGTTTTTCTTTCCAGTTTTGGAGTTAGAGTTGACAGCTAAGGAATCTATTGTGTGAATGTTATATGTGGAAACTGTGCTTAGAACCAGCCTGGAAGTCATAGAAGGGGGTCAGTGAGTTGGCTACATTGAGTGCCCCCCCCCCCCCACGAGAATGGGACAAGAAAAGTGTAAAGAGAGGCCTAAGAAAAGTCAGAGGTGGTTTCTGAAAAGATACCGGTAAGCTCTCGACCTACTTAAAATATGTTGGGAGCATCTAATCAGAATCACTACTATTAATGTTAAAAGAACAATATAAAAGAAGTATGATGTGGCAGCCTTGCGCTCCAAGAGTTGGAAGCAGAATGTGATGTTATTTTCGAAGCCCTCATCCAGTTGTCGATAGAGTCTTAGCATTGGGAAGGTTTTGTTATTTTTGTTTTTCAGATAAAGGCAGCAAGTCTATGATGGGAAAGTTAACATGAATCTGTTATAATTGTATAAGAAAACCCACTACATTCACATTTCCAGAATTTTTCATTTTAGATTTTCTCTGGATTTTGAAGGAAACTCAGAGATTGTCTTGTCCAAATCCCTTATCTTAAACATGTATACACTTTGGCCCAGCGATGGAAAATAAGTTAACATTGAGCCTGTTACTTAGTAAGTGATATGTTAAGTTATTAATGTTACTGTGGCCAGTGTCTCTAGAGTCCTAATGTAGTACCCAATAAACTGTGGATAATTTATTTAGCATGTGCGCAGGCTTATTCCCCAGACATATGAGAAGGTAGAAGTGCTGACCAGATGTCTAGGTCAAAATAATCTCTCTGGGTCTGGGTACCTGTGTCAGCTGTAGTGAGATCCTTGTGGGGAAGGGGGCGATCCCTCAGTCCTCACGTTAGAACGAACGTGTGCATCTTGGGGAAATGAAAAACAAAAACAAAAACCCCACCAGTATGAAGAACGTTTCTCACAGTAGACCTGCAGGAAACCTCGTTGAAATATAAGTTGGAGTGGAGCCTTGGTAATTTATGAATTAGAAGGAACCACCCTCTTTCATTATGTTCCTGGGAGAAATTAAAGCATTGAGCAGCCCTGTGGGCAGAAGAAGGCTGAATTGGCTTTAACAGTGTTCCGCTATGACTCAGCCGTCCTGGGCAGTAGCTGGGAAATGCCCTTGTTGCCTCCCAGTGGGAGAAATCTGTTCAGATCTTGCCTTTTCCACAGGGTGGGAATAAATAGTACACAATTCCAGGGCAGGGGAGATGTAACAGATGTACTACTTAAAAACATTTCGATCTGAAATAGAAAACTTTTTACATGGGAGCACATATACCCAAGTGAAAAGAGAAGATCAAATAAAATGTCCCGGAATGGTTAGGGTGCAGATTCTGGAGCCACGTGCCAGAGTTTGAATCCAGACTCTCCAGTTTACAAATTATGTGTCCTTGGGTGAATTACCGAAATTCTCGGTGCCGTAATTTACCTGTTTAAAAATAAGGATGCAGGGGCGCCTGGGTGGCTCAGTTGGTTAAGCGACTGCCTTCGGCTCAGGTCATGATCCTGGAGTCCTGGGATCGAGTCCCGCATCGGGCTCCCTGCTCGGCAGGGAGTCTGCTTCTCCCTCTGACGCTCCCCCTCTCGTGCTGTCTCTATCACATTCTCTCTCTCAAATAAATAAATAAAATCTTTAAAAAAAAAAATAAAAAAAAAATAAGGATGCTGACAGTAATATGGGGTACCTCATAAAATTGTTAGAAGACAAATAAATGAACACTTAGAAATCATGTAAGGACAGTGCCTGGCTTATAGACAGTCCATATAAATGTCATGTTTATCATTATCCCTTTAGGGTTTAGGTTTGACGTGTTCAGAATGTTACTTTTTTTTAAATTAGTTTTAGATGTAGTGTTCCATGATTCATTGTTATTTGTTTTTAACGCGATTTTCCCCCCTAAAGTGTATAACGTAGTTTCTTGCCTTTTTGAACAAGGATGTAATAAGGAATATTATTCAACAGTTCGTTCAACAGATTTTTCCTGAGTGCCTCCCATGGACCCAGCCCTGTGCTCGTGGCTGAGTGTCAGTGGTAAATCACAGCAACTTAGTTCCTGCAACTTTCCTCGCAGGAAAGTCTTGCAGACGCTATTTTGAATATCAGTTACTTTTTCTGTGGAGATGCACCAAGAGCTAATGAACTTTTTTAAACGATCTGATTTTTAAATCATTGTCTTGTATATTTTATGGAATTGTCACTTGTCTGTTTTAAAGTATAATTACTGGCCCAGGTGGAATGTTCAAAGTAATAATTCTCTACACATCAATGTTAAAAACTTTTTGTTGTTTGTAGTTCAGATTTTAAAATATATCTATCACAGTGCCATTCAGTTTACCTTCCCCGGTAAAGGGACTAGAATAATTTAATAAGAGGGACTAATTCTTGTGACAGAAGTTTTCACGATACGTTTGTCCCATTCGTGTCATTCTTTGAGAGTAAAATTATACTTCATGTTAGTTCTTTTATGAGGCAGACACTTGGTTAATTAACCAAGAAATCTGCTGGTATTATACATATTCTCCTCATAAACATCTGAGTGCTTCTGCCAAATGTTTCAGTAGGAGAGACCTGTGAGATAAGAAAATTTTGTGAACCGCGAGAAGAATCATCCCTAATGAAAAATATAATTATACCTTAGTGCACACTGTAATAAAGAACTGAGTAAATCCTTGAACACTACGAGAATGAACGCTCCTTATGTGCAGTGTCCATGTTTGTAGTCTCTTAGGAGTCACTGTTGCTGCAGAAATTACTTTTACATTGTCAGGTAATGCCGAAATCTAAATGAAAAATGGCATATTGATTTTTAAGGGTCTTCAGAGATTTGATGCTTTATAAAACAGAGTCTATAAGAAAACAGTGTAGGGGGCGCCTGGGTGGCTCAGTTGGTTAAGCGACTGCCTTCGGCTCAGGTCATGATCCTGGAGTCCCGGGATCGAGTCCCGCATCGGGCTCCCTGCTCGGCGGGGAGTCTGCTTCTCCCTCTGACCCTCCTCCCTCTCATGCTCTCTGTATTTCATTCTCTCTGTCTCAAGTAAATAAATAAAATCTTTAAAAAAAAAAAAAAGAAAGAAAACAGTGTAGGTCCATTATAACTTGTTTTCTAAGACTTGTGGCCGTTTTTTTGAAATGAGATTTGATGTCAAAGTTCATTTGACCAGTCTGTAATGTCTCAAGAGGAAAAGTACACAGCTAGAAATATGCATAAATTAAGGGACACACTTGTAGTCTTCAAGAAAGGTATGCATAGATTGTCAAAACAAATGATTTAAGATTGTGGGCGATTCCTTAGCAAAGTCATATGTCGAGCAGTTTGTAGCATGGATCCTTCAGTCCAGTAAAAATATCAGTACCCTACATTTTGTCAGCATGGGCTATGACGGCAAACTTAGTCACTTTTTAAATTTTAAGAATTGCTTATTTTACCATCTTTGTGAGTGACATGTCTGTGATCTTTGGAAATGGGCATCTATGCTGTACAATGTGGAAGCAAAAGATGAGGATTTTGCCTAGTACAAGATGTAGAAGATCCAGTGGATCTTCTAGATCTAGTGGAATCTAGATTCCAGTAGATCTAGTGGATCTAGATTCCAGTGGCTGGAAGCATTTTCATTTTTGAATATTGAATTCAACCTTGGAAAAATTGTAGTAGTTGAATCATCAAAACATTTTATCAGAAGCACTTGACATGATTGCTTTTAGGAAATGAAATTGATTCAAACCTCTGTCATTTCTAAGAATAATAATAGCAGCCCTTTATAGTTCATGAAGTGATTTCATAGCTCTTATTTTGTGTTACCCTCATCATCCTGTGAAGTAGACACTACAGGTCTCATTACCCCCTTTTTAATATGAGAACATTGATTTGTGCTTATAGTATTAGCTCAGCATGGGCATCAGATTGATATTTTTTTTAATTTTTAAATTCCATATGCATATATTTATCTATGTAACACATGATTTACAAGAATTAATTAGTATCTAATGGCTCACTGTAAAGTTCATTATTAAAAACAGTAAGAGGGGCGCCTGGGTGGCTCAGATGGTTAAGTGTCTGCCTTCGGCTCAGGTCATGATCCCAGGGTTCTGGGATCGAGCCCCTCGTCGGGCTCCTGGCTCAGCAGGGAGCCTGCTTCTCCCTCTCCCTCTGTCTCCCCCCCTGCTCATGCTCTCTCTCTCTCTGTATCTGTGTGTCTCAAATGAATAAATAAAATCTTTAAAAATAAATAAATAAAATAAATAAAAACAGTAAGAGTAAATCAACATTTTAAGTAGTCTCCTTGATGATTTGATTGTTTTTGCTAACTTCTTTCAGATATGATGAAATTACCTTTGTTTCTCCTTTGACTGATAAAGAGCTTGTATATTTCTTTGTCCTCTTAGTTTTCTGTGATGCTTTGTGAATATTATTTTCAGTCTTTGGTTCATTTGCATGAGCTACTTTTTATAAGATTTAGTTTATTTTTTAATTTTTTTAATATATGATGTATTATTAGTTTCAGAGGTAGAGGTCAGTGATTATCAGTCTTATATAATACCCAGTGCTCATTATATCACGTGCGCTCCTTAATGTCCATCACCCAGTTACCCCATCCCTCCCCTCCCCCCAAGCATCCTTCAGTTTGTTTCCTATGATTAAGAGTCTCTTATGGTTTGTCTCCCTCTCTGGTTTCATCTTGTTTTATTTTTTCCTCTCTTCCCCTATGATCCTCTGTTTTGTTTCTTAAATGCCACATTTGAGTGAGATCATATGATAATTGTCTTTCTCTGATTGATTTATTTTGCTTAGCATAATACCCCCTACTTCCATCCACATCGTTGCAAATGTCAAGATATCATTTTTTTGATCGCTGAGTAGTATTCCATTGTATTCCACATCTTCTTTATCCATTCATCTGTCAATGGACACTGGGGCTCTTTCCATACTTTGGCTACTGTGGACATTGCTCCTATAAACATTGGGGTGCAGGTGCCCCTTCGGGTCACTACATTTGTATCTTTGGGGTAAATACCCAGTAATGTAATTTCTGCGTCGTAGGGTAGCTCTATTTTCAACTTTTTGAGGACCCTCCATACTGATTTCCAGAGTGGCTGCACCAGCTTGCATTCCCACCAACAGTGTAGGAGGGTTCACCTTTCTTGGCATCCTCACCAACATCTGTCATTTCCTGACTTGTTCATTTTAGCCATTCTGGCCAGTGTGAGGTGGTATCTCACTGTGGTTTTGATTTGTATTTCCCTGATGCCGAGTGATGTTGAGCATTTTTTCATGTGTCTATTGTTGACTGATATTTTAACATTGGCATTTCTGTGGAGTCTGTAGGCTTGAAAATAATTCATCCTGAAATCAATCATCTTGGAAGATCATATGACTTCTTTTATATCTTTTAAATAACAACATGAAGAATGTTCAAGTAGTTCTGATTTTTATTATGATCGGTGATCTTTTAAATATGAAAATTATAGATAAATGTGTTTTGCTGTCCAGCACTTTATGAACGGGAATAGTTACAAACAAGCTCTTTGGTCTCCCTCCAAGAAGTAGAGAAATTTGGATGTGAATTTGAAATTGTCTTTGAATCACTAAGTGAATGCCAAAATAAACAATACTTTTACCCTGCAGCTCTAAGGGGCTGTCTGTAAACTGAAAGCTCAAACATTGAAGGTAGTCAGACATTCTAGTACATGCCAACTTGCCCTTTCATTGCCAGAGATAAAATTTCTGGAAATCAGGAAGACATTAAAAAACAAAACTCAAAGCCCTTTTTCCAAGTGCTCATTGTTAGACTTTACTCTCCCACTTACATTCCTTTCTCCAAGCTGCCCCATCCCACCTCCGGCTCACCCCCAGTCACTGTCAATGCTGGTGGTAGGTGATTTATATCACTGCTGTGATGGGAGAGCGAAGCGGGGGGGGGGAAAGAATGAGCACTGTTGTTTTGTCTTCTTCGTAGCAATAAATTGTTTTGTTGAGAAATACAAGTACGTAATTTGTTTTGCCTATAAAAATATCATGCTTGGTATATCTAGAGAGATAATCACTACAGAAATGTTGGAAGTGAAATTTTTTCATCTTTGTATTATTTTTTAGCAGGAGCCAGTCAGTTCCCCCAGTTAGTTGGATGGCTGTTGTCCTCTTTACACACTTACTCTGTCTTCTTCTTGCAGAGGCATTCAGAGCCAGCTTTTTTTTTTTTTAAGATTTTATTTATTTATTTGTTAGAGAGAGCTAGAGAGAGAGCGAGAACACGAATACAAGCAGGGGGAGCAGCAGGCAGAGGGAGAGGTAAGCAGAGGGAGAAGCAGGCTCCCCGCTGAGTAGGGAGCCCGAGTCGGGGCTAGATCCCAGGTCCCTGGGGTCATGACCTGAGCTGAAGGCAGACGCTTAACCGGCTGAGCCACCCAGACGCCCCTCAGAGCCAGCTTTTGATTGCTGTTTCTTTTGCTGCTTCCATAAATCTGAAAAGGCATTTCTATAACTGTTATACAACCCATATATTCATGAAAAATAATTTTTAAAATAAAAAATTTTTCATCGGTCAAATCAGTTTAGGGTGAATTTCATGGGTGTCTCTTACCCGCCCCAGTGAATTTGTAATATATATTAGCTAAGTGATTAAAGGCCCTTGACCTTCCTGCAGTGAAAATAAAATCTGGTATTGCATGTCTTAGATTTATTTGATTAAGGACACATTTTTGACTCTGGAATATAAGTTGGGGAAATGTTGGCATATTAGTTATATATTGCTGTTTAACAAATTACCACAAACCAAGATGCTTCAAACAACAGGTGTTTATCATCTTCTAGGTTCTGTGGGTTAGGGATCTGGGCGTGGCTCAGCTGGGTGCCTCTGCTTCCACGCCTCTCACATGGCTTGAATCGAGGTGTCATCTGAAGGTTCTCCTGGGAAAGGATCCACTTCCAAGTTTCCATGGTTGTTGGCAGAATTCGTTACTTGCGGTCTGTTGGACTCAGGGCCCCAGTTCCAAGCTGGCTGTTGGCCAGAGGCCACTCTCGGTTCCTTGCCACATGGACCTCTCCAAAACGGCTACTTGCTTCGTCAAAATACTCAAACCAAAAGGCAAAAGAGTGAGTCTGCAGCAAGACAGAAGTTACAGTCTTGGCCATATTCTATTTTTTAGAAACAAGTAACAGGTGCCATCCCTACTCAACGGAGCAGGGAGGGGATTCCACAAAAGTGTGACTATCAGGAGGCAGGGGTGTCAGGCAAGCGACCTTAGAGTCTGCCAACCACAAATGGTATAAAAACTACTGTCCACTTATCTCTTGATAATTACACTGTGTGATAGGACTTTCCGTAAGAAATAGCAGATAACTGAGCATGTAAAGCCTTATGCTAGGGTGTAAAGATGTATAAAGGGTATGGGTAATGATGCTGCTGATGACAAACAGTGATGAGAAGTAAGCCTTCATTGACTGCTACTTCTGTCAGATGCTGGGGTGAACGCTGTGCTTGTCGTCTCTTACCTAATCTTCACATGAGCCTCCTTTTCCAGAAGACAAAATGGAAGGTTGAGAAATTAAGTAAGCCTGTAGGTTGTTCTCAAGCAGTTCACTGAGAAATTAGACAAGTTATGCCACTAATTGTACTATTTTTCAGCGGGTGACTTCTCTCTACATGACAGAAGCCCAGGAAAGGGTTGGGGCGACTTAGAGGGGACAGCCCAAAGAGGTCTTTTCCAAGGATGAGTGTAGGATATCATGAGGTTTCTGAGACAGGGACAGGGACGGGGTACAGTATAAGTAAAGGCAGGTAGGTTTCCATGATGGTAATACTTACAGTCCCTCTACAATAACATGACAAAGGATAGAGCTATTACCTTTAGCCACAGGCAGAGATATCGGTGGACGTGTGGGCAGCAGAGCCAGAGAGGAGATTAAATGTCAAGTAGGTAGTGGCAACAGTAGCAGATGGCAACTATTTGGTTATATTTTTTATTATTTATTTATCCCCGGCCTCTCTCCAGAATGGCCTTGCAGCAGCTGCTGATCTGATGGTCCACTTGCTCTCTTCTTACTTAGCCTGCTGCTATTCTGGGCAGACGTGTTTCCATCCACCCCTCGCCTTCCCTCCGGTCCTGGTCTCTGAGTTCCACCTTCAGACAGGTGCATCTGGGAAGGCGCTGGGTGCCAGTGCCCGGGGGGCCTGGGGGCTGCAGCGCAGGAGAGTTTCAGCATTCATTTCGCTGGCCTTCTATCAGCTGGAACCTGCTGCCAGTTGGGCGGGACCGGGCCAGGCCCAGTCCCTGCACAGACAGGCCCCTGGGACGGAGGCAGGGCGCTTAGCCAGGTGTCTGCAGCATTACAGTGTGGTGTCCAGAGCCCATTGACAGATCGGGGCGGGGGGAGGGGGACAGGCTATGAGAGTAAGCCCTGCTGCGCTCTCCCAATCCTCTGCTAGAACAGTGTCAGTAGCCAAGGTTCACAGCAAACACCAGGGCTGAGAAACTAAGCAACAGTCATCTTCTCTGGAAGCCCCTTCCTTGGGCAGAGATGGTAGCAAAAAGGTAGGCTCATTTAATAAAAAGAACATGAGAGTAGGAGTGAGAACTCCAAGCACTTGTTTCTAGCATTTTAACTAACTAGCTGTTGGACTTTGGACTAATCACTTAAATAGGCAGTTTTATTTTCGTAAATTAAAAAAAAACAACAAAAAAACGACAGTATTTAATGATCTTTAAGCTTGAAACCCCATATTTTAATATTTTTAAATGTCCTTTAAAAAGTCTTCTCCGAAGTGAGTCTACTCTATTTTCTACCATATATTTATACAGTTTGTGGCCATTTCCTTAAAAATACCTTTGCTGATTTCAAAAGTCAACTTCTGCTTTGCCCATGAAAAAATTTTAATCTGGAATGGAGATTTTATTACCTTTCTTAGTGTAATCATCCCAATGACTATAACTAGGTATTATGGATAAAGAATGGTGAAGAATTTTAATGCCTTCAGAAAGGCTAATTTTTTTTTTTTGCAATTCTATACATTTCTCTGTGCTTATCAAGATAAATATGCTCTTAATCCCCTCTATTTCACCCATTCCCCCCACCCACCTCCCCTTTGATAATCACCAGTTCTCTGTATTTAAGAGTCTGGGGTTTTTTGTTTGTTTTTTTCTTTGCTTATTCATTTGTTTTGTTTCTTAAATTCAACATATGAATGAAATCAATGGTATTTGTCTTTCTCTGACTGACTTATTTCACTCAGCATAATACCCTCTAGGTCCATCCATGTTGCCACAAATGGCAAGGTCTCATTTCCTTACGAATGAATAATACACCATGCCTTCTTTATCTGTTTATCTATCCACGGACACTTGGATTGCTTCCATAATTTGGCTTAATCAGTAAATTATGTTGCAATAAACATAGGGGTGCATATATAGTTTTGAATTAATGTTTTTATTTTCTTTGGGTAAGCGCCCAGTAGTGGTATTACTGTATCGTTGGTATTTCTATTTTTAATTTTTTGAGGAACCTCCATATTGTTTTGCATAGGGGCTGTACTAATTTGCATCCTTACCAACAGTGCACAAGGGTTCCCTTTTCTTCACATCCTCGCCAGCACTTGTTATTTCTTGTGTTTTTGATCCCAGCCATTTCGACTGGTGTGAGATGATACCTCACTGTGGTTTTGACTTGCATTTCCCTGATGATGGGTGATATTGAGCATCTTTTCATGTGTCTGTTGGCCATCTGTATGTCTTCCTTTGAAAAATGTCTCTTCAGGTCCTCTGCCCATTTTTTAATCGAATTATTTCTCTTTAAAGTTGCCATTTTTTTGTAATTTTATTTTTTTAATTTAATTTTTTATTTCAATTAAATTAGCCAACAGATAGTACATCATTAGTTTCAGATGTAGTGTTCAACAGTTCATCAGTTGCATATAACACCCAGTGCTCATCACATCACGGGTCCTCCTTAATGCCCATCACCCAGGTACCCCATCCCCCCACCCACCTCCCCTCCAGCAACTCTCAGTTTGTTTCCTATAGTAAGGAGTCTCTCATGGTCTGTCTCCTTCTCTGATGACTTCCCATTCAGTTTTCCCTCCCTTCCCCTATGATCCTCTGCACTGTTTCTTATATTCCACATATGAGTGAAACCATATGATCATTGTCTTTCTCTGGTTGACTTATTTTGCTCCGCATAATACCCTCCAGTTCCATCCATGTCAATGTAAATGGTTAAGTATTCATCCTTTCTGATAGCTGAGTAATATTCCATTGTATATATGGACCACATCTTCTTTATCCATTCATCTGTCGATGTACATCTGGGCTCTTTCCATAGTTTGGCTATTGTGGACATTGCTGCTATAATCATTGGGGTGCAGGTGCCCTTTTGGATCACTACATTTGTATCTTTGGGGTAAATACTCAGTAGTGTAGTTTCTGGGTCGTAGGGTAGCTCTATTTTCAACTTTTGGAGGAACCTCCATACTGTTTTCCAGAGTGGCTACATCAGCATGCATTCCCACCAGCAGTATAGGAGGGTTCCCCTTTCTTCGCATCCTTGCCAACACCTGTCGTTTCCTGACTTCTTAATTTTAGCCATTCTGACTGGTGTGAGGTGGTATCTCATTATGGTTTCGATTTGTATTTCCCTGATGCTGAGTGATGTTGAGCACTTTTTCATGTGTCTGCTGGCCATTGGTATGTCTTCTTTGCAGAAATGTCTGTTCATGTCTTCTGCCCATTTCTTCACTGGGTTATTTGTTTTTTTGGGTGTTGAGTTTGATATGTTCTTTACAGATCTTGGATGCCAGCCCTCCATCTGATATGTCATTTGCAAATATCTTCTCCCATTCCGTGGCTTGCCTCTTAGTTGTGTTGACTGTTTCTTTTGTTGTGCAGAAGCTTTTTATCTTGATGAAGTACCAATAGTTCATTTTTGCTTTTGTTTCCCTGCCTTTGGAGACGTGTCTAGCAAGAAGTTGCTGCGACTGAGGTCAAAGAGGTTGCTGCCTGTGTTTTCCTCTAGGATTTTGATGGATTCCTGTCTCACATTTAGGACTTTCATCCATTTTGAGTTTTTCTTTGTGTATGGTGTAAGGAAATGGTCCAGTTTCATTCTTCTACGGGTGGCTGTCCAATTTCCCTGGCACTGACAGAATAAAGTTGCAATTTTTTTTAAGACAAAAAGGTTTACAGAAAATGATTGATAGTATAAAGGATATCTTTTTAAAAAAATCTGTGGATATTTTGTTTTATTTTGACAATTAATTCCCTCAATGTATTTTTAGAAATGCATACTGCATTTGTTCACAGCATTTGATGCAATGTCGTGTTTAATGCTGTGTAATAGATTTAGAGTAATTTAGTCAACAATTTAGAAGTACTCTTCTTGTACTTGCGGATTTTAATATACAATCATAATTTCAAAGATTAATCCACCCACATGTACTAAATTTTACTTAAGTCCCAGATGTATATTTCAAGTAGTTTCTCTTTTCGCTCCTTTAATGAAATATTTAATGAAAGAAACATTGAGATCAATAAAGAAAAGGATAGCAAATTAGAGAGCACCTTGATGATTCTGGAACTCATGTTTGGTTTGAAGATAGTTCCTAAATTTAAAATGTCTTCAGCTACACTTGAAGATTCCAAATAAAGCTTTATTGATGAGGATAAATGCCTGAAAGAAAAGCTATTTGGACTGACAAGAAAGGAAGAGTTGAAGTCTGTGTATCAGATTCTGTAAAGGACATGTGCTTCAGAAGTTAGGTTTCTGTCTTTAATTCCTAAAGGAGAAGACACTGTGTAGTCTGGCAAATAGGAGTTTATATTTTATTGCTGACAGCTCTGTTAAAACCGTGGCAGTCTTCTGGGAACATTGTCGGTCCCCTTAGCATGTGTGATGTTTGCTGACAAATGAGGATAAATTGTCATGTTGCTGATTCTGAGTTCGAACTTCTCAAAACCTACCTAACTATATTCTCACATCCATTATTTCTGGTTATTTAGATCAGCAGGCCTTCACGTGGTTATATTAGATTTGGAAAGGAACACTTCATTGAATGAACTGTAAAAAAAAAAAATTTAAATCCTAGCTGCTTTGGGCAGTTTTGACACTTTCATCTTAAGGGAAGTCTACTTTAAGTATTATACTTGCAAGCAAATTTCCCTTTCAGGAAGATTTTTTTTTTTTTTTTTAAACATCAGAATTGCCTGATGATTCAGCTTGCTCATGCAGGTTTATCTTGGTCTTCGTCGCTAAACTGGTTATTACTCGACAAGCCTGTGTTTTAGGAGACAACTTGGTGGTAGTGGTGAGAATATTTAAATAATAGTTTATTTCAGCTTGGTCTACCCAGTCATTAGCTCATTGCTGCCAGCCATCAGTTTCCCTGCCACACCAGGAAAGCCTGTCATTTACATCCGATCACTATTTTAGGACTCACATTATGAAGTATAAAGAAATACGCTAGAATCTGAGAGTGGAGGCGGGAAGGGGGTGTATGACGACGCAGGGCTGGGTGAGGACTTATTTGACCCTTTTTCTTTCTCTCTTCTAAAAACAAGTACTTTTTTTTTTTCCTGTGCACACAGTAATAGACATTTCAGAAAACAAAAGGGGAGTAGAGTGAAAATTAAGTTTTCTTCTCCTCCTGTTTTTTTATTCCTTTCCCCACAGGCAGTTGCCTTTACCTGTTCCTTATGTTTCTTTTTGGAGATAGAATATGTCTATGTAAGCACATTTTTTTAAAAAATGCAGATAGTACATAGCATACCCACTGTTCTTTATTTTGCCTTTTCTCTCAACAATTTATAATAGCTGGCTCCATATTAATACATTTAGATTTGTTGGCCTTGTTGGCTGCATTTTGTAAGCTGTGCCATAATTTATTTAGCCACTTTCCTTCTGGAATTTGAGGTTATTTTTCATCTTTTGCTAGAAACAGTATCACAATGAATATCCATGTACACAAGTCTGTGTGTGTATAAATACAGGATAAACATCTAGAATAAAAGGTACCATTGATCACTCTCTGGAACTTGTGAAACACACCCAGTGACTTCCAAGTTTAGTTCAGCCAGTCAATTCAGTGAACACATTATTCTAGGCCCTGTGCTGGTCCTGGGGACTTTCAAGAATCAGACACCGCCTCTGCCTTAAATAAGTTAGCGTCATTCTCCATTGACTGTGATGCTCACACGTAAAGTGCCAGGTGACCAATCATGACAGGGAGGAATGCCTTCTGACCTCCGGATTTAGGGAAGAACTTGGAGCTGGGTTGGAATTAGAGGTGGGAAGCAGCAGTGAAGGACATGGGAAGGGTGCTTCAGAGTGCCTGCTGGGCGCACTGCCTCCCCTCCTCGTGGGCACCCTCACCATCCCTGCGACATGCCAGGCCTGCTCCTGCCTCACTTGTGGTGCCCTCTGCCTAGAATACTCCCCCTAGATTTCTTCATGCCTTGGTCCCCTTACAGTGATGCCCACAGTGCATCAGAGCTCCTCAGCTTGGGCCCTGGTTATTTGCCTGAGTGCTGAAGGTGTCCTGGTGCATCAGAAACAGGTACCTCGTGTTCCTTCACTCTGCTGTCCCTCTGGATGCCACCAGAAAGGTGCCTCTCCTGATAGCGTCGTGTCATGGCTGGCTCGTCCCTGGCGTTTGGCACTGCCGTGACCACTCTGGCCTCCTCAGCCATCTGCCCAAGGGCAGAGCAGACCCCTCCCTAAGGCTGCTACAACAGAGCCAACGTCAGGCTGTCAGTCCCAACAAGATTTTGAGCATTTGGGGAAGGGCAGGGCCGCCCGGGGTACCGCTTCCTTCTGTTGAAGGTTCCCCACTCAGAACCTAGAGGTCCCTTCTCAGAGTGGGGGGAAAGGGTCTCCTCTCTGTTTACCTCCTCCTCATCTCTGTCTGCCTAAGACTGGCTTCTGTCTCCCCAAAGTGAGTGTTTCCAGTGATCTACCTAGAAATCAGGTGCCAGGCCTCTATAAAGAGGAAGTTCCCTCCTCATGAGAATCTGAGGCCCCTGGGGGATCTAATTTCAGATCTTAGGGTCCACCTTCCATCCCCTAGCCACAGGATTGGCCACTCAGGCCCGCAGCCCCAAGAAACAATCATTGCACTTAATATTTATACCGAAACAAAACCAACAGTCCAATATCATATGTGTGATAGGATTTAGACTTAAATGTTACCACAAGTTGGGCTTTATGGGTTTTGTCCTTTTTAGGGTGAGGAATAGCTCTCACCACATCCCCTTTCTTTAGTCCTCTGGCTTCCTGAAAACTTCGAATGGAGAACAAGGGGGAGCATTGTTGTGTTATCTCTGTGTTCCTTGAGACAGCAAACATCTTCCTCAAAGAACCTCAGAAGCCCATTAGCTTTGCCAAAACATGCACCCAGTTTACATTAAACCCTTCGCTCTGCAACATCAAGATGCAGATTAATTTCACAGCTTGCCCCAGAACAGTGGGTAGGGACTTGCCATTTATGTAACAGAAATTTTGTCATTAAGTTGGTTTTCTTAGAATAAAGGAACAGTCAGCCTCAAAGATAAATTCAGGTCTCTTCCTTTAGTAAAACTGAAAGCTGGAAGCTTTGAAATGATGTTTTGTATTTCTGCTCATCAAGGTTTTTTTAAAGACAAAACAAACAAACAAAAACCACAAAAAAACCTCTCAGGTCTGGGCATACGTCTTCCTCTGCTTAAATGAACTCTCTGAGAGTTAGCTGGGGTGCTCTGCAGTATTCTGTGCAGAAACCTGGTGTCATAGTTGGGATCTAAGCTGGTTTCACACATCTGAGTCTTCCAGTGCCTAGTCCAGGATCCTAGTGAGCTTCCCTGGGAACAGGGAAGTTGTTTCCCTGTCCAAATGTGATTTAGACAGACATAGTCTTGTTTTAAGTACGGTATTTTACAGAGGACTTGGCGTTATGTCAGGGTGCAGACGGGGTGGAGGGTGGTAGTAAGAAATGGGCAATCATAAGAAATGAATCTTTCTCCATCTATATGATGGAGAGATAAACATGGAGGTAAAAAGTTAATAAAATAGTTTTATATACTTACTGCCAAGTGAGCTGAATGGAGAATGGCATGTGATGTAAAAATTTAGAGGAGAGGTTGATTAATTCTTGAGGTTTTATTTATCTAAATTTTAAGCATATTAGTTTGAGAAATAATGGAATTTGTTAGGAAAGTATATCCATCACTTATATTATTACGAACCAGTAGCTTACATATTAATAGCCTTATTTCTCTTTGTATTTGTATTTAACATATATGTGAGCAGTATAAAAGAATTAAAGAATTTTATGTGTGTTTTGGGTTTACTTCTAAATAACAACAATAAAGGATCATGAGCTTTTGTGATTCACTTTTACTCACATTGGGTTTTTAAACATTTTAAAGTCCAGGGACTTATACTCTATTGAGATCTGACAGAAAGTCCCAAGGTATAAAATAGTGGATCCGGTGGGCTGGGCCATTCTCCCTATTGGTCAGGACGATATACACATGTCACCTGCTATAGGAACACTGTCTCAGGGGTTGGTGGATAGGTGGCCTTCTCAACATATATGTCCATCCAACAGTAGACTCACTGTGGGCCAGACACCATGCCCGGAGCTGGAGATAGAAAAGCAAATGAACCATGGTCCTACTTTCAGGGAATCTGGTGTGGGGCAGATGGTGGCTGACATGTGAGTGAATGACTTGGCAAGTCCACTCAAGCTCGGGGCTTCAGTCAGTCAGAGAAGAGGAAGGCTCATTACCTGGACCAGGGACGGGAGGGCAAGTCAGGGAAGCTGCTGGAGAACTTGGCCAGAGTATAGCTTTGAAGGACATGTAGGAGTTCATCAGCTGAGTTAGGCGTTCCAAGATATGAGACCATGTTGTGCAAAGAAACTGATGTGAAAGCAGATAATTACAGGTAATTTGCCTAGAACATAAAAAGGAAGGAATGGGAAGAAACAAGGCTGGAGTAATAGCAGGGGAAGTCTTTGGATTTTGGACTTTCAGGATAAATTCCAGAGAATCCATTAAGCTCTTTAGCAGAGAAGTGACATGATCAGATGGTGTTTTAGTTAATGGTGACAGCCAATGTGTTGTGAGTGTCGTATGAGCCAGGTGCACTATGAAGCATTTTCCATGCATTTCTCATTTAATTCACACAAGTACCCTGAGTCAGGTGTGATCATTGTATCAGAGATCCTAGAGGGGAACAAAGGGTAGCTCAAATGGGGTGATGGAGGAGAGTTTGAGGTAGGGACTATTTATGAAACTGTGGGCAGGGTTGAAGATGTGAAACCCATCCAGGCTAGCAATAGTGGGGAGCCTTTACCACTACCCACATGAGGGATTAAGAGAGAAAGTGATTCTGGAACCCACTGAGCAAGAGTGGTAGCTTTCCAAGGGAGGACTTAGCCACTGCCATTTACTTGTCCAGCTGGGAAGGAATTGGATGGGGGAGGGGCGGGAGAGGGGTGCAAGAAAATACATCTGTCTCGCTGTTTTTCTTCCTTCTCATACTCTGATCTTTGGGCAGTGTGCCTCCCAGTGGTCAAACCCAAAACTTGAGATCAAGGGTCCAAGGATTCTGTAATTAAAGGCCCATTAAGGTCAGCCTCTGGGAAGCTTAGAAGGTGGGGGTCCCGGCAGGCAGAAGAAGAGTCAGGAACACATTAGAAGAGATAAATGGAGAATATCCAGCAGAGTTATTACATGCCTTTCACAGAGAAAGCAACTAAAACTCAACTAGGTTAAGCTACTTGCCCCAAATCACACAGATTGTAAGTGGTGGTCTCACCTGACCGCGCCGAGGAAGCTCTTAGGCACTGCATGGAAATGTCTGTTCCTCAGACTATGGAAAAGGAATAGGAAGGGCAAATGTGCTGGCTGGGTGACCAGTTAGGAGCTCTTTCAAAAGTTGAAGGCCCAGAAGGGTAAGGTTGAGGAACTAAAGTGGCAGTGAGACCAGAAAGAAGGGAATGGATTTGATGCAGTGGAGGCAGAATGGACAGAACTGTGGAGCTCAATTTCTTTTTCATAAGAAATGGTAATATCATAGAAAGTACGGGCTATCTTAGATCCTTTCCAGCACGAAAGCTCTGTGACTCATCTCTGCAGTGATTGTGATACATATTTATTTCATGGAATTAATGTATTTTTGAAAATGTTCCCCAAATGCTCCATACGCCTTCTTTTGGAGGTTTGATGTTTATTTATTTACTACGTTAGTGACACCCAATTCCAGTGACACAACAACCAAGATTGTCACCAGGTATCACAAAACATGTTTTAAAATCATCAAAATAAAGTAAACATGCTCATGTCTTTTAGTAGATGTTTTCCTTTAATTATGTCTGGAAAACTGTATTGAGTACAGTGTGGAGACTCCAAAATATAACTTGACCTCTACTCAAGTAGTATGATAAAAGAAAAGGAAAAACTAAAAGCACAGGAGAAAAATTCAGAAAAATTGGGCAGCAACCATAAAACAAAAATATTCAGTTTGACCCAAACCTTTTTTTCCCTTGAATTGGCTCAATAATTGCTTCATTAATTTGAACTCATTCAGTTGGACATTTATTGTTGTAAACACATAAAAACCTCTCAGTTAAAAAATTCACATCAGGGCAACTGGGTGGCTCAGTTGGTTAAGCATCCCACTCTTGATTTCAGCTCAGGTCATGATCTTGGGGTCGTGGATCGAGCTCTGTGTTGGGCTCATGCTCAGCACAGAGTCTGCTCGTCCCTCTCCCTCTGCTCCCCTCCCCCCAATAAATAAATAAGATCTTTAAAAAAAAGTTCACATCAGTAAAGACACCTCAGAAGAGCTTTTTCTTTTAAAAAAAAGCTTTTCAAAAAATTATATTTATTTATTTGACAGAGAGAGAGGGCACAAGAAGGGGGAGTGGCAGGCAGAGCGAGAAGCAGACTCCCCGCTGAGTAGGGAGCCTGATGTGGGACTCGATCCCAGGACCCCGGGATCATGACCCGAGCCGAAGGCAGCCGCTTAATTGACTGAGCCACTCAGGCGTCCCCAGAAGAGCTTTTCCTTGTGTCGTTACGTGTCCTACAGAAAACCGCACCCGAGTTTGAGATTTCTGAAAAAAAAGGGGGGGGGAGGGCCCTCAGAGCCCTGTAAGATAGATAGCAGCCCTCATACTCACCTTTTTCTTTCTTTCTTTCTTTCTTTCTTTCTTTCTTTCTTTCTTTCTTT
>NW_023270451.1:18910649-19038906 GCF_011800145.1 Mirounga leonina
TTTTCTTTTCTTTTCTTTTCTTTTCTTTTCTTTTCTTTTCTTTTCTTCTTTCTGTTTAGCTCTTCCTCTCTCAGTTATCACAGTCTCTGGCTGACTGCTCCATTTCTGGGGCTACTGCTTTCTGCTGCTTTCCACTTTAAAACGAAGCAGCAGATGAGAGCTCTTCTCATCCCAGCAATTAGACCCTAAGTGAAGGTTTCTGAGCATTTCTCCAAAGTACTTCCTTATCAAATTTCTCTTTTCCTTGAGGGTCTGTTGTGTGATTGTTCTGTGAGGCTCTCTACACAACATCAATCATTTTCTCTCATTTCCTATTTTTGGAACCTCCTTCCAGTAAAAGCAGCTTGTGTTTTTCTTTAAAAGGTTTATTTATTTGAGAGAGAGAGAGCACGAGCAGAGGGAGAGGGAGAAGCAGATTTCCCACTGAGCAGGGAGCCCGATGCGGGGCTCGATCCCAGGACCCTGGGATCATGACCTGAGCCGAAGGCAGACGCTTAACGACTGAGCCACGCAGGCGCCCCGAGATGCAGTAGTTTTAAAACAAGTCTGCAAATTACTTGAAACACCTCCCATTAAGAGGTGGGGTCTAATTCCCCTCTCCTTAAATATTGGGCTGATCTTAGTGACTTGCTTCTAATTAAGAGCAGGTAGAAGGAGTGACTCTTTGTGGCTTTCAAGGCTAGTTCATCAAGGGTGACACAGCATCCACCCAGGCAACCCCAAACCAGTTTGTGTTTTCTCCTCATTTCTCTTTCTTGTCCTCACCCCATCGCTTTCCCTCTCCCACCAGGCTGACCTGCCACCGCTCCAGACTTGGGAGTCACCCAGTCTGTGCCACTCCAGCTAGATGGAGCCCAGGAACACGTTTGTTCCCAGATCCCCAGTCTTCCTGGGCACACAGTGGCACTGCCTGTGTGCATCCTGGCTTAGCCACTTACTACTGTGTAACCTGGGGTAAATTCGTTTCCATTCTGTTAAATCAGCATAGTAATAATCATACTACCTTCTAGGTTGTTGTGATGACTAAATGATGTCATGTATCTGAAAACCTAATAGATTGTAACTGCTCGTTCAATTCTCATCGGGTTTGCACTAGCATATTCACTCATTTTTCATATTTTAGTATTATCTATAGTAAGACCAGGTAAAAGTATTGCACTACCCCCTCCCCCAACTTTAAAAAAAATTTAGGTGGTTTAGGAAGGAAATGGGAATGATTTTCTCATAAACCTTCCAGAGGAACACTCACTCTAATTTCTTATTTCCCTTAAAAGCTCAAAAATTAATGAGAGCATATGTTGTCATTTCAAATGTTACGTATGGACCATGTCGTCTTTATAGATTGGCTTCTTTCTTATTAAGCACAAAGGATACCTCTGGCATAAAATCATAATTATTTTTATGTAATTTGACCTAACTATAGTTGTGATTATTCAGCAATCTTTCTTTAACACATACCAGTGCACACTCTTAGAATATTTGGGGTATATATATTAATACATATTTATAACCAAATGGCCTAAAAGCTCTGAGTAATATGTCTTGATTTAAGACTGATATTTTTATGATGAACTTAGTATGTTTCACCTCTAATTTTTTTTAATTTTTTAATTAACATATAATGTATTATTTGTTTCAGGAGTACAGGTCTGTGATTCATCAGTCTTAACACAAATCACAGCGCTCACCATAGTACATACCCTCCCCAGTGTCCATCACCCAGCCACCCCGTTCCTCCCACCACCCTCCCCTCCAGCAACCCTCAGTTTGTTTCCTGAGATTAAGAGTCTCTTATGGTTTGTCTCCCTCTCTGGTTTCATGTTTCATTTTTCCCTCCCTTCCCCTATGATCCTCTGTCTTGTTTCTCAAAATCCTCCTATCAAGTGAGATCATATGATACTTATCTTTCTCTGATTGACTTATTTCGCTTAGCATAATCCCCTCTAGTTCCAGCCACATCATTGCAAATGGCAAGATTTCATTTTTTTGATGGCTGCATAATATTCCATTGTATCTATACACCACATCTTCTTTATCCATTCATCTGTTGATGGACATCTAACTTTCCATAGCTTGGCTATTGTGGGCATTGCTGCTGTAAACATAGGGGTGCATGTGCCCCTTCGGATCACTACATTTGTATCTTTGGGGTAAATACCCAGTAGTGCAATTGCTGGGTCGTAGTTACCTCTACTTTTTTAAAAATTGGGAAAAAGGGGCGCCTGGGTGGCTCAGTCGGTTGAGCGTCCGACTCTTGATTTCGGCTCAGGTCATGATCCGAGTCATGAAATTGAGCCTCTGAGCTCAGTGGGGAGTCTGCTGGGACTCTTTCTCTCCCTCTGCCTCTGTCCCTTCCCCACTGCACCCTCTTTCTCTCTCTCTCAAATAAATAAATAAATCTTTAAAAAAATAAAATAAAAATTGAGAAAAAAATCAGCCTGGATTAGGAAATTCATCAAAATTGCCAATTTAGTCAGATTATGAAATTCATTTTCTGTATTGTGTTGTCATCTGGCATTGGAATAATAACTATGGTTCTCATAAATGAGAAGCAGAAACTAGAAAACGAAATGTAAGCCAGTGAGCTGTGAAAATGATGTCACACTCTACTAGAAATGATTTCGCATTCTCTGTGAATGCGGATGTGATGTGAGGGGATCATTAAGGTGGAATTATTTACTTAAAGGCCTTTGAAGAATTTGAGCTTATATGATCTTCACACATTTAATTTTAGTAATATTTTCTTAGGATCACTGAGTTTTTATACGTGGATGGGCTCAAAGTTTCCTTAGTCTGACCCACGGGTCAGCAAAACTTTTCCTTAAAGGGCCAGATACTAAATGTAGCGCATGGGTTCTAGTCTCTGCCAGCTACTCAGCTCTGCTGTTTAGTGCAAAAATAGCCGCAGAAGATATGTGAGTGAATGGGTGTATCTGTGTTCCGGCAAAATTTATTTACAAAAACAGGTAGTCAGCTCACAGGCGCTTGAGGAATCTGATCTCAGCCCTTTTATTTTACACATAACATAGCGAGCAAGCTTACGTGACTAAACCAAGGAGACACAACTAACTAGTTAATGTCAGAACCACTATCAGGCATTTAGTTTTTTCATATCACAAGTCTTTCAATATGCAGGCTAATGCTCTGATAACAACAGCACATTGCTCATATGGTATTCAGCCGAAGGATTCTCACGGTTTGGTCTTACCATCATCAAATCTATTAGTTTCATTTAAAGCAGTATTTCCCAGGGCGCCTGGGTGGCTCAGTTGGTTAAGCGACTGCCTTCGGCTCAGGTCCTGATTCTGGAGTCCCTGGATCGAGTCCCCCATTGGGCTCCCTGCTCGGCAGGGAGCCTGCTTTTCCCTCTGACCCTCCCCCCTCTCATGTGCTCTCTGTCTCTCTCATTCTCTCTCTCTCAAATAAATAAATAAAATCTTTAAAAAAAATAAATAAATAAAGCAGTATTTCCCATAGAAGTATATTGTTTTTAACTTCTATACAAAATAGAAAATAAAATTTTCCTATATATGAAATTTAAGTATTTGAATATTTTCTATTTTTTAAAGATTTTTTCAAATTCAATTAGCCAGCATATAGTACATCATTAGTTTTTGATATAATGTCCAATGATTCATTAGTTGTGTATAACACCCAGTTCTTACCACATCATGTGCCCTCCTTACTGCCCATCACCCAGTTACCCCATCTCCCCATCCACCTCCCTATCGGCAACCCTCAGTTTGTTTCCCGGAGTCAAGAGTCTTTTTTACTTATTTATTTGAGAGAGAGAGAGAGAGAGAGAGAGAGAGAGCATGAGCAGGTGGGAGGAGCAGAGGGAGAGGGAGAGACTCCCCACTGAGCAGGGAGTCAGATGCCTTGATCCCACGGCCCTGAGATCATGACCTGAGCCAAAGGCAGATGCTTAACCAACTGAGCCATCCAGGCATCCCTGAAAATTTTCTTTGTTTTTAGAATGTCTATATTAAAATACTGTCATCGTTTCTGTTATTTAAAATGCAAGATGAAAAAAACTGTGCCCTTTAGGATAGATAGTAATTATGCATAATTTATTAACTTTAAAAATTCAAAGATAATTAAATAAAATCAGAGCAAAATAAAATATTGCCTTAACATCTTTAAATGTCTTCTGCACTTAATTTCACTTTATAAGAATTTATTTTCAAAGAATACTATTATTCAGTTGAAAGACTCTAACAATTGCCAATCAAAACATTCTTAAGGGTTTTTGGAATCCTGCAAAGACTAGCTTCTGTTAAAATAGAAATCTGGACAGAAAGGAAAACAAAGATGTTTCATCAAAGGAAAGAAAAGGATATTATAATTGTAATCCCAAAACTTTTTTTTCTACTTTAAACAATACCATGTGATATTAAATGTATGAAAATACCTTCAAATACCCACATTTCCTGCTTCCTATGATGGCAAAAATGGGCAAGGGGATTGGAAGAAGTCCAACTTTCATAGTGCTTCTAGAGAAAGATTGGGCATTGAAGTCTTTTATTATTTTTTACATTGAAGAGTATCCCAACTAAATTTTAATTTTCAATTAAATTAATTTCAGCAAATATAGTTCATTATTGTCTAAAATGTATTTTGAAATTGATAACTTTTGCCATGGACAGACTTGAGGTTAGTGTAACAATCCAGCAAGAGATGAGGATGACCTAGGGAGGAAGAAAAGAGGGAAATTATAAAGTAAAATCTGTTGAATTTTGTAATTTTGTAAATGGAAGGAGCCTTCAATGAAATAAGCCCCCTGACTTCGGTGAATGGATGGATGGTGATGTTTAGTGGCGAGTTCTAGAACACTGGCAGAGAGAACATTAGTTGGAGAATTGGGGGCAGGAAGAATGTTTGTGATACCCATGTAAGATCTACATGGACTTTTTTTGAATAAAAATCTAAAGTTTTAGGGGAAGATTGATGCTAGAGATATTTATTTGGGATCATTAGCATGTAGAGAGTAACCGAAGCCATGGGAGTAAATAGTGTCACCCAGGAAAATTTGCCAAGTGCAAAGGGAAGAGGTTGAATCCAGAACTCTGGAGGACACCAGAAGAAAATACTTTTGTTTTGTTTTGTGTGATGGTTGTTTATTGATACATTCTAGGAGCAGCAGTAAAGAATTTTCAGAATGTTTTAGCACATCATAGATATTAATATAAATCCTCTAGGAGGAAGAGGACTCCATTAAACATTTATATGAGAAAAGACATTTCTGACCAGTTCCCAGGACTGTGGAAAAGAAAAAAAAAAAAATATATATATATATATATATATAAAAGCCTTCCTCCGCCCTTCCTCTATGGACTGGCACATGGAATAGAGAAGTCTTTTCCTTTCCACCTTTCCAGCCTCACTGCTAGATGGTAAAATATTACCCAAGTATTTCGTGTCTGTTTGGAATCAAGTTGTGAAGAACGGAGCTGCTCTCCTAGAAATATTGATTTTGTCATTAAGAGCAAGACTCTTTTTCTGATTGTTTAGTTTGGGGAATGAGGAATGTTGAGAGAGAGGTATGGGAGTTGCTCTAATATAAACACAAAACTACTGACAAGGACAAAACAGTGGCACATCCTCTGGGAAATGGTGGAGCCTATTCCTTATAGCATATTTCAGTTGAGTTTTGCAAATTCATCTGGTTTTTGCCATTATTCCACTTAATTAGAAAGAAACAAGTCATTGTTGTCAGTTCTTTCTCAATTCCTTGGTTGAAGAATTGAGCAGAGACATGGGAATTATCATTCTTGAACCCCTATCCTAGGTTTAGCGATTTTCTTCATAGAATTAGAGGTTACTCAGTCCCCAGTCAATCTTACCGCGTGCACAAGGGATGCATTGGAATTTGAAAGAATAATTAGATGTGCACAGAATATAAAATCTAACATATATCTGTGTACAGCTATAAGAACTTTTACTGTTTTTGGAAACTGAAACGGTTTACTAGTGAAATGCATTTACTCCTGGACTCATGGCATATTTCCCGTATTGACAATGCAGGTGGCTGTAGGCCCTTGTGGTTGGGGTCTTGTTGAGTGCCTGTAGGGCATTTTTATGCCTAGGGAGGAATGGGATAGCCCCGCATCTGAAGCCTGTGGACAGATGTGAGCTGGAGATCAAATCTTGTGAGAAATCACTTTTGGGTGACATTAAAACATGGCATTAGCCACAATTACCTGTACACACTTGAGAAAGCCCTGGTTTGACTTTATAACCCTAGACAAAACCAGCAGTTAAGGGGCAGATGGGGGGAGATCCCAGGAGACCAAGCCACTCCTGTTCACTTTTCTATGTCTGAGGAGTCAAAGGAGTAAATTTAAAAGAAGGGGAGTAGCCAACAGTGCCCACTGCAGCTTTGAGAACTATTAGGTAAGGCCTGAAGGGTGTGCATTGGTTGATGCTAAACAACTAGTCTGTTTAGGACAGATGTTGGAAGCATTATCAAATGATTTATTTTGTGCCCCTGCCAGAGGGTAGAAGCAGGCTGAGGGTGGCAGCCGATGTTCGATCGCCATCTTAGAGAGATAAAGTAAAGGAATTCTTTCATTGGGTAAAAAGTTAATTATGAAGCTTAACTCTTCTGGAAATCTAAGATTCTTCTGTGCTAGCTAGTATCAAGGTTGCCCAACTTTGAATAATTGGCAATAGGGCTTGAACAGCAGGATTTTTTAGTCTCCTCTAGGGTTTCTCATGAGTTAGAAATGGTAACCTGTTAAAGTGGGATACTCTGATTTGTTCTGTAAGCCATTTTGTTTTATTTTGTTTTTATTTTTTTAAAGATTTTATTTATTTATTTGAGAGAGAGAGAATGAGAGACAGAGAGCATGAGAGGGAGGAGGGTCAGAGGGAGAAGCAGACTCCCTGCCGAGCAGGGAGCCCGATGCGGGACTCGATCCCGGGACTCCAGGATCATGACCTGAGCCGAAGGCAGTCGCTTAACCAACTGAGCCACCCAGGCGCCCAAAGATCACCCTGTTCTGTAAGCCATTTTAGATGTGCATAGGAACACACACCCTTTCGTATGCACACACTCAGCCTAAACAGCAGCGTGCAAATAACGTGTACTCATCTGTTTAGCAATTCACTTTTCTTTTTGACTTTTAATTCAAACTAAACATTAGTATAAGAAGTTTTGATAATAACCCATGAACTTCATCCTTTTTAAAAGGTAGTGTGGCTCTCTTCCTGTACTGTAACCATAGCAACTGACAAGGAACAGAGAAAGAAAGCTTTCACACACGCTGTGCTAATTAATCCTGTCCTACAGTTTTCCTTCAGCTGGAGGATGCAGTTTAATAAATTCTGCATGAGTAAGTATGTTTTGATGCATGACTGTAAATACATGGCAATATCTTTACCAAAAATATTTATTAAAAATATAGTTATATATTCCTACATCAAGGTATACTCTTTTTTTGATTCATTGCTTTAATAATTTGTTCCCTCCCTGAAAAATTTGGGATCTATATATCTTTTTAACTGAACAGACATATTTTTAAGATGAAAGCCTTTTGTTTATCACCATATAGGACACCTTCCACAAGAAAATGTCTTAATTGACTATATTGAAGTGAGATGATAGAAGAGTTTTTCTCAAGCGATGCAAAGGAATATGTCTTAAAAATATAGTAACATTCTTCAGTATGACACATTAACATGCAAACCATTTTAAGAAACTGCCTTAGCACGTTAAAAAGTTAGATATTGCAAACTCATTTTCACTCTTGATTTGGGAAGTTATATGACCCATATCAGTGGTGTTTGGGTAGTCCCTTGACCTAAACGTGTGGGAAGGAGGAGAATAATGGAAACAAAGAGCTTTTCCTTTTCATATTTTTCAGACATATTTAACCACTTTTACAAACTAATTTTCAGAGTAAACATACTTGACCTGAAATCACATAATTATTTAGATTTACACTATTTCTAGGTTATTTTGAAGTCTTGTTCTCTCTTTAAACTGGAAATACCACAGTTTTCTTTAACTAGCCTGGTCTTCTAAGCTGTTAAAGAAAATCTCAGAGTTTTTTCATTCTCCTATTCCTCTAGCCTAGCTTTCTGTCAGCAGGGCCTCAGAAAAACCAATAGGATCCAGCCTGAATGTTTTTGGCATCCCATTTCACATGACAAGAGCATATGGAACGAGTCAGAACCTATTTCAAGGACTTGTACTTAGCTCTTTGGTCTCTGTATAGAAACATGCTCATTTGAGGAGCTAAATCTTTTTTTATTATTATTTAATTTTATTTTATTATGTTATGTAAGTCACCATACATCATTAGTTTTTGATGTAGTGATCCATGATTCATTGTTCATTGTAACTAAATCTTTTGATGGGATTATTAAATTCTGGAAACACTTTACCATCCTGATTGTCCTATCTGTTTAGTTTTACCTGAATTTAGGTAGGTTAAAACGTTGTAGAGAAAAGTAGAGGTTACTATGGAAATCTATTATTAAATAGTTGTTCCATTCATGTGCAGAAAAGTAGGGTACCATATATATGTATGTATGTGTATAGTCTGTACATGTTAATATAGAATACTTATCAACATTAACCAATTTATAATATACCATTGTATTATTATAAAAACTGAATTGTAGAAAAAATTGAGTTACTGTAACCATAGCTGAATTAACTAGAAATTATTTGTCTCATCAGCTGTCCTATTAATTTTAACATTTTCATATAATACAGTAAAGGGAATATCAAGTGTTTAATAAACAGGAGAAAAATCATGTTCCTAAGTAGTACATAAAAATATACATAATCAACATTAAAAGGAATATGTAATGGTACATTTATTGTAAAAATGTTATAGGTGCTTTGAGCCTCACAGTGATAAATAATACTTTTCGCTTGTTATTAATGAACATACCCAGATAGAAAGCTATCACACGGATTTTTTTTCTTTTGAAAAAGAACATCTACAGATTTTGTGATTTTTTAAAAGGAATTATATATTCATTGTAGAAAACTTAGGAAAAAAACCTTGAAAAATGTATTAAGTAAAGAAAAAAAACTGGGGGGGCACTGAGGTGGCTCAGTCAGTTAGGCATCCAAGTTTTGATTTTGGCTCAGGTCATGATCTCAGCGTCATGAGATCAAACCTTATATCGTGTTCACGCTGGGTGTGGAGCCTGCTTAAGACTCCCTCTCTCCTTCTTCCTCTGCCCACCCCCTCCCCCAAGTAACAACAACAACAACAACAGAAAAGCCCAAAACTGGATAATCCCATTTTCCAGAGCTAACCACTAAACAAATAGTTTCTGCCAATCTTTTTTCTATGCTAAAGTATTTATGGTTATGAGGTCAAATTGCACGCAATCCTTCACTTAACATATTACTGTGACCATTTTCTCCATTTCTAAAATTCTTAGAAAACATTTCAATTTATTCTACGGTATCTCATCATCTCTATGTTCCAAATTTAACTATTCCTTTATAGTTATTTATGTAGGTCATTTTCAAATGAGTTTCCTGAACATTTCCCAGTAAGTATTTGTCAGAACACTGAAAGAAAAAGTAGTTTTGGGACAACCCTTTGAGAAAAACCTCATATTTTCTTCTTTCAGATTCATAATATATATTAGAAAAAGCAAGGGCACTAAGAAGTCTCACAGTATGAAGACCTGTTTTAACTTTTTAAACCATCTTTTCCCAAAATCATTTGACATTGGAATCTTTTCTCCTAATACTTACTTATAACCCATAGCACTAGGGCTCCATGAAACATTCTTCGGGAAGTCCAGGAGATTTCTAAGCTTCTGTGTAATGTCTAATAGTTTATGAATTGTTTGTTTACTTTCCTGGGATTTTATCAGGTTTATGATGCTTGATTAGGAAATATAAGTGACTATTGGTTATTAGCATTATTTGAAACAGACAGCAATGTACTTTCCCCAGCCTTTCTAGTAACATTGACAATGCATTTGTGATTCTGTATTACAATGTCATGTTTGACCTTTTTAAAACTGTGAGCATTCAAATTTAAATTTCCTTGTTCTATTAATGCCTATTAAACTTCTTTGTGTTTCCTTTAATCCACAGGTCTTGCAAGAGCAAAATCCGTCCCTAGCCACACATACTCCAATGAAGTGGTTACCTTGTGGTACAGACCTCCAGATGTCCTCCTGGGCTCGACAGAGTATTCCACCTGCCTTGACATGTGGTGAGAAATGGAAGATTTACTCTAGCTAATTTATCTGTATTGCGTGGTCTGGGTCATGCCTAGACAAACATTCTAACAGTTTGAATGAAGATTAATGGTGCAGGAGTGTTTGCCTGTGTGTGGTAGGATTGCTGGATTTAAAAAAAAAAAACATGATTGGGAATATTCCCTAATCAGAGGCTCCCTTGCAGATGGTGTCTGATAATGGTTCTTGATGGACAGGGGCAGAGATATTTTTCTGTCAGTACAGTGATTTTTCTCCCTGAGGGTCTTAATTTGTAGCTCTGTTTTATAACAAGGAGGCGTATATCTCCAAACAGTAGTATGGGTTGGAAATAGAGAAAGTGTGTTGCAATCAACAACAAAGCTCAGATTAAGTGGCCTGAAAATTTTGGTGTTACTGTTAGTCACTAAATTTGGTGTAGTACACTCTTTTTTTTTTTTTTTAAGATTTTATTTATTTATATGAGAGAGAGAGTGAGAGAGAGAAAGAGCACGAGAGGGGGGAGCGGGAGAGGGAGAAGCAGACTCCCTGCCGAGCAGGGAGCCCCATGCGGGACTCGATCCTGGGACTCCAGGATCGTGACCTGAGCCGAAGGCAGTCGCTTAACCAACTGAGCCACCCAGGCGCCCCTGGTGTAGTACACTCTTGAGAACTTGGTACAAATTATCCAAAATGAAACAAAACAATTACTTTTTAAAAATATCACAGTAAGTTTAATTTCAATAGAGTCTGTTTCACACGATGGTTTAGCAAAACTTAAAAACCTGTTTAGGAGGCCCAAAGACTGACAAGATTTAATGCATAATTATTATTAATTATAAGGTATAATGAATTCCCGGAGTGCCTGGGTGGCTCAGTTGGTTAAAAGTCTGCCTTTGGCTCAGGTCATGATCCCAGGGTTCTTGTGTTGGGTTCCCCGCTCAGCGGTGAGTCTGCTTCTTTCTCTCCCTCTGCCCTTCTCCCCACCCACACTTGTGCTCCCTCTTTCTCTCAAATAAATAATTTTTTTAAAAAAATCTTGAAGTATAAAGTATAATGAGTTTCCAATCCAGTGTGATCTAAATCAAATAATCAAGTAAGGGAATAATCTTATTTTTAGTAGTCAGGAAAGTCTTCCTAGAGACTTGAAAATGTCCTCTATTAATAGAAAAATCCCTTTTCTAGACCCACAGTTGTGTTCAAAGTAAAACGATTCACATTGCACTTGTGCTATTTTATCATAGGAATCTTCTTCCATGAATGATTATGCCCCCATATATGAAATTCAGTTACATGTTCTTACAATGTTTATGACCTCAATAAAACTTTAGCATGTGTTATGCATCTTCCTGCCATGTACTTACTTCACTGTTCTTCCCTCAGTAATCTTGGCTTTTAGTAAATTAGGCTGTTATGAGACCTGGCATCTTTCCTGATGTTTTTGATCCAAACATTTTACAGTAAGAAAACAATCAAGTTCCTTGTGATGTAGGGCACAGTGTAGATTTTCTTAATTTAGGCTCCAGCAAACTCCCCCCCCCCCACCAGGAGTAAGATTTCAGGATCTGTAAAGCCACTGAGAATATATGCAGCATTTATGTACACATGGATATATTTATTTTTATGGGGTGTAGATCTGTAGCTTTCAGTAGAGCTATAAAAGAATCTGGGTCATCAAACAGCCTAAAATCTATTGTCATAAATTTTGTAATGCCTCATAATAAATCTAATACCAAGGTAATGCATATTCCAAAACACTGAGAATAAAGATGACCATCTATCATTAAGAAGCTGAGCCGATTCATTTTTCCATTACACTTTTTGGCTTTTTTTTAAAGATGGTTGTTCACACAATTAAATTTTTTTTTTCCCCCAAGCGTAAGCAGAGGCTTGGGCAAAAGAGGTATTTTGATCTTTAGTCATAATGGGGGAAAAGGTTGGAAATAAGGGTCAGTTATCAGGATATCAGTTACTACCTTTCTCATTCCCTACTTCCTTCCTGCCTTACAGTTGAGAGTTGGCTATACAAATAATCATTAGTTAATATTCTTGAGTTATGGAGTGTTTTTATTTTTTGAGTATGAAAATTCTTGGTTGTCTTTTAGTGAGGTCGGTTAAGGACTCTGCTAATAGAACATAGTTTGGAAATATTTGTGACTTGGAGACAGTTTTGTCTTAGTGCTTGGCAGTTAAGTCTCTACACTCATAATGAGAAGAAGCTGTTTTTTATACATTAGTGGCTAATTTTTTCCAAACCTTTAAAAGTGCTCTTTAAAGTACAAAGAACCACATGGATTTTGACTTGCTGATATGCCTGTTTCTGATATATGGTATTTGATTTCCGCCCACCCATCCTTTTTTTCTTTAATGTGTGTCTGCGTGTGTGTGTGTGTGTGTGTGTTCATCCTCTTGAAGAAGGCTTAGGTTCTTTCTGCCTATTTGCTTTAAACAGAGACATAATGAAGCATAAAAAGAAGACTGTTATTTAAGTGGAAGGTAGGAAAACTGATACAAAATAGAAGACCCCAAATGCCCTTTTGTCTGCATGCCAAGGTTATTCATTGCCAAAACCAAATAGTAAATGTGTTGTGTTTGAGCAGTTCCCATGCTTATTGGCTTTCCATTTTCAAGCCCTAAAATCTGAGTTCTGTCTATGCCATTCCTGTCATTCTGACTCTGATTTCATTCCAAGCCATTTTCTAAAAGCCATTTTGTTATTATTCTATAAATCTGAGAAAATGTATGTATTTTTCCGGTTAGAAGTTCACAGGAACTGATTTTTGCATAATCAATGACATCGATGCTGGGTATTCACAGAACTAGATATGGGACTATAATTGAGTCATGGCTCAGCTGCACCAAGGAGAAGTGCAAATATGAATGCATGGACAATAGCGGGGAGGCAGGTGGTAGTGGGTTCAGGCTATTTTTACAGTTCATTTACCATCCTGGGGCAGTAGGGTAGTAACTAAAAACTAACGATCCCTGCACAGTGTTACATTTCCCAGTTTTCTGTTTGAATAGCCACAGGCAATAAAAATATTAATGAAGACACATATGCATTAACGTTGGCAGCAAGTGATGGAAAATCAGAGCTCGCCGTGTGATGATTTACTGCTCTAGGTCTCCAGCACTGTGGCAGTGTGGAAATATACATGCAGTTCGAGAACTCAGCAGGAAATGTAGGTTTTTGATACCTTTGTCTCCCTCCGTGAAGGAGGATTTAAGCAGAGGAATCAAACTGGACATTGTCTCACGTATAACTTCTCTTAATTCTTGGATTTTATAACTCTTTGAAAGTCAAGGCGTAGGAAATCATCTTTAAGCTTCAAAACCAAAAGGCTTATGAAGGACTGAGAACCACATTATGAGAAGTGCCAATGTGAAAAGCAGCTTATCTGTGTAGTTCCTCCCCCGCCAGGGAGTTCTGCTCTAGCTGTCGAGGTCATTGCTCTAAATGAGCTTTAGGTTTCTTTATAGAAGCTCAGAAATATGTTTAGAGGGGCATTTGTTTTCTCAAGCGGAAGGTCACTTGGGATTATTTTAAGGGATTAATTTGTAACATATGGTGACTAATGTAGCTAATAAATAATAGTATCTCATCAACATCAGTGCTTCTGGGGGCCACGCTGTGTTGGGTAGGGCCACGCCCTACCTTGTGGCCCTACCCAACACAATGTGTGAAGAATGAGAGCGCACAAGTCTCTGCCTTTCACCATCTTTTTAGAAGCTAATTAACATATTAACTATGCTTGTCAAAATGTGGGGCAAATCATTTATAAATAAGCCTGTCAAATGTAATGAGATGCATATTAAATCATTCTTTTCTCTATTACGTCTCTGATTTAAGATTAAAATTAATTTTTTTAACATTGTAGCAGCTGGATGGTTAGAAAAAGATTTCCATACCAGTCTTGATATATAGAAAAATGACTGCTTCTAAATTGATTCTGCAAAAATCAGTAAAGAAATTACCTATTTATTGAGTATTATAAGGCCATTTAGCATTGATTTCTACTAAGTAAGACTAATCACCATACATATTGGCAATGTATGGAGTTCTGCCATCATCCTTAATGACCACTCCTGAACCAAGGAAATTTATGTAATAAAATAAGATTTCCTAGGACTCCAGTTTGTTTACCACTGTTTTAAGAGAGAGAATCATAAATGAGTTCTACTGTAGCCCCCACCCAGAATATAAATCTGTTCTATATGAGGTTCTGTCTTGAGTAACTGAGTGACAGTATTAATAGTAGTGGAGTCTTAAGAAACAGTAATCATAATAGTAACAATAATAGATATCTTCTTGGACACAAACTGGATTCTAAGTTTCTCTTATGCATTTTTATCTTATATATTTTAATTACTATCCTGCACCATTATACAGTGGAAGAAAACAAAACACAGAGAGACTAAATAAGATAGTAAAGTTCATTTAGTTAGTAAACAGAGGTAACATGCAAATTTAGGGCTAACTCACTGCAAAGCCCTTTCTTTTTACACCATATTACATAATCTCTTCTTAAGATGATTTCTAAGAAACTGGTTTTTATTTTACTGGTAAAGTGATTCTAAAACACAAATACGGTAAAATTCCATTTTTATAGTTTAGGTTATGCTCTGAGTCATTTTGGATCCTTTATGTGCTTTGAATAAAGTAGGTGGCCTTCACTCTCACTCAGCTGGTTTATGGACTGCCTTTCTCCACTCATGTCAGTGTTCTGTATCATATAGTTTTATTAAAGGAGGAATTTCTTTGAAATAAACTTATGATGTGAATCACTGGATTGAATGCATTTTCATGAGACCAGTATCGATGCTGGCATGTATTTTCCCAACTCTTAAACATTACTCACTCACCACTGCTGCTAAAATGAATGAATCCATTTAAAAAAGAATGGTAGTGGGGCACCTGGGTGATGCAGTCAGTTGGGTGTCTGGCTCAGGACGTGATCTCAGGGTCATGATCTCAGGGTCCTGAGATCGAGCCCTGCATCCGGCTGCATACTCAGTGTGGAGTCTACTGAAGACTCTCTCTCCCTCTCCCTTTGTCCTTCCCTACCACTCTCTCTTTCTCTTTCTCTCTCTCTGACAAATAAATCTTTAAGAAAATAAAAATAAATTTAAAAAAGAATGGTAGAAGAATGAGAATTTGAGTTCAGGAGCTACATAAAGTCATCTGTCTGTCAACATTATTTACACATTTTCTTATTAATCAGTTCATAAGACCAGAGAGGATTCAAATTAGTCACTGTCAAAAGTAACAACTCTTTAAGAGCTCTTGAGAGCTGCTCAAATAATACATGACCCAAGTGACTTGTTGATGTAGCTGCTGACGATGCCATAGAACATAATAAAAGAACAGGGCTTAGTCAGACAGGCATCTAGGTGGTTGAAAGCTGAGCTCATGAGGCAACCTAGTTTCTGCCCCGTTTCTACTACTGGAGTCCCTTAAAATTAGGAAGACCACGTAGTATAGCATCCATACCAGGATACTTTTGAAAGTTAATAGTTGTTCTGCTGGGGCAATAGGTGTAAAACAGAGATTTAACTGTGGCATGTGGCCATCTTTGTCATAAAGCACTAGACAATAATTTGCTAAATACTAGTTATCAGAAGAGCCTTAATGCATATGAGTGCTTAATTCAGACCTAAGACTGCTGGCTACAAACTCAAGATTCCTAGCAGAAAACTTCTATTACATTGCTTAATAAAGAATTATTTCCAAAAGTGCAATTCTTGAATATTAGATTATTATGGCATCAGAGAGTGGCTGGCAAAGTGTTGAATTTAGCAGTGGCTTTGGAGTGCAAAGGAACCAGTTCTCTTTCTCTATCAAAAGCTTAGCATGGTTATGGTTTTTACATCCCCTGTTTGTCTATCAGTGTGTGTTTGTGAGAGAAACAGTGTATGTGTGTTTTTAATGGGTATGTTCGGTCATTTATAAGTGATAATTTAACTGAATAATATATAAAATGAGGCCTTACATGTAGTCTTCACTACTAAATATTTTAAAAATAAATTAAAATTTCCCCATTTTTGTCAAAGTTGCAAAGTAAATGGCTACCCACAAACTGATTTTTGGGCAATATTTGAGTAGCCAATCACAATGACTAAGTTTCACAATATTAAGAAAGCACTTGGTGTATTCAGCTACCTCACTGGTTTGTGAGAATTGCAAGAGATGGTTGATTGTGAAATTCCTTAGGAAATCTAAAACTCCACAAATGCTGAGAATAGTTTTCTTATCAGCTCTTAATATATTAATCAGCTAACCCAAATATATTGCATTTCTATTGAAGTATTGCATCCAAGGGTGCTCCAAGATATATAAAAGAAATGGACGATTCTACATTTGGTTTTAGGGAGATTAACATACTGTTTGTATCTAGAGAATTAGAGAGAAATTTTGGCCCAGAATGTTCTCATCTTACCTTTGTGTGTTTCTATGTGTTGTGTGTTTAATTTGGAAATATCAAATCAAGCCCTCCAAATTTAGAGAACATTGGATGTACACTAGCACCTTTTATGTGTTAATTTGTGTATTTACTCATGTAGGAATTAGAAATCAGTTCTCTAATCACATAACTAGCAGTGGTTTGCTGTGTAAAGGAGAGGCAAAGTTGTAGTAGAAAACACATTGAAAGCCTAAATTAGGTTCTGTCTCTGCCACACCTTACCTGTGTGATTTTGGTTAACCAAATCCCTTAACTATCCTTATCTTCAGTTTCCAAATCAGAAATCTATTTCAGGTATAACCAACAACTCATAGCCACCACCACAGTAATACTAGCAAAGATCATAATCTCCTGCCTCACCTATACTTAACCAGAAGCAAGTACTTCCAGCTCTTTTAGTATCTACCTCCATATGTCTTAAGTTGTTTATATTGCTGTTTATTGATTTATTATTTTAGACATTATCTACTAAGTAGGTGTTATGGTAGGTGAAGATTTAATTTTCTTCCGTCACCCATTCCCCATTCCACCTTCACCCCAAGCTCCCAGTAAAGAATCTCTATCACATTTTGATACATTAATATGTAAATATTATTCATGGTAAGTCAAGTAATATTCATGATTATGTGTCCTCCTTGTAGAATCTTTTGCTTTTCCTAGACTTTATGGTTGTCTCTGATTTTTATTAGTTTAGTTGTCTTTGTTCCTATTGTTCATTATTTATAGGTGTAAAATATTTGTCAATTACCTACGAAAAAATATTTTCCAAATGCTCAAACACATCAGCAAATCTATCTATACCATTTAATTTTCTTGGCATCACCCTCCCTCCACTTTTTCTTTGAAAATTTCCTCTCAGTTCTTTGATTCCTTGCGTTAGCAGAGCTGAATATCTGTCATGTTGTGACTTCCATTTGCCCCTCTAGTATTGTTGTAGGTCCTAAGATGGTTATTTGTTTCTCTCCAAATCTGTTCTCTACCCATTTGTTCCCTGTCCTATGTCCTGGATGGCTAACCCCTATGCAGTACATCCTCCAAGCTGCCTTGGCTTCTGGTTTCCAGTTGGGTTCAGGCAATGGACAGGGAAAAGAAGGAGATTGAATATTCTTCCCTAATTCTTTTCTTTAGCCCACATTTCTGGAAATGACTGACTATAACTTCTGTGGGTAAACCCTTCTTCTGTGGCTCTAGCTGTCAATAGATTCCACTAACACTTGACCTTTTTAATTCTAGGGGTAATAATGGCTATTAGTTCTAAGGTAGGTAATGGCTTCCTGCTGTTGCTAGCCTCTTAGTGTTTTAGTATGTCTTATTGGTTCCCTTACACCTCTGTAAGTAATCACCTCATTAAAGTCTGTTCTGAGTTAAATTCATTTTCCTTCTGGACCTTTACTGGTTCCAGATTCCCTATTTCCTGGATTCCATGTCTTCCTTCTTTAGTATACTCAAAAAGAATGCATTGCAGATACAATTTTCAAATTCTTAGTTTTCTGAAAATGTCTTTATTCCACTCTCACACATGATTGATAAACTTTGGCTGAGAATATAATTAGGTTTTTCTTCCCCCTCAGAATTTTGAATGCATTACTTAATTTCTTTAGAGCTTCTGCTATTGTTGCTGAGAAATCTGATTCTATTCTTATTCGCAGTCATTTGTATGCCCCCTCATACTTTTTCTCTGGAAAATATTAGACTCTTCTAATCCTGATATTCTAAAATTTGATGATAATGTCCTTTGATTGTTTGTTTTTTTGGTTTTTGCATTGGTGCCGGGTAGATTCTCTTCAATATAAAGACATAGTTCTTAGAAAAGTTCTTGAATTTTTTTAAATGATTTATTTCCTTCCATCTTCTCTGTTTTCACTTTTGGGAAAATTTGTAATAGTTTGATATTGAAGCTCCTAACTTAATCCACAATTTTTAAAAACATTTTCTCTCTTATTTTACAACTTTTTATCTTCAAACTTTCCATCTTTTCTTAAAAAATTTTAATTACCATATATATAAGTGCCCACTTCCTGTTCCTCTGGGTTCTGTTGGAAGCTTTCCTTAAATATGGGGTTGGGAGGACTCCTTGGCTGTCCATTTATTTTTATAAATGAGGCACTATAATTCTGTATGTATACGTAGGGGGCACCAGTTGACTGGTAAGTTTATTATATATTGTTCAGTCAAAAAGCTGGACTTTTCAATGGGAGATCCATACATGCCAGTGTCTGAAGGCCTAGTCTTTGTTCTTCCTCACATGCTGATTCCTGGCATCCAGCATCCTCAAGGCAGGACAGGAGAGGGGAGCTGATGGTCACACAGGCCAGGAAACATATTTTTCACTTAATTTCCCTTTTCTCAGCTCTGTGCCTCACCCTGATCTCTTTTATTCTCAATTTGAGGCCTTGTGTTTTTAATTTCTCCAGGGAATAAACACTCAGTGCCCTGCTGGTGGGTTGGGATGCAAGATGGTCAGAGAAGGCCTATGGGTCATTTGCTTTGTGCAGACTTCCAGGTCTCCACTCTATTTCCGGTTGCAGACTCATCTTCACCCTTTCTAGAACCTGTATCTCCCAGTGCTGAGCCTTTTCTGAGTGGTCCTAAATAAATAATCTGACTATAACTTGAAGTTGTAACTGCCTGCGGTCAGCCTAGATTTGCCACAGCTTCATCCACATCCTCTAAAAAAAAGTTCTCTCTCATCCACTGATGTTTCCTCATCTATTTATTTTGTCCTTGTTCAAAATTTTATTCCTTAACTCACACTTTGGTCACTTTGGGGAGGGAGAGGGCGTCTGTGCACATTTTGCCCATGTCCTACTGTTGTTGAGAATTTAATATTCGTGGCTTTAACTAGGGACAGTTGACTGCTAAGATCCTTGCCCTGTAGAAATTTGTGATTTTGCTTGGACACAGATGTGAGTTGTAGGTGCTAATGGGTGGGAGCCAATCAAACAGCACAGTGCAGGCTGGAGCCTCTTGACTGCCAGGACTTAGTGTGACAGTGGACATTTGTCATCCTTACCACTAAACTGTTAGTGACATATGACAACTTTAGTCATGAAAACAAACTTAAAAAGAAAGCCATATGCTTTTTGAGGAGCTGGTGATGAAAGGGAATAGAATGTGAAGTGATGGATGTTAAAAAGACAAAAATTGTACACGAATTTAAAGAATTGGCTGCAGAAAGCAGTCCTTTAGATCCATGGCCTGTGTGGATGCAACATAAGCTTGCCCTTAAAACAAGCAAAAGCAATTAGTGAAACTCTTCCAACAAGTGTTCCAGTCAGTATAAAGTTTCTAATCCAATGAAGGTGAAAGGCTGGACTGTTAATTTATGGGTACAGGCAAGATATGATTGAATGGAAATGTAACCGGGGAGCAACTGGGAGCTTGTATAAGCATCACTGTGTGACTGTAGTTAGTAAAGGGATTTGGATGTCCACTTCGTACTGTTCATTGAACGATGGAAGTGGGGACTTCTGTACTGTTGTGACATTTGTAAATTAATTCCTCAGGACACTGCATTATCTGGAGTGTACTTTAATTAAGAGCCACATTTTCAGGGCGCCTGGGTGGCTCAGTTGGTTAAGCGACTGCCTTCGGCTCAGGTCATGATCCTGGAGTCCCGGGATCGAGCCCGATATGGGAAGTCTGCTTCCCCTCTGACCCTCCCCCCTCTCATATGCTCTCTCTCTCTTATTCTCTCTCTCATAAATAAATAAAATCTTTAAAAAAAAAAAAGCGCCACATTTTCATTTACTGGTATTCTGCTGTGTGAATTAATATAACTTAAATTTACTAATGGCTTTCTTGATTCTAGACACTTCTTTATATAACTGAGAAATTTAGATTTTTTTTTTCAGTTTTGTTCTTCAAATGCAGCGTCCTTAGATTCCTATTAGGTGTCACTAGGGGATAAAAAGAAATGATACAAAAACAGAAAAAGAATTAAAGTGAAACTTAACTAAAATAACCTATTAGTGGCCAAAAAGCAGGCCGCTAAATTCCATTAAAAAATAAATAAAATCAGGGGCACCTGGCTGGCTCAGTCTGTTAAGCATCTGCCTTCAGCTCAGGTTGTGATCCCGGAGTCCTGCGATCGGACCCCATATCGGGCTCCTCTCTCAGCGGGGAGTCTGCTTCTCCCTCTCCCTCTGACCCTTCCCCCTGCCCGTGGTCTCTCAGGCTCACTCTCTCTCTCTCAAATGAATAAATAAAAAATCTTAAAGAAATAAATAAAACGTAATCACAGTCTGTAACAGGCACTTAGTATTTTTTTTTTCGTACAACAAATGCTTTACTATTCCATTGAGATGCTTACAAATACTGAAGAACACCCAGCCCAGGCCCAGCAGCCATGGCCCAGTGCTGGGAACCAGGGCAGGGAGGTGGGCTTAGTGTTAGGGCTTGAAGGATTGAGGCCACACAGTTGGCAGCCTGGTCCTTGGCTCTCCACTTCTGTTGCCCTAATGAGGCCAAAGGGAGGACAACCAGACCTCAGGGTCCTCTCTCTCTGCTGCCTCCTCTTGTTCAGGTTTTCCCCATGGGGTATCTGAGCATTCTTCCATCCCTGTTAGAAACCCAGCCTATACAGAACCCCTCTAGCTGCCTCTCCCTCTTCCTCTGGTCTCTGGATGCCCCAGCTTCATTCCTTCTGGCTCTAAGCAAGGCAGGAGTGGAAGAGAGAGGTCTGGACTGGGGGTCTGGCAGGCTGTGCGTCAGGGCCTGGAAACACAGGCAGGGGGTGGGAAGGTGGTGTTCAGTCCCTTATCCCAGCATGAGATGCCTGAGGTCCTGGGCTGGAGAATTGGCTATATGTACCTTCAGATGGGCCCACAACTGAAGCATGGCGTTACCAGGAACCGAATCTGAGTAGCTCCCTGTTTTCCTATACACATGTGAGTTGTTCATCGTTTGCTGTGGCATTTTATATTTCTCTGTATTTCCATAGAGACAGTAGATTCTAAGAATGAGGTGTTTACGTAATTTCATTTTCTGTAGCACTTGGCAAGTTTTTTCTATTCTTATTGATAATTCAGTGGCTCTTCCTTGATTGCTAGCTTGTACCATGTTTGCCTCTGAAAACAGGATATATTCATAGCCTGCTATAAACTCTACAAATTCAACAACTTTATTATCTTAACTATATACATTTTCATCTATTGTCATTTAATCCTAACATGTTTAATTTAGAAACTGTTTCAGAGTTTTAGCAACCCAGTGAAATCAATTCATATTTTTGTTATATTGTTATTCTCTGGCCATTTTAAACCCTTGCCTCCCACCCGCCAAATCTGAAGGTGCTTGGTTATGTTGCCCACATTAGCTGGTTGGTGGTGGCACAGGGGAAAACAAAACAAAACAAAACAAACCCTCTGGAGTCCTAGGGGCAGCCTCCTTCCCACAAAGATCTCCCTTGCATAACATAATAGGAGTATCTTTATTCATTCAACAAAACCGTACAGAATGTCCAGGGGTTCAAGCATGAAAAAAACCTGCTCCTTGACCTCAAGCAGCACCCACTGGTGCTACCGATGGTCTAGATTGCAGAGCCACATTCCAGGGCACAGCATCAAGAATATTCCATGAAACCCACAGACATCACCAAAAAATGGACAATGTGGATTTCCAATGGAAAGCTCTTTGCCCTCAGGTCTTCCATATATTATCTAAGATATCAGATTGTTGTCAAATATTTTACTGTCACGTATCCTCTGTGCAGTCATATATCTTAGGAGTGCCCACGCCAAGATTCTTAACCATAGTCCATCAAAGTCCAGCTCTGCCATGTGATGACTGGAACTAAACATAGTAACTGAACACCCTGCAGATTGAAGTTCAGAATTCTCCCCCGTAGAATGATAGAGTAATTTACGTGAAGGTTTCAGCAGTCATTTCTCTTCCTGATACGCAGACATGGTTTCTCTAAAAAGATTTGGTATGTCATTTACTTTGATCTTTAAGAGAATTACCCATGAACAATTTTTTTTCCTGATTCCTCATTTCACATTTTGCAGGAGGATTAATACATTTGCAGGGAAAAAACTTGTAACTTCCTTTCTGCATCAGCTGTCATATAAACAGAAATTAAAGATGTGCAAGGCTTATTAATTTGTTTTCTCTTGTCCTGTGTGGCCTACAGTTATTCCTTGGAGAAGTGCTTTCACTGGTAGCATTTTAAATGACTAATCAAATGGGACTTCTCTCTTCCTGTATTGTTCTGTAGTATAAGAAATACTGTTTTTTGCTATCCAATGCAAAATTTTTTTCCTTACCGTAGTCCTCAATAACAGCCTTACCTATTTACATTTTTGTGTTAATTGTGACTAGTTTCTCAGATGTTCCTGGTCCGAATATTCCTACTTATCTATATAACCCGTAGCTGTTGTTTTAAGATTTTATCTCTGGGGTCTTCATTATCTGTGGGAGTCGGTTTTGAATTTTCAAGCATTTTTAAACAGCCACAACAATCTTATTTTCAGCACTGAGCAATGATGATAGACTTCAGTTTTTAAGGGTAGTTTTATTGTTTTCTGTGCCTGCACCTTAATTTTGAAGATTTGATTTTGTTTTATTCTCATCCTCGTTAGTATTTGTGTCATCAGTAATGAGAACCAATTTGCCATCTCTATTTCTTCTTTTTTTAATCTAACAGACCAACCAAATAGACATGTTCTAACTAGCAAGGCGGCATGGCATCACGGAGGGCTCGCTGGCCCAGGATTCAGAATCACCTTTTCAGGTTCTGGGACTGAAACTAAGACATTTAAACATGTAGTACAGTTTCCTTACATGTAAAAATTGAAACAGTGTCGTAGGCATTCTCTAAAATTCCTCCAGCTCTAGATTTTAGCATTCAAGTAAATTGTACTGCCAAACCAGAGGTTTCCATAGAGGCTGCTGGAATTCCTTCAGAGTAGCTTACAAATAAAGTTAGGGTTTAGATATTCTGGTGAAATTTGGTTTAGATATTTTGCTGAGCTGATTTTTTTTTTTTACATTTAATATAATAATAATAATCATAGGTCTAAGTCAAATTCTTGTCTCTACTGCAGTTTTTTATGTGCATTCCTCAGACTAACTTATGCATTCATTCATTCATTTGTTCATTTTAAGGATATTTATTAAACGCCTATTTTGAACTGGACTTTAGATCAGGTGCTGGCACTTACAGAGGTAAGAAAAATCCATCCATGCTTTCAAGGTCAGAGGGAAAGGCAGTGGGATAAGCTATCATACAAGTATATACAGTTAGGACACTGGCAGCTCAGAGATGAAGGTGATAAACTTACCCTTGGTGGTTAGTTGAGGAGAGGTGGGGAGGTCAAGGAAGGTGTCATCAAGCAGTAATTAGTTGGGCTGACAGGTCAAACCCGCCTTTCAAAGTTGACAAAATTTGGGCAAAGGGACGCATAGACCTTACCGTGGACAAAAGTAACCTACCTTGATATTTGTGGGTAAATTAGAAGGACGGAGTTTAAGAAGCAGCTGAGAAAAAGGAAGGAACGGAGGGAGGGGGAAAGTGGTTAGAGACCAGAATGGAGAAATATTTAGGAATAGTTAGGATATGACACCTTGATGATGGAATGAGAGTAATATAGGAAAGGTAAGGGTTTCAGATGACTACTGAGTTTCTAGCTCAGGTAACTGGACCAGAAAGCAGAAATACAGCTCTGCCATATGATTTGTCATACAAACACACACACTAAAATATACATGTACGAAAATATATGTATAATGAAATATACATACTAAAATATATAGTTAGATATATGCATATTAAAATGTGAGCAAGAAACGTAAGGAGCATTAATGCCATTGGTACTTTAAGGTGGGTGGGCTTCTTGATCTTCCTCCTAAGTCTTATTTCAGGTGTGGATCCTGGGACGGTGGTTTCCACTCACACACCTGTTCCCTCCTGCCGGGTCAGCAGCAGGATACCCTGGGCCTTGGCTTTACTCAACTACATTAACTTTCTTTCTTTTTTTTTTAAAAAAGATTTTATTTATTTATTTGAGACAGAGAGAGAGTGCACAAGCAGGGGGAGGAGGAGCAGAGGGAGAGGGTGAAGCAGGCTTCTCGCGGAGCAGGGAGCCCGATGCAGGGCTGGAACCCAGGACCCTGGGATCATGACCTGAGCCGAAGGCAGACGCTTAACTGATTGAGCCACCCAGGCGACCCTACATTAACTTTCTGTACTTCATTCTTTACTTTTGTTTAATTTTTGTCCTGATATGTTTAATTTGTAAGTGCAACTTCTTAAGTTTTTCACAGTTTGAAAAATAAATCTTAGCATCCCCCTTACATAAAAGGTCTATTGTTTGGGATTGAATATTTTCTGAGATGAGCTTTTACATGCAGTCTTAAGGTTTGATTTGATTTTGTTTTCATTTCTTGAGAGCGAAATACTCCACAGAAGTATTTGACTAAGATATATTGTGCCTATCTGTGCCTAATGAACCACTAACCACACAGTAAATGATGAGTGACAGTTTAATCAATTCAGTTCCTTCAGTAGTCACCAAGGGCATTTGGAATGTAATTTTTTAATCTTTCACTTTTCAAATACTGCAGATGCCAACATGAAAAGATCACGTCTGTTATGTGTAATAAATTTTCTTACAAGGTATAGGAAAAAAATTCTTTTTAAATTTTGGTCTTTTAAAAGCTAACCTCCTAGGGAACAGAACTCTTTGGTCCCTTTTACAAATACATACATTCCAACAGAGAAAAGTGAGATAAATAAATGGCCACCTTGGTGCATCAGATCGTACTAGCTTTAATTGCATAATGGTGCATTTCAATGAACCATGGCTAAATAAAATTACCTATTAGGTTAATTAATGTGGAACCTATCTGAGTTAGTATTGCATCACAGTGTGTAAAATTCAGATTGTGTTTAGCATTTAATCTAATTTACTTTACTAGTCTGCTGTTTCTTTGTTCCTTTGGCTAGAGCCTGAATACACATTCAGAAAATTAACCTGAGATAAAAAACTCCTTTCAAGACAGAATTACCTAGATTCGTTTAGATTCATGTTCCTCAGTTTCTGGTCCTGTGACCAGCAGCATCTGCATTGCTTAGGAGGCTTGTTAGAAATACAAGATCTCAAGGTGCCTGGGTGGCTCAGTTGGTTGGGTGTCTGACTTTTGGTTTCGGCTGAGGTCATGATCTCAGGGTCATGGGATCCAGCCCCGAGTCAGGGTCTGTGCTGAGTGTGGAGCCTGCTTGAAATTCTTTCTCTCTCTCTCTCAGCTCCTCCCCCCACCCCTCATGCTCTCTCGCTCTCTTTCTCTCTCTCTTAAAAATAAATAAATAAATAAATAAATAAATAAATGAATGAATGAATGAATGAATGAATGAAAGAAAGAAAGAAAGAAAGAAAGAAAAATGGAAGATCTCAGGCTTCAGCCCAGACCTAGTCAGTCAGAATTCTGTGTTCTACTAAGATCTCCACCTGATTAGCATACACAATAGAGGGTGAGAAGCAAAGCTTCAGATGCTTTTTTACTGACTGACACATAGGCTTTGAGGAGATTTCTGGTGCCAGCCTAATGTTGGAAGAGGAAAGCAAAAGAACTAACTTGCAGTGGGCGCCTGGGTGGCTCAGTTGGTTAAGCGACTGCCTTCGGCTCAGGTCATGATCCTGGAGTCACAGGATCGAGTCCCGCATCGGGCTCCCTGCTCGGCGGGGAGTCTGCTTCTCCCTCTGACCCTCCCCCTCTCATGCTCTCTGTCTCTCATTCTCTCTCTCTCAAATAAATAAATAAAATCTTAAAAAAAAAGAAAAAAAAAAAAAGAATTAACTTGCAGTGAGTTATGGTTCTGCTCATGTGCTTTCTTCCTGCCAGAAGCAGCTTGACACTCTGTCTTTATCTTCAGCCCGCTTTCCAAATGTTTTGACAATGCAGATAGTTCTGAATGGTTCTAAATGATTCTCTAAACTTGAGTAGAGGCCTCCTAACTTGCAGTTAGAGAAGTCTGCATGGAAGGGACAGGTCTCCCCTCCAGGTGATAGTGTGAGCCAGGCGGGTCGCTGTCCACTGTGCCCAGACTCAGATACACAGGCTACGCTGTGCCATGATCCCGCCCAGACTCTGTAGTTAAGCTCTGCGAATTGAGAATGAAACTGCCACTTGTCTGCTTAAAGCTTTCTATCCTAAGGAATCTCAAGCCTTTGCTAATACATGGACGGGATTAGAAGCTAAAATCCAGGATAGGTTTTTTTTGAGATCTTGATTGCACCATATTTTAAAACATTAAAGTCCTTCTACATTGTGTACTGGGACTGAACCAAACTGTTGCCCTGAGAATTAGGAAAGGAGAACAATGTTTTATTTTTTGCTGACCAGAATAAGATTAATGCCAAGAAGAAAAATAAGAAGCTCTAGGTCCTGTTTTATATTTATTCATGGGATATAATCATCTATTGGGTTAATTAATATCTTGTAACACTCATGTCTTTGTGAGAAAATTGAGTATACTCCACGATGCAGATATTGTTTGAGTATAAGAGCTGAGGGATCTAATGAATCCCTATTTTAGTGGAAGGATATAAAGTTATCCAATGGGATTTTAATAAACACGTACATTACAGTGCATCTTAACTGGTTACAATAGTGACTAACCTGATTTCATTCAGGTCTGGGAGGGCCGCTATATTGCCAAAACCACTTTGACTCATTTGAGCTGTGCCTTTCAGAGTAAGAGACCAAATCCTGGTTCTGACAACCATGACAGCAGCTGGTCCATTTATAAGTAAATACATTACAGTTGCAGGAAGTAAACATGAGAAGCTGGAGTTAGGGGCCCTAACCCAGTCTGAGAGATCAGGAAGCCTCCCCAGAGAAGTGGTGGTGAGCTTGCTGTTCCCTACTCTGATGGAGAAATGTTTTTGCCCCTTCTCTGGAAATTCCCTTTTTTCTCTACATTCACACTCCCTGCTAATGCCCCAAACTTAATAGTACAGATAAATTTTTCATCTTGAATTCCTTTGCCATAGAGTGTGCATATCAGTTTTCAAATACCTTTATATCAAAATTCATCTCTGCACCCCAAAACTGCTAGAACTCATACAGGAATTCAGTAAAGTGGCAGGATATAAAATCAGTGCACAGAAATCAGTTGCATTTATATACACCAACAACAAGACAGACGAAAGAGAAATTAAGGAGTCGATCCCATTTACAATTGCACCCAAAACCATCAGATACCTAGGAATAAATCTAACCAAAGAGGCAAAGAATCTATACTCAGAAAACTGTAAAATACTCATGAAAGAAATTGAGGAAGACACAAAGAAATGGAAAAACGTTCCATGCTCATGGATTGGAAGAACAAATATTGTGAAGATGTCAATGTACAATCTACACATTCAATGCAATCCCCATCAAAATACCATCCACTTTTTTCAAAGAAATGGAACAAACAATCCTAAAATTTGTATGGAACCAGAAAAGACCCCAGATAGCCAGAGGAATGTTGAAAAAGAAAAGCACAGCTGGTAGCATCACAATTCCGGACTTCCAGCTCTGTTACAAAGCTGTCATCATCAAGACAGTATGGTACTGGCACAAAAACAGACACATAGGTCAATGGAACAGAATAGAGACACCGGAAATGGACCCTCAACTCTATGGTCAACTAATCTTCGACAAAGCAGAAAAGAATGTCCCATGGAAAAAAGACAGTTTCTTTAACAAATGGTGCTGGGAAAATCGGACAGCCACATGCAGAAGAATGAAACTGGACCATTTCCTTACACCACACACAAAAATAGACTCAAAATGGGTGAAAGACCTAAATGTGAGACGGGAGTCCATCAAAATCCTGGAGGAGAACACAGGCAGCAACCTCTTCGACCTCAGCTGCAGCAACTTCTTCCTAGAAACATCACCAAAGGCAAGGGAACCAAGGGCAAAAATGAAATATAGGGACTTCATCAAGATAAAAAGCTTTTGCATAGCAAAGGAAACAATCAACAAAACCAAAAGACAACCGACAGAATGGGAGAAGATATTTGCAAATGACATATCAGATAAAGGGCTAGTATCCAAAATCTATAAAGAACTTATCAAACTCAACACCCAGAGAACAAATAATCCAATCAAGAAATGGGCAGAAGACATGAACAATCATTTTTCCAAAGAAGACATACAAATGGCCAACAGACACATGAAAAAGTGCTCAGCATCTCTCAGCATCAGGGAAATCCAAATCAAAACCTCAATGAGATACCACCCCACACCAGTCAGAATGGCTAAAATTAACAAGTCAGGAAACGACAGGTGTTGGTGGGGATGTGGAGAAAGGGGAACCCTCCTACACTGTTGGTGGGAATGCAAGCTGGTGCAGCCACTCTGGAAAACAGTATGGAGGTTCCTCAAAAAGTTGAAAATAGAGCTACCCTACAACCCAGCAATTGCACTGCTGGGTATTTACCCCAAAGATACAAATGTAGTGATCCGAAAGGGTACGTGCACCCCAATGTTTATAGCAGCAATGTCCACAATAGCCAAACTCTGGAAAGACCCCAGATGTCCATCAACAGATGAATGGATAAAGAAGATGTGGTGTATATATATATGTGTGTGTGTGTGTGTGTGTGTATATATATATACACACACAATGGGATATTGTGCAGCTATCAAAAAAGTGAAATCTTGCCATTTGCAACGACATGGATGGAACTGGAGGGTATTATGCTGAGCGAAATAAGTCAATCAGAGAAAGACAATTATCATATGATCTCACTGATATGAGGAATTCTTAATCTCAGGAAACAAACTGAGGGTTGCTGGAGTGGTGGGGGGTGGGAGGGATGGGGTGGCTGGGTGATGGATATTGGGGAGGGTATGTGCTATGGTGAGTGCTGTGAATTGTGTAAGACTGATGAATCACAGACCTGTACCTCTGAAACAAATAATGCAATATATGTTAAGAAAAAAAAGAAGAAGATAGCGGGAAGGGAAAAATGAAGGGGGGGAATTGGAGAGGGAGACAAACCATGAGAGACTATGGACTCTGAGAAACCAACTGAGGGTTCTAGAGGGGAGGGGGGTGGGAGTATGGGTTAGCCTGATGTTGGGTATTAAAGAGGGCACGTTTGCATGGAACGCTGGGTGTTATACGCAAACAATGAATCATGGAACACTACATCAAAAACTAATGATGTAATGTATGGTGATCAAGATAACATAATAAAATAAAATTTTTAAAAATTCATCTCTGATTAGCTTGCTGCCCAAGTTATTTCAGGTCGAACCTTACCTGACATCTGGTGGTCTAGCCCACGGTTCTAGGTGGTTCATGCTGCTTCCAAGGAAAAGTTCATCAGAATGCACAGAGGTTCTTTTTCTCTCATGTAGTGAAAACTCAGAATGCTACGGCTCCTCTACTTAAAATGACCGATTCTGTATACAGTTCCAAGGAGATGCACTCCTTCTTCATTTTTTTTAATAATAAACTTTAAATTTTAGAATTGTTTCGATTTTTTAGAAAAACTATAAAGACAATAGAGAATTCCTGTATCGTCCTCACCTGGCTTCCCCTGTTTGTTAACATCTTACACTACAATATGGGGACAGATGGTACATTTGTCTCAACTAAGGCCCCCACAATGTTCCATTGCTGTGAACTAAACAGCTTCATTTTGACTTCACTAGTTTTTCCTTAATTTCTCTTTTGTATTTTAGGATCCTGTCCAGGACAGCACACTACATGTAGTTGTCATGTGTTCATAGTTTCCTCTGGGTTATAATAGTTTCTCAGACTTTCTTTGTTTTTCATGACCTTGACAGTTTTGAGAAGTACCACTCAGGCATTTTGTAGGCTGTCCCTCAGTTTGGGTTCATCTGATGTTTAGGGAGGAAGATGACAGAGGTGAAGTCGACCTTCTCATCACATCACATCAAGGGTACATGCTATCAACATGACTTAGCACTGGTGAGGTTAACTTTGATCATATAGTTAAGGTCCTGTTTGCCAGCTTTCTCCATTGTAAAGTTATCATCCATCTCCTATCCCTGCCTCCATACTCTACTCTTTGAAAACAGGCTGCTCGGCTCAGCTCTTACTTGGTGGTAGGGGGAGAGGGAGGGAGGCTTACATTGCTTTTGATTCATTCAGTCACCAAATATTTTTGAGCTCTTACTATGTGCTGACACTCTGCTCTGCCCTGGGAACAAGATGATGAACACTACTTTGTCCCTGATCTTGGTCTTCCATCTAGAGGAAACACAGCCCCAAAAAACAAAGACAAGTGAATATCCTTTGAATATGAGGAAGGAAACAAACTAGGGCATGGAGGGTGAAACATGGAGCCTGGTCAGTAAGGGGAAACCCACCTTACATATGGTGGCTGGGAAGGACATTTCTGAAAGGAGCCATTCAAGCTGACTGCAGACTAACAAGAAGCACTTACGCATGCACAGAGTGAGGGGAAATGCATTCTGGGAAGAGGGAACAGCAGCTCATGCGCAGATCCTGAAATGGGGAGGAGGACGGCATGTTCCAGGAACAGACAGCAGAGCAGCATGACTGGACGGAGGAAATCTCATGGGTAGAGGTGTGATGTGAAATTGGCAAGCATATGGGGACTTCACACTCCCAGGTCTCCATTCTTAGTTTTAAGGTAGAAAAAAGCTCAAGCTATAATTTTAAAAATCTAATTCTTCTCCTTTTATCAACACAGAGACACTGATTTAGATGTGGATAGAGGGAGGGCAGATGGAGAGAAAATAACTTGAAATCCTTTCCAAACACAGAAAGCTTATATTTATATATTATATTATATTATATATTATATATTATATATTATATATTATATTAATTTTCATTTATCAGGTAAAATTTCCTAATACTTATAAAAATAAAAGGTAGTATTTCCACGCAATAAACTTTGGCCTAAACACAAAACAAAAATTTCTGAAAAAAAGTTCATAAAAGTAAATTCTCCTTCCACCCTATCCATTATTCAAATCAATTCACCAAACCCTCTATCTTGAGAAGAAATCCTTAGAGAAGTGGTTGTATAAGCACTGTTATTAAAAGTCACCATACACGTTTGCTCCCAGTTTATTTCTCAGTTAAAAATACTTTAAGATGGGGTGCCTGGGTGGCTCAGTCGTTAAGCGTCTGCCTTCGGCTCAGGTCATGATCCCAGGGTCCTGGGATCGAGCCCTGCATCGGGCTCCCTGCTCAGGGGGGAGCCTGCTTTTCCCTCTGCCTGCCACTCCCCCTTCTTGTGCCCTCTCTCTGTGTCAAATAAATAAATAAAATCTTTAAAAATTAAAAAAAAATAAAATAACACTTTATGATAGAAAAAACACCGTAAGATTAAAATATCCTTCTTCAATCAAGTTTTAAGAATCTACTAGTTTTTTGGCAAAATGCATGGCAAGTTTTAAAGCATATCTACCACAGGGAAACTGCTGAGGAAAATAGCGAAAAGCCAGATCATTTCTGAGGGCCCATTTCTATTAGTGATTTATTAACGAATCATCGTACTATGTAGTTTCTTTCATTTCCTCTCCATAACTGATGAAGGTGATTTCTTCTATTTACAAGTATGCTTTTATGCAAGTGAAGTGTAACATAGATCAGGGTTTGGCAAACTTTGTCTGTAAAGGACCAGATCATACACATTTCAGGCTTTTCAGGGCATATGGTCTCTGTAAGCAGCTACACAGCTCTGCTGTGAGGATGAGAAAGCAGCATAGACAACACATAAATGTGCGGCTGGGCTCTAATAAAATCTTATTTATGAACACTGAAATTTGAATTTCATATAATGTCCATATATCATCAAATATTCATCTTTCGTTTGTTTTCAACATTTAAAAAAGTAAAAGCCAGGGGCGCCTGGGTGGCTCAGATGGTTAAGCGTCTGCCTTCGGCTTGGGTCATGATCCCAGGGGCCTGGGATCGAGCCCCGCATCGAGCACCCTCCTCCGCGGGGAGCCTGCTTCTCCCCACCCCACCCCCAACCGCTTCTCTCCCTGCTCATGCTCTCTCTATATATATATCTCTGTGTCTCGAATGAATAAATAAAAAAACCTTAAAAAAAAAAAAAAGTAAAAGCCAGTCTTAGCTTATAGGTTATAAAAACAGGCTCTGGGCAGGATTTGGTCTGTAGTTTGTGGATCCCTGCATATTATTGTGTGTGTGGCCCCCTTGTCTTTCCCCCGAGTAGAGAGAGGGCTGATACTACTGCTAAGTCTCATTCATTTGCTGCCATGAGTGGGAAAGAACGAGGTGGCTTTACAACCAATGGTTGTAATTGCTTCTGTCCTCGAGAGTATTTTATCTCCTGATCTGTAATCTGGGTTTTTCACCTGTATGTCCAGTTGGTGAGCTTCATCCATCATTGAGTCCTAGGATACAGAAAAAAGCTGAGACCTAGTGTAGGAAGAAAAGGCTTAGCTTACTTAGTGTATGGACTTCTGTTCCTTTTTTAACTCTCTCTTCCACTTTCTAAGCACAGCCATAACAGCATTTGGCTCTCCCAAGATTCCTCATGTATAGGGTCCTGTTTTCTCTGTCTGGAATGCCCCATTCCCACTCCCATGCCATCACCCCGTAAGGCACCACGTTCCACTTTCCTAGTCTCGTTAGACTTCAGGAGTGCAAGTGCATGTCCTCCTGTGCTCCTTTGGTATTTATCATGGGAATTGTGTAGAATGTTTTAGAATTACTGTGTTTATAGTACACAGACATACTTGAAGGAAACGTGGTAGTTTTCCCCAAATTGACGACAGTCCTAAAAGTTTACATGACTATAGCAGTCAGGAGAAGGGAAGCTGAAAGAACAGAAAACTTTTCTACTAGACTATCAGAAAAGAAAGTCATCATTATGCTAGAGGAACGACTGTTATCTCTGTATTCTCTTTGTAGAAAATATTCTAGAATTCTTATAGAAGAGGTAATCAAAGATTATGCAGCCAGAATTGTAGAAAGAAAAGTATTAGAGAGGTGTGTCAGTTAATAAATACGTTACATTATTTTTCTGAATTTAATATTATTTGTCCTATTTGTTAACTTTTAAAAATTTGTGATTTCTTTTGATTTATTTTCTCATTCTGAGTTCACTTTTGTACTCAATTTTTATTCATAATTTTGTATACTTTTTCAAAGATTTATTTTAGAGGGAGAGTGTGCACGCAAGCAGGGGGAAGGGGCAGAGGGAGAGAGAGAGAGAATCTCCAGCAGACTCCCCGCTGAGCAAAGAGCCCGACACGGGGCTCGATCCCAGAACCCTGAGATCATGACCTGAGCCAAAATCAAGAGTCAGCCACTTAACCGACTGAACCACACAGATGCCCCAATTTTGTATACTTTTTCAAAATAATAACTCCCAAATTGTTTGACCTTCACCCTTAAAAAGTTGTCCCTCCATAATCATAATTACAAAGAATTATCAGTTCTGGGGCACCTGGGTGGCTCAGCTGGTTAAGCTCTTGGGATTCTCTCTCTCCATCTCCCTCTCACCCCTCCACACCCACACCCTACTCTCTCACTCTCTCTAAAATAAATACATAAATATTAAAAAAAAAGAATTATCAGTTCTGCTTAAAATCTTACTTTGAATTGTGGTGAAGAAATCACACATCTGCAGCATAAATTAAATTTGGCAGTTTTGAGTTTGGAAGAACTGAAGGATACATGGGCGTGGGTGGGTGTTTTGTACATTGTCTTACCAGGTAACTAATCGTGTGTGAGAGTTTGAACACAGTGCATCCTGTGACAGCTTTAATTGTAAGCTTTGTGACCAGTTCTTATTCTTGAAAAATTTAGACTGTGTGGGTGATAATTACATAATTATTCAAATTATCAAAAGAAGCTACAAATTAAAGGAGGCATTTCCTGAATAAGATTATATATCATAAGTATAGAACTTAAGTGATTGAATTCTTTCTCAGTAAGCCACAGGGCAACTTAATCCATCAAGCACTAGGGAGTGCAAGGTAATAGAGGGTAGCGAGGGGGAAGAAAGCGGAGTAGGCGATAGTCCCTTCATATTAATTGAAGGGCTTCTATTGCTGTGTGGCAATAAGGCAGCTCCAGTCATAAAGTATTCTGCTAGGCTGTAATATGTTGATATGTTTGACACTTCTGCTTTATAATTTTCTTGTGCATTCTGTAGCCTTTTATACATCCTTTAAGTATAATTCTGTCAGCTTTATTAGTATATCCTCACACATCTTTGGAGAATGATGTCATCAGAAACATTCATTAGAAATGAAAGTCCGGGGCGCCTGGGTGGCTCAGTCGGTTAGGCGACTGCCTTCGGCCCAGGTCATGATCCTGGAGTCCCGGGATCGAGTCCCACATCGGGCTCCCTGCTCAGCAGGGAGTCTGCTTCTCCCTCTGACCCTCCCCCCTCTCATGCTCTCTCTTTCTCATTCTCTCTCTCAAATAAATAAATAAAAATCTTAAAAAAAAAAAAAAAGAAATGAAAGTCCATGTCCCTTAGCTGGCTGAGCAGATAAAAGCCTGTGAAAATGCTCTGTCATCGTACTCCAACTGAGTAAAATTGCAGCATAGATTTATCTTTTAATTGTTCTAAGTATTATGGAGGTGATCTGGACCAAGCACAAGTAGTGCTAACAGCATTTCTGTAAGTGTGTGTAATGGTTACCTCACCTGCCAGCTTGCTGGGTACCCACTGGGGGCAGCTGTGGCTTCTGCTGAAGGTCTGAACACTCAGAGTTGCAGCCTGTGCTGGGAAAGATGAAAGCCAAATGACACTGAATAGAGAGAATACCCTGAATGTTGGAAGGAAGGTGTCAGTAGCTATTGAAGATCCAAGATACTTTATGTAAACGTAAATAAGAAGACAGTAGAGGGGCGCCTGGGCGGCGATTCTTGGTTTCAGCTCAGGTCCTGATCTTGGGTCGTGATCTCGGGTCATGAAATGGAGCCCCATGTCGGGCTCTGCTCAGCTCAGAATTCTGCTTGGGATTCTCTCATTCTCCCTCTACCCCTCCTGCTTGTGTTCTCTCTTTCTAAAATAAATAAATAAATCTTGAAAAAAAATTAAAAAAAAAAAGACAGTAGAAATGTAGGTCAGTAGTCTTAGAAAAGAATTATTGGCATAAAAATTTGGAAGGACACAAATTGAAGTCTTAAACCTAACCAGGCATCTGAAGCCCCAATATTTATAAGAATATCATTGCATTTTTAGTAGGCTAGTAAAATGATTGTCAAAATGTATGTTGTGTCTCAAATCTAAATGAAGACTTGTGTTAAACCCAATCTGCCTAGAACGCTGATTTTAAAATTAATGATTTGTTATTTAAATGGAATTATTTTTATGATATATAAGGTAGCATTTATTTGTTTTTAGTCATTTTGATTCTATTTACTTTTGGTATTTAATTTGGATAGAAATTATGTGCTGTAATAGAGAAGAGATTTCTGCAAATGCATTACTTCTTTAATTCAATACATGGTTTATATACAACTGTGTAACAAGTGGGGCAGTTACAGAGATGTAGTCCCTTGTCCTTAACCTCTAAAGGATCTGAAATAAGTTAAAGGCACAAGGGTTTTGCTCACCCTAAGTTGAATATGAGTGCAGCAATTGAAGAAGTATCCCAGTATGTTCATGATTTCATCAGAATGCTTTCAGGAAATAGAAACCCATTCAAGGTAGAACCATTTAATATATATATATATATATATACACACACACACACACACACACACACTTATAGAACCGTTTAATATATATATATGTGTACACACACACATCCTGGAGAATTGCTAGAAGGTAGAGAGTGCTAGCAAAAGCAATGGATTATCTGAATATTCAGGCCTTAGGAAGGTGGAAACCAGGTCAGTTCAGGGGACTTCATCTGCAAAAAGACTGTCCTTCCTAGTGCTCTTTCATTAATGTGACTTATCCCATCAACATATGCTAGTTTCTTTCCAGGACCCTCTCCCAAGTGATTGTTTGTTAAAGTCCCAGCAGAAGTATCTGATTGGCTCTCTGCCTATACTATGGGTTGGTTGTTCCTACTGGGTTAGGTTCAGGCCACTGTGGTCTGGGAAGCAAGTCTCCTGATCTTCTGGACTGCCTTGCTAGACAAGGACTGTGAGCATGACCTGCTGAGCTAGGACGGGAAGTTAACCATAGTAGGTGGCTGATATATTGAATGAGAACTTAATAAAATACACTCATAAAGGGAGCTATTATGTCTGCTGGAATACTCATAGAAGAAGGCTTTGTGGAAGAAATGGCATTTAAATTAGGTTATAGAAATTGGGTTGGATTTATATGTTAAGAGCAAATAAATGAAGAAGGAGGGAGTTGTAGGTAGTGAAGCAATTTGAGTCAAGCTGTATGGGTTTATGCTTGGCCCGTGGGCAGATCAGTCCAGCTCAGTGATCCTTAGTGTAGCTGCCCTGAATCACCAAGTAGCCTGGGTCAACACCTGGGATCCAACCTAGACGGATTGACACAGGATCTCTGGGGTTTGTATTCAGATTATTCACAGTTTTTAAAAGTTCCCCCCAGATGATTTCGATGCAAAGAGAGGTTTGAGAACTCCTGGGCAGCTTGAGAGGACAATATATTAAGAATTCATGAAATGGGGTTGGATAGGGGTATTTGAAAAAGACTGGAGGCTTTCTATATCAGGCTAAAGAGTTTCTTGACTGTTTCCTGTAAGTAAGGTGGAGCTGCTAAGTGTTATATTTTATTGGTTGCCACCATTTTCTGAGCCCAGTGTAGCTGCATCTATTAGAGACCTTTCAGGGCACTAGACAGAGAGGGAAAGGAAAGAAGTAGGGTCTAGATATATGTGGCACAGCCCTTGGTACTCACTAAGAATGTCATTTATTCATTGTTTTTCCTCTGTAGGAATAGACGTCCTAATTCCAGATTTACTAGGAAATATTGGAGCTTTTGTACAATTCTTTTTTCTTCTCTCTTTAGGGGAGTCGGCTGCATCTTTGTTGAAATGATCCAAGGGGTTGCTGCTTTTCCAGGAATGAAAGACATTCAGGATCAACTGGAACGAATATTTCTGGTAAGTTCTTCACAGAGTGCTTCTGAGAAAAATTGGTTTCTAATTCATCCTTTCATGACAAGTTGTACAGTGCTGGTGGAAAATGATTTTACACAAATTTATTGGTTGTCACATTTAATTCTGATGTATTTTTTGCACCTTTGAAAAAGCAGGAAATTAGTTAAGAATTGTGTTTTTAAACTACTGTACACAAATAATGTGCCAGAATGGTAGGAAATGATAGGCTGTCTGCTGTAATGTAGAATAGTGGGTTAAAAATGGGGGCTCTCGCAGAAGAATTTCAATTTATGTGGATGGCCCTGCCCCTTTAAGTGGGTGGAGCTTAACTCCCTCCCATCTCCACCCACTTAAATGCGGGCCCTGATTGGTAACTTTTTCCATCAAGTAGAGCTTGGAAAAAGGAGGGTAACTTTAAAATGGAGAGCAGGCAAACCACCTCAGCCAGGTCTTCAAGGCTAGCCTCATCAAAGATGAGTCACATTGGTAGCCTGAACCTTTGCTATAATGTGCCAACTGTCTCTGTGGTCTTCCTCTCAAAAACTCTAACCCTAGTCTAATCACAAAAAAACATCCCGCAAACTTGAGGGACATTCTACGCAATACTGCTTAGTACTCCTCAAAACTGTCAGGGTCATCAAAAACAAGGAAAGTCTGAGAAATTGTCATAGCCCAGAGGAGGCTAGGGAGTGTGACAACTCAACGTAATATGGTATCCTGAACGGAATCCTGGAACAGAAAAAGGACATTAGGGAAAACCAGTGACATCCGAGTAAAGTGTGCAGGTTAGTAAGTATCCGTGTACAGTTAGTTGTGACAAATATACCATTTAATTGAAGATTTAAAGAGGAAACTGGTGAGGGGTATGCAGGAATTCTCTGTACTGTTTTTCATAACTTTTCTATCAATCTAAAACTATTCTAAATTAAAAGCATTTCAATTTTTAAAAATCTGCATGAAGAGAAAATAAAATGTGTTCTGGTGCCACACAATCTGGGTTTATCACCTGCACTGTCACCTTGGACAAGGGACTTAATTACCTGAGCCTTAGTTTCCCTTGGGAGAAATGAAGGCTAATAACAGCACCCATCTCATAGGCTATTTTGAGGAATAATTGACTTAATACACATAAAACGCTTTTAGAACTATGCCTGGCACAGAGTTGATATCCCACAAGTTATTATTTTTATCAAGTCATTTTATACTGAATATTTTTATTCAGTAGAACTTCCACATTAGCTAATATTCACATACACCTATTTTTTAAAACATGGAATCAGAGCTAGACAAATTAAGGTCTTTCGTAAAAGGATTTAAACTATATACATTGTAGCAGTCAATCACATTATCATACTTTTCCCTTCTTTAATAAGACTCCCATATGAATTCACTGGGGCAAATTTTAGTATGGACCATAACAAGAGATAAACTTATCCTATAAGCATGTATTTTAGGTGTGCAAATGCAGCATTAAAATAGAGCTTTCATATTAAGTATAAGGACCCTGGAGGGTGTACTGATATGAATTGAGACACTCCATCACTACTGTGTTCACCTTGACGTTAGCAGTAAAATGATTACAGAAAGTGGACAATGGAACTAGAGAATCAAAGCACATGGAATTCCTCCATGCTGTATCCTGTACCTCAAGTGCCCCTATAAATCATAGCAGGTGGACAACTTCTTCCAGGTGTTGCCATATTGATTTCTTCTCCCAGAAGCTGTCTGTATCCACTTTCCTTTTAATTTTACTGAATTATTTTTTACCCATAAATTCCCACACTGAATGTTAAAATAATATCTTATGATTATAAAAACAATGCATCTTTATAAAGAAAATTTCCAGTGTCAAAAAGGATAAAAGCTGGGGCACCTGGGTGGCTCAGTTGTTAAGCGTCAGCCTTCGGCTCAGTTCATGGTCCCAGGGTCCTGGGATCGAGCCCCGCATCAGGCTCCCTGCTCAACGGGAAGTCTGCTTCTTCTTCTCCCACTCCCCCTGCTTGTGTTCCCTCTCTCGCTGTGTCTCTCCCTGTCAAATAAATAAATAAAATCTTTAAAAAAAAAGGATAAAAGCTGAAAAATCACCCTTTGTCCTAGTAAGCAGAGAAAACCACATTTAGTGTTTTTACATATATCCTCCATTTCTGTACACGTTAAGAAAAATTGAATCATATTTTATATACCTTTTATAACTTTTTTTCACTTAAAAACATGTTATTAACACCTTTCATTGAAAAATGAATCCAGAAACTTCTCGTTCTTAATGACAAAGGAGTGTTTTATTGAATGGATGAGATGTTATTTGCTTAATCAGCCCCATGTTAATAGCTTGTTTACAGTTTTTAACTATTATTAAGTGCTGCCAGATACATCCTTTGCATACTAATCCTCTTAGTTAAAAATAATTATTAGAATTCAAAGTCCTTAATTCAATAACATTTAATTTTCATAAATTTATTGACTGTTCTTATACTTTGATCCCTTCATCTGAAGTCATGAAATACTTCCTTCTCTCTGTTCCTAAGAAAACCTCTTACTGAGTTGATTGAGATTGTACTGAGCCTGTAGATTATATTAGGAAGAAAATATATAAAATTGAGCTTTCCCATTTAAGAATAAATTATATTTCTTTATTAATATTTTATTGTCCTTTGCATAAATGTACGGTTTTTATAAATATTTTCTTTTCCTATTTTCTACTTAAGCTTTTATTTTCATTGAATTATTTTAAATAACTTTCCAGAACTATTTTCTTAAAAATATAATAAACTTGTTTATTTTTATGTCATTGAAAAAATAGCAGAACAGGGAATTTTAATGGGCTGTGGTTTGCATCATATAGATTTTTATGCTAAAACATATCTTCAAATATTTAGCCTTTTAATTTATTTGAAGCTCAACTATAATAATAATACCACTTAATTGTATTCTGAGAATAATTTCCTAAACCTTAGTTTCAACCTAACTGTTCACTCTGCGATAATTATTAATAATGCTTATATAACCTTGTTAAATTACTGATTTTTATACTAACATCACTAATTTACTATATTTGAAATCAGAAAACTTCAAAAGGGAATCATATAGGAAGAAATATCTTCATATGTACATTATTTCCAGATGAATTTAAAAGAAAAGGAAATGGCTATATAAATGAGATACATGCTACAGCAATAGAACCAAAAAATGAGTTTCATAAAAGCATAGTATATTGCTATAACAGTAGTTCAAAGATTTCATTTTACATATTATTTTTATAATGCAGTGATTTCCAATAGGTACTATCTTGTTGGATTGCTTCCTGTTTGCAGATTTGCCTATTATTTTTTTAATTTTATGGCAATAATTTCCTAATTTTATGGGTATTCAGAGACCTTTGAGCTACGACTAGGCATTTAATAAATCAAAGAAATAAATCACTGCAGATTTCCCATAGGAGTATTGGTACATGAAACCACTGTTTGCTCCTGTTAGAGCATGGAGCTCCTTAAATGCAGATAAATATCGTGATTGATGGTAATAGTTTCTTCATTTACTGTAGTTTGTTGTTTTTTTTTTTTTAACGTGCATAATGATTCTAACAAGTAAAATGTTCCTTCGCAATTAGGAGATAAAGGTCATTATCTATATAAAATTGCTGCGTTAGAATTAAATAGTAATATGTTTCACTGTGAAGAATGAGACATGACCACAAAGAGAGGAATCTACAGACTTCTTGAGACAGTAAATGTTATCATCTTAAATACTTATTTTCTCCACCGAATTGTTTAAATTGGCAAAAAGCAGTATATCCCATCAGACAAGCTGACTCTCTCAGGAGTTGTGCGGTCACCGGAAGAAGAAATTGTACTATTCCAATATAGTTAAATCACTGGGAAAAAATGCTTTTCCTTGGTGACCTTTTATGTCTGGTGTGAATCAGAATTACTATTAAAGTGTGATTAAATCCCCTTTCACAGGCTTCTCATATAAATTGCCAGAGACTCTTTTCTAAAGTGGCGGTTGTATATCTGGCCAAGGAGATAATCAACTTTGAGAAGTCATGAAACATGGGATTATTTGGTTTGTTTTGTATTTTAATACAGGGATTAAGTTCATTCATTCGCCTGTGAACTGTGTATAGAAAGGTGGTTAATAACTTTGAAGAACAAAATTAATAGCTTGTTACCCAAGATAACTAATATAATTAACTCCCACACACTGAGTCTTTACAACAAATAGGAAAGGCAACAAAGACCAGTCAGTAAAGCCCTTATATTTTTCTTCCGAAGATTTTCTCTTTCTTTTTTCTCTTTCCCTCGTTTGGTGGAAAGGAGCAGTTCACATTTTTAATAAGTGCATTGAACTTATTTCTGCAGCATAATAACTGGGTTGATGTGTATTAGGTGAGCTGGCTCTGCTACAATCTGAGATTTTGCCACTAAATCATTTTCCTTGAAATTGTGATACTCATATGCAAGAAAGGAAGGAAAGTGATGGAAGTTTGACAAATTATATTCAAGACATTTGGAATCGCCAGGTGAATGGGCACCTACTTGTCTACGCAATAACTCCACTATTAGGTGAAAAGAGTGATTTATATTCATTTCTCCAGCATTACCTCTCTCTTAGTGTGGCATGAGGTATGCTATTCACCTCTGTTAGTTGCAAAAATAAGCAGGAGATGTATTCATCCTGGTAAATATATATTCAGAGTGACAAAATCAGAACTAATAAAAAAAATTTGTATTCTAATCACATTGTTCTGAATTGATAAAGAAATCCACTTGGTGGAACCCTGGGAATATGGGTCTCTCTCCCTTCATGACAGCTGCACAAATGGCAGAGAATGCTTGCAAGCTGCCTGAGACCCTCGGCAGACGCTTCTGGGTTAGTGTGGCTCGTGGCCCAATGTACAGCAGCCATGACAGAGGAGCTGGCATGAGCTTGTGGGGCCGTCCTTGTTCTCCCTGCCTTTGAATGTTGATAACCCTGAGGACCTCACCTCTCCCTGTTTTCTAGATCTTCGGGCTTGCAATGAAATTTCATCCACCAGTTGTTTGTTATCCTGTTGATTACTTGATTAATACAGTTGTTAAAATGTTCCTCTTCCTCATATATATGTCCTTCAGAATTTACGTGTGTGTGTGTGTGTGGAGTGTGTGTGAGTGTGTGTGTATGTGTGTGAGAGTGAAAAGAGCCACTTGCAACTTTGAAAGCTATTACTCAGCCTGGCTTTTGAGTCACATCCTTCCTTCAGCCTCTGTGTTTTGCCGAGGACTAACTGTCGGAATGTGGTCTTCAGATTCAGTTCCAGCCCTTGTTTCCCTATCTTGGCTCTGTTTCCAGGATCTTAGCTTGAATGATAACCCTGAGGTTTCATGACTGGCCAGAACAGCCATATGGAAAGTAAGAGAAAGCTGGTGGTCATTATCTTTAATGGCTGTTACTATCCAATGGGATGTAGGAGCCACATTGTTAAGATAGAATATTGGGATCACAGATTGTATCCCCAGTACCACTCCTGGATTTGCTTGAGGTGATTTCTGGCATACTTCTTCAGCACTCACTTTGCAGCACTAGATACAATGGAGATGTAAGGGAATTGTGTGCCCTGGGGATACTGATGACAATCAAGGTGGGCAGGCAAGACATACCTTTAAGAATAAAGTCACGAATAATTGCTGAGCAATTGGTCAGCAGAAGGAAGACCCAGTAACAGTGGCAGATCCTGTACTAGTTAAAATACTGAACTCAAAGAGTTAAATATTGGGTTCTAATCCTAAATTGTTGTTTCCCTGAATAAGTCCCTGTTTCTAATTGGAGTGCAGTTTCGGCATCTGTAAAGGGAGGAATTGAACTAAATGATTTCAATACTGTCTTGCAGTGTTAACCTTTTTTAATTCTAAAAATGCATGATATTACAGGATTATGCATAAAGGCTGTGGGTGTTTAAAGAGAAAATTGCTAAGAAAATTTTTGTCAAGCATTGAAGAGAGTATAAGACTTGAAGTGGAATAGGGGAGATGGAGACATCAGGCAATGGTACAGAAGTGAAGTGGGGACAATAGGAGTCTGTCCTGCACGGGTGGAAGGTGAGACTAGGTGTTCGAGCCTGGACTTTGATAGACTGAGGACTTTTTATCTTATTTTATCTATGAAGTAATAAGGAGATAATATAATTTTTTAACCAGAGTAATAATGTTAAAATGGCATTTTATCAAAATTAATACATGATTAATATATGATGATAAACTCGGATACATGAACACTGTAGAGAACTAAGCAATACATGTTGGATTGAAGGATATTGAAAATATTAAATAGTAATTTTCTAATTGGTTTATTTTTTTAAGATAGAGAGTGCGCATGAGTGCAGGGTGGGGGGTGGAGCGAGATTGAAGGGCAGAGGGAAGGGGAGAATCCTAAGCAGGTTCCACACTCAGCTGGGAGCCTGACTGGGGGCTCCATCTCACGACCCCGAGATCATGACTTGAGCCAGAATCTAGTCGGACACTTAACTGACTGAGGCACCCAGGTGCCCCATTAAATAATTCTTAAAGTCAATTTTAGAAAAACAAAGTCAGGGAGATAAATTATAATACCTCCCATCCTGGAATAAATACCTCTTTTAATTCATAAATGTTTCTTTCAAGCCTTATCAATAGGCTCTCAGGCACAGTTATTTACATGGTGGCCAATCTTCTTCAGAGTGTTAAGTTTATAAAAATAAAGCAGTTTGATGGGCGCCTGGGTGGCTCAGTTGGTTAAGCGACTGCCTTCGGCTCAGGTCATGATCCTGGAGTCCCGGGATCGAGTCCCGCATCGGGCTCCCTGCTCGGCAGGGAGTCTGCTTCTCCCTCTGACCCTCCTCCCTCTCATGCTTTCTCTCTCTCATTCTCTCTCTCAAATAAATAAATAAAATAAAATAAAATAAAATAAAATAAAATAAAATAAAATAAAATAAAGCAGTTTGAAAAATTTAAAAGCAGTATGTAAATAAATAAAAATCATCATTCAGAGATAACCAGTATTAAGCTTTTTTCTATTTTCTTTCCACAATTGGGTTAATAATAAACTTATGGGTTTTATATCCAGCTTCTCTTTATTTTCACATTAAATTGGGAGCAATTTCCAAGCCATTAATATATATACTTGAAAATATTATTTTAATTATACTATAGTATCTTCTAAATGTGCCCCAATGTACTAATACATAGGTAATTTGCTTGCAGTTTTTTCCTACACTAAGCATCACATATTTTTTATCCCCTTCAGTTATTCTTTCAGCAAGGATTACTAGGCACCTGTTCTGGGCCAGGCCCTGTGCCTACAGGCCATGGTAGGACACAGTCCCTGCTCCCCTCGAAAGTGCTGTCAGCTGGGCTATATCTGAATAGCTTCCAGAAAGTCACATCAGAAAGATGTTGCAAAACTGTTGCGATATGTCTTGGGTATAAAGGATATAGAAGAGAAAGGAATCAAAAATAACTTCAGAGTGTCAACCTTGGGAAACAAAGTGATTCGTGAGAGCCTTGAAAATGATGGGAACATTGAAGAGGAGTGCTCCCAGAGAGGAAGGAAAAGACAGCTCAAGTTACTGGACTTTATATGGCAGCCAGGGACCCCAGCTGGGGAGGCCCACAAGACGTACAGAACAGAGTCAGGAGGAAGACAAAGCTCAAGGGATCATTGACCCAAAGCAGACAAAGTTGGGTCCCAAACCACAGTAGTTCTTGAATAATGGAAAGGTGGAGGGGAAAATGCAGTGGAGTGCTGTCTAAACCTTACAGACGCTCGTGGTTTGTGGGCGGTGGGGCGGAGGTAGGGCGCTAGACAGGAGAGAATCAGTGCCGTGACTCGAAAGTCAGTGTAAGGGTGAAGAGCGGGGAAGTGAAGGATAAGTAGGGAGGGGGGACAAAATCACTCCTTCCAGGAAAATTAAAGATCAATTCAGGTGTGTTTAGCTAGTGGGTGGGGTTAGGAGTCCCTCCTTTCTGTGTTCCCTCAGTGTGTTTCTCACTCGGCCTGTATAACATGTGGCACACTCTGTTTGCTCATTAAATGCTTTTAGACCAGAGGAGAAGGATTTCCTGTCTAAGAAATTGAAGAGCCAACACAGAAAATACATCTGGGTTTAATTAGAAAACTTTAGACTGTCCATGGTTTTCAAAGGAGATTTACGATTCTCCTCAGTGTCTCGGGGGAACGTGGGGAGTAGGCTCAAGGGAGGCACACTTTCAGCCCCTCCACTCCTGGCTCCGCCTTTATTAAGATTTTGTGTACGAAATGCATCTCACTGCTGAAAGAGAGGTTTATATCTTAAGATCCTCCCAGGTCAAGGTTCTATGAAAAAAAGAAAAAGACCATGTGGAAAAAAAATGATAAAGAGAGATCCAGAGAAAGTGAAGATGAAGAAATAACAGTTGAGTGATTCATATAGGGAGACATTAGATAGACATTCTTAAAAAGAAAGTTCTTTGCTATTTAATTAGCTAATAGAAATTTTGGTAGCAAACTGTAGTAGGGTCATTTGTCATGAGAAAAAACAAGGACAGTAGGATAGCCGACTATAGAATAGCTAATCCCATTAATTTTTGCAAAGAAACTTCTATTTGAATACCAGCTGGTCGGGGTGCCTGGGTGGCTCAGTCGTTGGGCATCTGCCTTTGGCTCGGGTCATGATCCCAGGGTCCTGGGATCGAGCCCCGCATCGGGCTCCCTGCCCAGCGGGAAGCCTGCTTCTCCCTCTCACACTCCCCCTGCTTGTGTTCCCTCTCTCGCTGTGTGTGTCTCTCTCTGTCAAATAAATAAATAAAATCTTAAAAAAAAATGAATACCAGCTGGTCATTATGTAGAAATTTGAATTAGCTCACTTGGTGAAAAAAGTATTTTTTACCTTGAGTAGTCTTGCATTTACATTCTAGTGTTACAAACTTTCTGTGAATGGAAAATGATAATATTTTCATTAAATCATTCACTTTTTCATTAAGTTATTAATTTCTTCAACAAATATTTATTTTGTAGTTACTATGGGCTAAATATTCTTCCCTCTTCTGGGGGGAGAGCAGTGTAAAAAACAAAGTCCTTGTTCTCTTGGAACCTGTATTCCTATGGAGGAAGATAGATAATAAGCAAATAAATGTGTAATGTGTCCCATAACTGTTGTATGAGAGATGCCACTTTAAATATGGTGTTCGGGGGAGGTCTCAGAAGGTGATACTTGTGAAGGTAGATACCAGGGATCTAGGTGGAGGGAATAACAACTTGTGTGTCCTTAATGATAATAGTATCAAAATCAGAGTTCTCAAGCCTGAACTTGGTGAATTAAGGTTCATTCTTTCTAGTGCATCAACGTGATTTTTAATACTGTTGTTACGTTGACCTCCTTCATATAAAACATTTCCTTCTGTGAGAAGTCCTCACTTTGTGTGAAGCATTAACTTCCTGTATCTGCTACTATTCAGACATCAGAGCGAATCAACAAAGTGAGTTGGAAGTACACCCGTGTGCATGTTTCGGGTTGGAATTACGCTGGAGCTAGGGATTTGAGCTTCCTGGTTTAATTCACCAGAAATATTGGTATAGATAAAAGAAAGTGGGAAATGTTTCTGTTTTGGAGAATAGACGTTGGTTTAAAGGAGAGAAAAGAGGTAGAATATCTAGAGGATGCAGAGAGCCAGAAAGCACTTACTTTTGGAAAGTCAAAAGTGAGAGTAATTTCAAGAAGGAGCGATGTATCAACTGCATCAAATACTATAGTAAGGTCAGCAGAAGATGGTGCAGAGAAGAGGCCCCTGGTTGGTAACTTCTAAGGGTTAGTTCCAACAGTGTTGGATATTTGAAGTCAGATTACAGTGGGCTTAAAGAGTAAGTGAAAAAGTGGAAACATTGAGTATGGACAACTTCTTTGAGAATTGACTGAGGAAAGGTGATTAGATGTCACCTTATGGGTATTTTAAAAATCAAGATTTACAAATTTTATGATATGCCATAAATATTTTTAAAATAATGAAGACCAGGGTGTTTGTAAGGTAAAGGACCCTAAAGATATAAGAAAGCACATTTGATGGATCAAAGTATTGGAATAGGCAAGAGCAGATGGGTGACAGAGAGGGTGCTTTGGCAATGTGGATGAAAAGTTTTGCTGAAAGGTAAGAAAGAAGAAAGGGGAGGAAAGAGAGGAAGATTTGAGTAAATATTGTAGAGGAGTAAAAAGGAATCTAAAACTATCATGATCTACATGATTCAGAAATGGAGGGGTTGTGGCTAATGGTGACGTGCATATGGGAGGGCAGACGTGGAGAGGAATGGATTGTATTTGCGGTGCTGGTGTAATGCCAAATGGTTTGTGACTGTCATATGACCAGAGAAGGTAGTTGCTGACAGCATTTGTTAATCGATGTCAGTTTGAGATATTATTGTAGAAATAAAAGTGCTACATTTCTAGTTTCTATGATTTATAACAGTTTACTTTCCTATTAACACAGGATTGCTTTTAGGCATATCCATCCACCTGTAAATATTTTCCAATTGTAGGAGTCTTTACCAAAGACTTTTCTGGAGGTAATGGTTCACATCTGTGGTCTAACAGTCTTAAATGTCTGGGAAATGTTTTAACCTAATATATCCTTGTTCTATATTACCATTTTACTATTCGTGACTTTATTGTCAGTATGTGACTATTCACTGACTACTGCAGTTATCTCTTGTCATGTAACCACCTCAGAACTTTGGGTTAGGGGCACCTGTGTGGCTCAGGCAATAAGGTGTCTGACTCAGTATTGGCTCAGATCATGATCTCAGTGTTGTGAGATCGAGCTCCACATTGGGCTCCACACTGGGTATGGATCCTGCTAAAGATTCTCTCTCTGCTTTTCTCCTTGCCCTTACCCCCCACCCCAAGGGGGAAAAACAAAACAAAACAAAAAAGAAACCTCTGGGTTAGATCAACAACAATCATTTTTAAAAAATTATTTGTCATAGTTCCAGGGTCAGGAATTGAGTAAGGGCAGTTCTGGACTTGGTGGAATTGGGGTCTCTCATATGGTTGCAGACGGTGGCTGGGGCAGGAACAGTGAGAAGCCGGCGCAGTTGGGGATTGGCCAAACATCTCACTCTTCTTAGAGTCTTGAGGTCCTGCATAGGTTGTCTCCATGTGGTTAGTTTGAGCTTCCTTATGGTATGAGTTGGGTTCTAAGAGTGGGTGTCCAAAGAGGACCAGATGGAAACTGCATGGTTTCTCTTTAACTTAACCTCAGGAGTCATTCAGTGGCTCTCTGTCCCTTATCCAGAGTCAAAGGAAGGGAACATAGACCCCAGTTCTAGATGGGAAGAGTGTCAAGAATGCTGGGGCCATGGTTTAAAACTGCCACAGTGGTCACATAAATTTTCATTAGGGCATATCACTAAGTTGAGCTGATAAACAGCTTTGTAGGAAAAACGATCTTAATCAAGCTCCTAGATTTTTTGGTCATTTTTTTCCCATGCTCCTGATAGCCATTATAGTGCTGCTTCTCATGATAAACATCAAAGTGTGAATTGTCACAGAGTGTTACTTGGTAGGTCATGAGGTCCCTCATTTGCTCTCACCCTCCTTTTCTTCCTTTCTTGACTAACAAGTTCACAGATGTGTCAGACTGAAAAAGATGGTGAAAAAGATGCCATGGTGTGACACATCTGAGACAAAAGAGGAGGTGGTGACACTTCTTAGCAAATCTTCAGAATGTTATCCATAAAGTAGATTTTCAACTCCAATTCTGCCATGATTCTTTTTTTCCATTCTCAACGTGCTTCGTGCTTCGACATATAGGTCTTTTATTCTTCAGAACATCACCTTTGTTATCTCTTGTGGTTGGCAGCATCAGATGGCTTCCAGTGGTCTCCATCTCCTGGTATTTATGCCCTTGTGTAATCCCCTCCCCTTGAGTATCAGCTGGACCCAGAGACTTGCTGCTAATGGACTATGGCAAAAGTGATGGGATATTTGATGCGGTATTACTTCTGAGGCTAAGTTAAAAAAGATTACTACTTCCTCTTGCTCACCCTCTCTTACTGTCTCACTGGCTAACTCTGAGGGGAGCCAGCTGCCATGTTGTAAGTTGTTCTGTGGAGGGACCCGCTTGTCAAGAAACTGATGTTTCCAGTTGGCAGCCAGTTGAAGACCTAAAGTTAACAACAGTTCTGTGAGTGAGCTTAGAAGTGGATCCTTCCCCAGTTGAGCTTTCATGTGAGAACACAGCCATACCTAACACTTTACTACTACCTTGTGAGAGAGCCTGAGCCAGAGACACCTAGCTAAGGTGGACCTGAATTCCTGACTAACAGAAAATGTGAGATAATAAATATTTGTTACTCAAAGCCCCTAAGTTTTGGAGTGACTTGTTCTACAGCAATAGATAACTGCATCTCCTTTGATCCCATGACCCAGAAAGGGGAGATACTGTTACTGTAGTTTTACAGCTGAGGGAACTGTCATCAGAGATTATGTGAACTTTTAAGAAGACGTGTTTCATAAGTACCAGAACTGAGCTGAAATTCTAAATCTGCTGACTCTTCCACCAAATAGTATTTTGTTTTGTATTGTTTGGTTGTTTTGCTCTGATTCATAACAAGGGGTGTGCATTAGAGTGACTTGGGAATCATTTCCTGAATACTCATTCTTGGGCCTCAGTCAGGGCCTTCCGAATCAGTCTCTGAGGATGGGCCTCTATGCATTCTAACAAACAAGAAGGCCTTGGTTGATGAGTCTTCTTGGTTAAGAGCATCCACTCTAAAAGGCACATGTCCTACTTTGAAACGTTATAGATGTTTTAAATTTTCTGGCCTGATGTGACAACCTAAAGACCTCATTAGTGCAGGCACCCTATCCAGAATATAGAAATCCCTATTCAGTCAGACAAAGTCTTGTGTTTCTTACAGGGATACTTTTGATATGACCCTCAAGGGACCTGCCCTTGTATACAAGTATATTTGGGAGTTTCTTTCACATTGCTTTGTATTAACAATATTAGGTGACTAGTATTAGAATGTGTACACAAGCAAACAAAGACTTGTAATCACCATATCCCAGCACTGTAACTTCTGTCTGGCCTGATCACTTGATTAATATGCTGTTTCTCTCCCTCATTTTGCAACCTACATTTTCTTAGAGGAGTAGAGGCCTTAGAAGACTTTACCCACAAAGATAAATCTGTCCAGGCTGCTAATCTTTTTGTGAGGTATGAGTTCATTTAAAATCTGACCTTGTATCGTCTCCTGCCCAACCCCTACAAGGAAATTTTTTTAAAACAGCCTTCTCAAAACATTCTATCCTAAATTGATATCATGTCACATTATTATATATCTGGATAGAAAGCAATGGCTGTTTGATTAAAATTTATCATATAAAATAATCTACCCAAATCATTGGAGCACAGCCCCTAGAGAACAATTTTATACTAAGTCAAGGTAACAGATTATCTGACCTTGGAGCTGAATTTTTCCTCTGTCTCACTCATCTCTTTTGACAATGACAGTCATATGTTTTCCATGTATGTGTAGGCTGTGACATTTTTGTATTCTTCCTAAAATCCCTTTGTCTGTGGGTTTAGTTGTACTGGGAAAGTGTTGAGCACTATCTATTTTAAATACACCATTCGAAGAATTTTTTCTTATTGTAGTGCCTAATATAAACTCAGTCTTCTGTTCATTTTGAATAATCCCAGATATTAAAATTTTGTCAGCAAACTTGAGTCTCTGGGAATATATTCTTCTCCAGGACAAGAGGAAATGTCCATCTGGTAAGAATTGGTTTAAGGACACAGCCCATGGGACAAACATCTGTGACTTTACACCTGCCAGGAGTTCCTCTTCTCTTATGTCTGATGTCTAAATATGACCCTTCCTTCTAAATACGAGAAATGTCCCCTCCCCCCCAGTGAATTTTTCTCTGGCTTCCCGATTACACATTCTCTTTCCTTCTCCTGGACCTCTCGGTCTCTTTACCCAAACCTATCTGCTGTCTCCCTTCAGTTTTGACCTTGCAGGGCGGTTGTCTTTGCTCTTCTTCCCCAGTACAGTTTAGGATTTGGGGGTGTGGGTGGGGGACACAGGAGTGCTTTGTGCAAATCGGGCATTAGTATGCACTCTGACGCTGCAGAGGTCTTGACTCATGATAATAGAATTACCACAGATAAATGATCACATTTCTTAAACTTCATTGTCTTTTTAAAATGCATCTTTTGGGGGAACTCTGTGGGGATGACATTAAGAGCCACTTTAAAATTTAAAGACAATTTCTCTTCTTTTGTTTACTTGCTTAAAAATAGATGTGAGTGCATGCTTTCCTTTAGGTCCTCCTTTTGCAGTTCCTTGTCCTAATAATATGTAAATCACTAGCAGCAGACAACATGTAACATTCAAATGCAGAGATCATTTTACTGAAGCTCAGTAGAACAAATTACTATCCATTTGCTCTAAGTAAAATTCAGTATTAAAAATGTTTCATGTTTGCCAAGTGAAAAGTAAATAGCTGAAAGGTATTAATCAAACCATTTTTGGAAAATAATATTAGGTTCATATCTCAGATCCCATTTTATTCCCAATAAGATGAAATATTGTTTATCTGTCACATGGAATAGTGATGTATGCATGTTTTGATACGATTATTGACACTTGGGATGTGATTCAATTCATTCAGCCATTTTGAGTGCCCATGATACACTTGACAGTGGGCTTTGGTGAATTTCTGTCTTGAAGAAGTTTGCAGAATTTTTGTTGAGTTTTCTTTTTAGTACTTAGTACTGGGTGTGCGTCACTGGGGAAATCAGGAAGCTAAAATCATAAAGGAACTAAATCTGATTGCCAGTTCCTTTTTAATCTTCTTCTTTATAGTGAAAAATAGTTTTTAGACATAAATAATCACTGTATATAATTTTGATCTCTTGATATACCATGATATCAAATTAGATGTGACATGGGCAAGGTGTTAACTAACTTTAGTGAAATTATAGCCCTTGAGCAACAAATTTTTAAACAAATGTGTAGTATGTGTTCATCTTGCCACATATTAAGCTCAATTTTTGCAAACAATAAAATTGATGCTATTATAGAGGAAATCTCTGTATCTTCGGCTCAGTTTTGCTGTGAACCTGAAACTGCTCTGTAAAATAAAGGCTTAGGGAAAAAAAATGCTGTAAATGCATCAAAGCAGAATATTGTCTGCAAAATCCATTCTCCCCTTTGAGTCAATTGTAAGATTCCCCCTTCAGGAGTTTTATCTTCTTTCTCTCAGTGAGCCGCTACAGGGAAGGGAACGGACACTCGGGCAATAACAAAATTTATTGCTTGGCAATGTGATGGTAGCAATGCTAGACGGGGCAGGGAGGTGCAGAGAAGTAAGTTCCAGCCACTGAAACAAAGGAGCAAATGGTGTAGTAACAAGGTCAATTTGAGGCATTAAAAACCCACCTATAATCAGTACTTGGGGAGGAAGAGTGAGAGATGGTGAGCATTGCCGATGATCATTTTTCTTCCTGTATATTCAAGTTGGTATGAACTGGTTAAAATGGGAGCATTCATTTATTTGAGCAGACCTGTATCGACATTACTTCAAAAAAGGTAAGAGGGGCTACATGGCATTACCCACCACACAAAGCTCAGTGACTTTAGTAGAAAACAACAGATCTTTTACCACTGAGTTTTAAGACAGAGTGGCGTATTTGTTAAAGCATAAATATTTTTGGACTTAAAAATACTGCATTATTTTTTACTGGGAAACCGTCCTGTCCCAGCCACCCACTTTAGCATTGCTTTAACACAAATTTGAGAAAAATAATGACTGAGACATACAACGAAGTGGTTTATTTTCTCTACTGATATTTTTGTCTTCTAGTTTCCAAAGTCATGATTTTATTCATGAAAATGCTACAAGAAGCAAGCAGGGTTTTTTTTTTTGTTTTGTTTTGTTTTTAAATAAGCCAACTGCTTACTAATTCCTTGCTCAGAAAGTTAGAGAGCTGAATGAAACACAACAGAACACTCATTTCCTCCTGCCTTTTGACTTACCATCTACTGATGGGCTTGACCCAAGAACTGAGTTTTGACAAATGCCAGGAATCGAGCCTATTACTGGAATTTAGTGTTCAAAACCCTCTATTAAAGTAAAAAGATCTATAGACATGTCTTTGATAGGCTACTTCCATTTCACCGCTCAATATTTTACAGTCTCTTCTCATGTGATCTTGCGAAAAAACAGCTGTGCTTTACTTCTTGCTGATGTGCACATTTATCCCAGATTGTTTCCACTGATGTCAGCCAGGCCTGACAAGCCAAGCCTTATGTCTATAGCATTGGGTTGGGATCCAAGAAAGTAGTAGAAGGACTTGGCCACTCCTGCAGGTACAGAAAAAGATGCTGCGATCCCATTGGTAGAAGTCATGCATTAAGGTGTTCTTGCAATGACAAAGAAGAGTGCTCTTTTTTTCCTCCCATATACCCCAGGCTGCTCTTTGATAAATGTTCATGCTGTAGGGCTGCTTCTGACAATATTTAGGACATTTTAGAAAATAGAAAATGACAAAGAATTCGTTTTGAGGCTCTTTCCCAAACCCTTAAAGAAGTAAATATTCTAAGCGAGGTCTTCACATTGACTGACAACTTCAAAAGAGCAACCAGTAAAGGGAGGAAACGAGTCAGAATACTTCAGTGGCTTCGGGAAACTGGACCGAGAGCTCAACATATTAACAAGAGGATTACACATTTTCAAAAGCAATATACATTTCTAAGTCTTTTTATTCGTATTTGTTTGGTCTTCACTGGAATGAAGTTTCTGGGAGCAAGGTAGTCACATGGCAGATCAGTGTTTGGAGATAAGTAACTAAATGTTGAAATGAGAAGTAAAACCAGCGGGCAAAAAAATCGTGTTTTTTTTGTTTGTTACTAGGTTTGGTGTTTAGTCTTAAAATTTCTGAAAACTCAATATTTGCTTTCATACTCTTCAGCAGCTCTTGGTTAGAAATGCTTCCTTTTCTTTTGTTCCAGTTCATCTATTTATGATAAAATTTTATCCCGATGAAATAGGCTTTTAAATATTGTGAAGGAACGGTAGTGCACTGTCTAAGAGGACAGATTAATTACCTTCTTTTCCCCGTAAGGGAACCAGGAAGAATTTGAGGACATACTGGTGCTGATAGCTTACCCCTAAGGTCTGCATGTTCTACCAAAAATAATGAAAAAAGGAAATTCAGTCCTGCTACTAACTCTCAGGATATACAGCTTTGATAATACCAGCCTGTCGTTTCAGATGATGAGATAAAAAAAAAAATTCACTCAGGAAAGAAAGAAGAAAGCAAATGAAGAGATTTTATCCACAGTGTGTTGCAGCATAACCTGCTGGAGAAATAAGGTAGTGATAATGAAAACATAACATCAAGGTATCTTCAGTGGTCGTTCTGCTTTTTCTCTTTTCCTTTCTTGGGAAGGGCAATACTTTTTCAAATGTGAATATAAAAAAGATGCTTTCTTTTTCTCCTATCACTCAGTCCTTTACTTCTGTGCAGTGTTTAATTAATTCCACTGAAGAAGCCCCAGGGGGGGAATTAGGATACTTTGCAGGAATTTGTATATCCACCGCCTAGAAAAGTCTGAGGAACCATGTCAGTCGACCTGAATGCTCTGTCCTGCCTCCATTAAAACAACTCACACATAAATCTTTCCTATAACTGCAGCCAGAGAGCTTAAACCTGATTGTTGTCTTCAAAACTCCTTCTCTTTGCCTTAACACTGTATTTATGCCTAGTATATATATCACTTAAGAATCTGTAATAAATTTATGGAACTTATGACCCTAAGAGATGATAGATAGTAAATATAAAAGTATGTCGGGGAATTTTTAAGATAAATTCTGGAATCAGATTTCATGATTTCTGGACTGGTTGTTGGAAGACCTGACTTCTCAGCCTATCTCTACTTATAATTAGATATGCTTAGGCAGGACTCAGTTTCTTCACCTACAGAATGAGGTTAGAGTATCCGTAGCTTTCAAAAACAAAATTTTTAGTAATGTAATTTTTTAAAATGAATTCTCACCTAAAATCCTGAGACCCCAAATTATACCTGCTTGGCCTCTATTCTTCCCCCTCCCCCCCAGTAGCCTTGGTGTGCCTGCAGGAAATTGTAGGACTCCAAGAAACTTAGTTTGAGAACCACTGGACTAGATGATCTCTATGGTATGGCCAAAATTTTTAGTTTTCTCTACAGTAGTTATTTTATTGTATGTTTGTAATATCTCATACATTTTAACATTAATGTCATAAGGGTCCCTTTATACCTTGATATACTATTTTAAATATATTGCCTTCATTAAAATATTTATCCTTGTCTTCTGATTTCCTTTAGTTATTTGGTTAATTATTTTGATCATTGTGTAGTATAGATAAGTATTTTAATCCCATAGCAATTATTTTCATGGCTCATAGTATGAATTGTGTTTTAGTAAAACATTCATGGACTAATTGAACCAATATTTATTGAATATCTACTTTATGACAGAAACTGTGTTAGAACCCAGGATGCACAAATAAATAAAACATTGTCCCTATCTTCAAGAACGTCAGTCTGGTGGGGAGAAAGACAGGAAGCAACATAGTGATGATACCACGTGGTTAAGTGCTGAGTTCCAGCCTCATGTATCCAGTCTCTTGACTAACTCGTGTGCTTGGATGTCTAATAAGAATATCAGATGTAGGGGCACCTGGTGGCTCAGTTGGTTAAGCATCTGCCTTTAAGCGTCTGCCTTCAGCTCAGGCCATGATCCTGGAGTCCTGGGATCAAGCCCCAGGTCAGGCTCCCTGCTCAGCTGGGAGTCTGCGTCTTCCTCCCCCTCTGCCCCTCCCCACTTGTGTTCTTTCTCTCTCGCTCACTCTCTCTGAAATAAATAAAATCTTAAAAAAAAAAAAGAAAATATCAGATGTATTCCATCTAAATCATGGTTCTTGATATATCACAAGCAAAATCATTCAAATCTTTTCCTTCTCAAGTTTTGCTATTTCAGTAAATGGCAGTATCCCTCACCATGTTGGCTCAAGCCAGCAATTTAGGAGTCCTTAATTTCTATCCTTTCCTCATCCAGTGCATGAAATACATCAGCTAGTTCTTCTATTACTTCTGTTCTCAAATTTTGACTTGATTTTTTATTCTCTGCCTCACTAGTTCAAGTCACCATTACGTCTCCCTGGTTCCTGCAGCAGTCTCCCTCTGGTCTCCCTCCTCCCGTCCCCCAACAACACTCCCCTGACTTTCAAATGGCAGCAAGAATTATTAGTTAGCAGATTGGTTTGGCTACTGCAAGAGAGACAAAAATAGCATGTCCTAGAGAAAAATAGGTGGATTTTTTTCTCACTTCAAGCTGGTGGGTCCATAAGAGATTATCCATATGATAATCTCACTAGACACAGAAAAATAATTAATTGAAATTCAACACCCATTTATGAGCAGAACTCTCAGCAAGCTAGAAATAAATACAAGAGAACCTCCTTAAACTGATTAGAGATATCTATAAAAAACATTCTATTTAATGGTGAAATTCTGAATGCTCTAAGTTTCAGAACAAGGCAAGTATACTGTCCCCTCCCTAAACTCCTATTCAATATTTGTGGGCCAAATAAGACCAAAAAAATCAATTAGACCAAAAAAAAAGGGAAAAGACCTAAAGATTCACAGACAACATGATCAACTATGTAGAAAATCCTGGGGTGCCTGGGTGGCCCAGTTGGTTAAGTGTGTGACTTTTGATTTTGGCTCGGGTCATAAGATCAAGCCCTGCATTAGGCTCCATGCTGGGAGCTCAGCATCGAGCCTGCTTATGATTCTCTCTATCCCTCTCCCTCCCTCTCTCTCTCTCAAAAAAAAAAAAAAAAAAAAGTAGAAAATCCTAAGGAAGCTACAAAAAACTACTAGAAAAACCAATATACAAAAATCAATTGCATTTTTATATACAGCAACAGTTTGAAGTTTTAAAATACCATTTAAAATAGCATCAAAATAATGAAATACCTAGAGATATCTATCCAATAAAATATGTTCAACATTTGTATTCTGCAAATTATAAAATACTACTGAATGAAATTTTAAAAGATTCACATAAATGGAGAGATATACCATGTTCATCAACTAGAAGACTCAATATTATTGTGAAGTCTCCCAAAACTGATCTCCAGATTTAATCTGTTGAGAGAAAGAAAAGATAAGGCAGTAACTGTAAGAAATGTCCTGACTAATAAAATCTAGAATAAAGAACAAGTGTGTTATGTGTGAAATTGAGGGGATGATGGTATTGGTGAGGAACGATTTCTACTTTTTCTTTTAAGCTGAATGTAAGCAAGATCAATAGTAGGACAATACAGGGATTTTTTTAAAAATGGACTTTGAAGGAAGCTCCCACTTTTCCTTAAAGACTATGAATTGATGTCATCTTCTGGTAGTAAGTTCCTGCTAAATCAGATGAATAAGAGCTTAAAGGACACAAGAGAAGGTCTGAAGTAACCTGGTGAGCAATGTGCCAGACTGACAGTGAGAAATGAATAATGAAAGTAATGAACAGCATTAAGAGCCTACTTGAGGCTCAAAGTTGTTACCTCCTTCAATGGATGGTTATCAGTCAGGATCCAATCTGGATCAGTAACCACACTGTAATTTGAACAGGGATAACTTAATATAAAGCGTTATTAACTATTTACAAGAAATTTGCTATTTTTTTCTTTTTCTTTTTTTTTTAAGAGGGTATAGAAAATGATGCTAAAGAATATCCTAAAGCTAAAGTGGAGAACCCAAGGAAGGAACAAGCTTAGAAAGGGTTTCCTTTGCCAAATTTGGGGTTGACTTCATTGGGAAAGGTGTGGCTACAGCCCACTCACTCGGTTGTCCCAGGCCAGAGTTGGTCCACAGCTATAGAGCAGGCTCATTACATGGAATTACTGACCAAGGCTGGCTAGTTGGCAGCCTCCCTCTGGGATGCCAGTGGGCCTAGGCTCATGGGCAGGGCATTGCAAACAGGAAATCCCCTCTTGGGTTCGGCAGGCGGGCAGTCAGGAAACTTCTGGCTAGGGCTGGAAAACTGGAAGGTGGACACCATTGGGTGGCAGGGCAGGTGCACTGCTGGGAGACATGTGCCACTGGATGGAGCCAAGATCCTTCCTCCTCTGGGGTCCTCCAGCACCATCTACAGACAAAACTTAACATTGTGCCGGCTGGCAAGGGAGAAATGTTCCAGTATCACATGGAGACAGTGGATGGTGCCCTTGGAGCTGAGTAAGCATTACATTGATAAAGGAAACAGTTCTTAACTTCTACCCTGAATACTTACTAACAATTTCAGGGATCTTACTTCCTTTTAAGGCACATATGAGTACATCCGCTAATTTTATTAAAAGGTGTTATTATTAAATAAAGGAGAAAAAAGTCTTACACACGGTGAGTCAAAGGAAAATAAGATTATGACTCCATCCTAGTCAGAACTCATGGTCAGGGAGCCTTAGAACATAGGCAATTTAAAACTGAGTTTGCTGCACTTGGATAAAATGACATATTTTGGCAAAATCATACAGTTTACAATTTCACATTCCAGGGTGTGGCCGCTGTACCATTCTGACACAGAATTAGCATCTCTAATTAATGTTATGTAAAACAGAGGCCTGTGAGGCCCAGCCCTAGGAGACGGTTCCTTGTGAGGCAGAGAGTATTTTTAGGACCAAACCGGATTTTTCTTTTAGGGTCCACATGGCACTAAACAGATGGTGACGTGGGTGGCTGTGGTTTAAGAGCTGAAGCGGTCCATAGAGACACCCAGGCTTGTCCTCGTCCCACCCTAGAGGCGGTGATGGCCATAGGCTGGTCTGGGCGGCTCTGCTGCAGGCTGGTGTCAGCCATCCCCGGAGGCGGACACCGCGGGACTCTGCAGATGGGCAGCGCCCAAGACTGCAGGGTGGCTGGGAACTCAGACAGCTCTAGCCTACTGGCCACATTCAGAATTAGCATAACCATGCCTATTTTAATCTGAAAAGGAGCAGAGAACTCCCCCTCCCCCTGCCATAGCTCTCTTTAGCTCTTAAAGGTATAACTTAATGTTGAAACTGCCCTTCCCCCAAAAGGTCCCTTCTTGTAATTGGTTTTTAATATTCCAATCTGTCTGCTCCTTAGGCTGCATTTATCCAGAAACTTGGATTCTGGCTAGTTAATGGGGTTAGGGAGCAAAGAGAAAGTCATTTAACATGTACTTATTTTTTTTTATTCTCCAGAAAAACATTATATACATTCTTTTTGATAGAAATTCTTTGCTCCCAACACCTATATTACCAAATTTGTTTTCTAAATTTGATCACAATGCCATTGTTCATACCATTTGTTCTCTGTCAGTATCCTGTTCCATTTATTTGATCTTGTTGTCTTCTTTGATTTATTAAACTAAAAAGCACTCTGAATTCCACATATGTTGGAATTATGTAAATGTAGAAGTTAAAATTTCCTCCAGCATCCCTGTAATCCCCTCTCTGGTACTTTTATTAAAAATATCGAGCATAGGGCGCATGGATGGCTCAATTGGTTAAGCGACTGCCTTCAGCTCAGGTCATGATCCTGGAGTCCCTGGATCGAGTCCCGCATCGGGCTCCCTGCTTGGCGGGGAGTCTGCTTCTCCCTCTGACCCTCCCCCCTCTCATGTGCTTGCTCTCTCTCATTCTCTCTCTCTCAAATAAATAAATAAAATCTTAAAAAAAAATATCGAGCATATTCTTCTATGCATATGCAGCCATTCATACAAATAGTATGTGTTTGTGAGTAATGAGTGTTTCACCCCCCCCCCAAAAAATGTTACAAACATTGCTTTCAACTTGTTCCATTTTGTTTTAACCACGGCATGATGATCCATTCTCCGGCTATTACATATGTATCCCACCTAGTCCTGAAAATTTAGGTTGTTCGCAGTTTTCTACCATCATGGAAGAGCCTGCTGTAGGAACATCCTAGTTTTTACCCAGAGCTTTCTGCACTCATATATTATCTCTGCAGAAAACGATTCCTTGAACACTGCTGAAGACACCTTGAACCTTTTTATAGGTTTTGACAAATCATTCTCCCAAAATGTCGGTCCAGTTAATACTCCCCTTAGCCATGATGCGTGTGCCCTCCTGCCTCACTTTGATGCCAGTATATCACTGATTCTCCCCAGAAGCTGCCCTCCCCTTCACCGTGACTGGTCGGGACTTGTCAGTGTTATTGTTTAGCCCATGATTTGTTTTCCTGAGCTAGAATTGTAACGAAAGAAAAATAATTTTCCCTCTACCCTTCTGAGTTCTTAGCTGAAACCCATGCAATGAAAGACTTAACAAGACAAAAATAAGTAAGTTTATTAACATGTATACATGGAAGAAACCCAGAGAAAAATGCTTGACTACCCTAGGTGGCTTAGAATTCAGATTTAAATTCAGACTTTCCTTAATAGGGAAAGGGGAGGAGAGATGTAGGCCTCTTAGGGGAGAGTAAATTATTTTCAGGAAAGATAAATAGGCCTTTAAAAAATAGGTGGGGGGGGCCATCTGGGTGGCTCAGTTGGTTGGGCGTCCAACTCTTGATTTCGGCTCAGGTCACCATCTTGGGGTCATGAAATCGAGTCCCCATGGGCGTGGAGCCTGCTTAGGATTCTCTCTCTCCCTCTGCCCCTTTTCCCCTTCTCTCTCTCTCTTAAAAAAAAAAAAAAATAGGTGGGACATATAATAGTTTGTGCTGAAGTTTGTCTCTGTGTGGTGTCTACTCTCCAGTCCTTCGATAAGAGTCCGTCTTCCATGGCTGTTGAAACTTCCTTTCAGGGAGGGGATTTATGAGAATTGACTTCCTTCTGGAGAATTTGTCTTTAGGCAGATAAGGGAAGGTCAGAGAAAGCCTTTCCTGGCATTTGCTGTTTTTCAAGTGCCTCAGCTCAAAACAATCATTCTATGAAAGTGTCCTATTTTGTGGTGGCACGTTCTGCTACCCTTCAGAGGGAACCCAACGAAAGCTTGTCTCCCATCTTAGATAATTTGCCAGAGTAGCATTATTCCCAGGAGACGGTATTCTGACCAGACTTTCTTGGGAATTATTATAACAACACCATGCTTGTAGGGAGGTGTGGGCCATCTCACTAAATTAACCAGGGCCAGATTTCTTTATCCTGTGGAACGGGTGATAAAGTTATGGTAGTTTTTTTTTTTTTTTAAACAGTATACATTTCCAGACAGAGCACTGCTAGACGCATTTATAAAATGTATAACAATCAGATAACTGTTACCAGTAATTGGCAGTCAAACAAATCCACCACAGCGACAACCACCCACCACAGGAGCAAAATAAATTCGTTATTTTTCCTTTTTTCCCAGATGAAGAGAAGCCTCAGATTCATTTCAGCTGGATAGAGTGAAAAAGCCTTCAAGCTAGCAGCTGTCAATAAACCATTTGGGTTTTTTTTTTTTCCTATAAAGACAATGCAACATCTCTAAAGATAGTGAAAACAGGAGGGGGATCCTTAACCACCCCTTTATTTTCATTTGTTTACATGTCCTTTTTTTTTTTTTTAAAGATTTTATTTATTTATTTGAGAGAGAGAGAATGAGAGACAGAGAGCATGAGAGGGAGGAGGGTCAGAGGGAGAAGCAGACTCCCCGCCGAGCAGGGAGCCCGATGCGGGACTCGATCCCGGGACTCCAGGATCATGACCTGAGCCGAAGGCAGTCGCTTAACCAACTGAGCCACCCAGGCGCCCTGTTTACATGTCCTTCTAATTTTGATCCATCTGTGAGTATTTTTCACGGTTAAAATTCTTTTATGAGCACAATTTTACATTCTGATTTTTTTTTTTCCACTTTAAACACGACATTTTAAATAGTCCATGTAATAGTTGCAGCCTTTGTGGTCACCGTGTGTTAGTTCGGGTAGGAATGGTGGTGGCCTCCCCCAAAAAGACCTTTGCCTCCTGGAATGTCCTACTGCCGAACTAGAACTGCTCCTTCTGGGCACACCAGAGCCTTGCAGAGGGTCTGGGAACGCGAGCCAGGGGAGCGAGAAGGCCAGAAAACAGGGATGGTGGCATCTGCCATAGCTGCGGCAATTCCATGCAGGAATTTGTCGTTTGGACTTCACAAAGCCCTGCTGCCTCAAGGTGAAGCCAGTTAGCAACCTGAGATTGTGACTTGAGTGGGGCTGGAGGGATAATCAGAGTAATCAAGGGCGAGTAAGACAGGCAGGTGAGGAAAAATGCAAACAGCTACCTAAACAAGCACTGTCGATTTTGATTCAAGCTTAGAATAAAGGCCAAAACTAAACTTTCTTAAATTCAGACTACATTTGAGGTCATTGTTGGAAGTTTCTTGTGTGTTTGTTGTTGTTAATTTTGCTCCTTCCTTCGTCCCTCCATTCCTCCCTTGTATTTGCGTTCTATCTTCCAATGCCTATTGGGCAGTAATGTTTTGGTTTTTTTTTTCTAAAAAGTTTAAAACCATGGGGCGCCAGAATGGCGCAGTTGGTTAAGGATCCAACTCTTGGTTTCGACTTGGGTCGTGATCTCAGGGTCATGAGATCGAGCCCTGCGTTGGGCTGTGCACTCAGCACAGAGTCGGCTTGAGACTCTCTCTCCCTCTGCCCCTCCCCCACCTCTCTAAAATAAAATCTTTTTTTTAAGATTTTATTTATTTCTTTATTTGACAGAGAGAGAGACAGCAAGAGAGGGAACACAAGCAGGGGGAGTGGGAGAGGGAGAAGCAGGCTTCCCGCTGATCAGGGAGCCCGACGCGGGGCTCGATCCCAGGACCCTGGGATCATGACCTGAGCTGAAGGCAGATGCTTAACGACTGAGCCACCCAGGTGCCCCTAAAATAAATAAATCTTTTTAAAAAAATTTAAAACCATAATCTTGAAGGGACTGGAGCCTATCAAAGTGAGTGAAGGAGAATTTGCAGTTTGAAAAAGCATATTTAGTTACCTCTTCCTTGTTCCTGTCAGAATACTTAATTACTTCTGAAATTTATTTATTTTATTTTATTTTATTTTTTAAAGATTTTATTTATTTGACAGAGAGAGACACAGCCAGAGAGGGAACACAAGCAGGGGGATTGGGAGAGGGAGAAGCAGGCTTCCTGTGGAGCAGAGAGCCTGATGTGGGCCTCGATCCCAGGACCCTGGGATCATGACCTGAGCCGAAGGCAGACGCTTAACGACTGAGCCACCCAGGCGCCCCCCTTCTGAAATTTTAAATAACATTTATGGAATGTATGATGATTTTATTTCTAAAAGAGGATATTGAGGGGCGCCTGGGTGGCTCAGTCAATGAAGCGTCTGTCTTTGGCTCAGGTCATGATCCCAGGGTCCTGGGATTAAGCCCAGAGTCCAGCTCCCTCCCTGCTCAGGAGGGAGTCTGCTTCTCCCCTCCCACCCCCCACCCGCCCTTTCTCCCTCTCTCTCTCAAATAAATAAATAAAATCTTTAACAAAAATAAAAGAGGATATTGAGTTAACTATATTTTTAGGAAGTCAACCTTGGAACAAGAGTACAAAATTTCATTTTATGCCAAATTTTCACCTTTTGAGGCTATGTCTCTTTTGAAAGAGTTTAAATCACTTTTGAGATACAATAGACCTTCTGTATTTAAGGTGTACAATAAGTGTTGCCATGTGTATACACCCACGAAACCATCACCACAATCAAGATAGTGAATACAGCCATCATCCACAAAAGTTTCTTCACATCTCCTTATAATTCCCCCATCCCTTCCCTGTACCACCCTTCCCTGCATTCCCAGGCAACCCCGATCTGCTTCTTGACACTATAGATTAGTTTGTATTTTCTTAAATTTTGTATAAATGGAAATATAGAGGATAGACTCTTTTTTGGGGAGAGGAGTCCTGGTGTTTTTCAAGGAGCATAACTATTTTTATATTTATCTATGTTGTTGGTAGTATCGGTAGTTCATCCTTTTTTATTGCTGAATGGTATCCCACTGTGTGGATGTACTGCAGTTCGTTTATCCATTCACTTGTTGACGTTTTGGTTATTTCCAGTTTTGTTGTGTCTGGTTATTACAAATAAAGCTGCTATTAATAAGTCCTTATATGGCCAGTGTTCCCGTTTTCTTTGGCTGAATACTAAGACTGGAAAAGCTGGATCATCTGGTGGGTGTATGTTTAACTTTTTAAAAACCTGACAATCTGTTTTCCAAAGTTGTACCATTTTACATTGCCAGCATCAGTGTATGAAAGTTCCAGCTCCACATCTTTAATTGTAGACATTTTAATAGGTGTATACTGATACGTTATAATAGTTTGCCTTGCATTTTCCTAATGACAATACTGAGCATCTTTGCATGTACTTATTTGCCATCCCTGTGTCTTCTTTGGGAAAGTATGTGTTCAAATCTTTTGCTCATTTTTTATTGTTCATTTTTTTTTCCAGATCCTTGAGTTTTGAGAGTTCTTTGTATATTCTAAATAGAGAATTTATCAGATATATGATTTGTGAGTATTTTCTTCCAGTTTCTGGCTTATCTTTTCATTCTCTTAATAGTTCTTTTGAAGAGCAGAAGTATATAATTATGATGAAGCCCAAAGAAATGTTGGGCTTCTGCCATGGTCACAAAGATTTTCTTCTGTTTTCTAGAAGTTATAGCTTTAGGTTTTATGGTTAGGTCTCTGATCCATTTTTTATTAATTTTTGAATGTAGTGCCAGGGATACATCAAAGTTCCTTATATATTTATCCAGTCATTCCAGTACCATTTGTGAAAAAACTATCCTGTCTCTGCTGAATTGCTTTTGCAACTTTATTGAAAATCAACTAACCATGTATGTGTAGGTATCAGTAGACTATTCCATCTTGATGCCAATACCACATTGTCTTAATTACTGTAATTTTGTAATAAGTCATAGTCAGGTTATATAAGTGCTACAACTCTGTTCTTTTTAGAGTTGATTGGCTAGTCTAGATCCTTTACATTCCCATGTGAATTTTAAAATCTGCTGGTCAGGGGCGCCTAGGTGGCTCATTTGGTTAGGCATCTGACTCTTGATTTCAGCTCAGGTCATGATCTCAGGGTCCTGGGATTGAGCCCCGAGTTGGGCTCTGTGCTCAGCATGGAGTCTGCTTGGGATTCTCCCTCTCCCTCTGCCCCCACTTGTACTATCTCTCTCTAAAACAATTTTTAAAAAAATCTGCTGGTCAGTTTCCACAAAAAGCTTGCTGGGTATTTGGGATTATGTTTAATTTATAGATCATTTTGGAGATAATAGGCATTTTAATAATCTGGAGTCTTCCAATCCATGAACATAGTAACTCTCTCCATTTATTTAAATCTTCAGTTCCTCTCAGCAGTATTTTGTGGTTTTCAGTGTACAGGTCTTGCATATCCTTTGGCAGATTTATAACTAATATTTTTATGCTATTGTAAATTGAGTTTTTTATTTAAAATTTCCATTGTTTATTGCTAGTATATAAAAATACAATTGATTTTTATATCTTGATCCTGTATCTTGCAACTTTGTTAAAATCAACTTATTCTAGTAACTTTTTTGTAGATTCCATAGATTTTTTTTATGTAACTAATCCTGTAATTTGTGAATGGATAGTTTTTTCTTCTTCCTTCCCAAGATGTAGTCCTTTTATTTCTTTTTTCACCCTTTTGTACTGGCTAGAACCTCCAGTATAACGTTGAATAGAAGTGGCAAGAGTGGACATCCTTGTTTTTGATCTTAGGAGGAAAGCATTTAGTCTTTGACCATTATGAATGATGCTAGCTTGAGTTTTTTTTACAGACATTTTTTATCAGGTTCAGGATGTTCCTTTTTATTCCTAGTTTGTGGAGAGTTTTTATTAAGAATGGATGTTGGATCTTGTCAGATATTTTTTTTTCATCAATTAAGATGGTCATATCATCTTGTATCATCTTGGACAAAAAAAAAATGCTATTAACTTTATCTGTGTTGCTTTTAAGATTCTCTTCATCCCTGGTTTCAAATAATTTGATTATGATGTGTTTTGGTGTATTTTTCCTTATGCTTTTCTGCTTAGGGTTCATTAAACTTCTTAGATTTTATTTTATTTTTTTATTTATTCATGAGAGACAGAGAGAGAGAGACAGAGGCAGAGGGAGAAGCAGGCTCCCCGCGGAGCAGGGAGCCCGATGGGGGACTTGATCCCAGGACCCTGGGATCATGACCTGAGCCGAAGGCAGACGCTTAACCGACTGAGCCACCCAGGCGTCCCTCATTAAACTTCTTATATGTTAGTTTATAATTTTCATCAAATTAGGAAAATTTTGGTCATTGTTTTTAAACATATTTTATTCTGCCTCCCCTTCTCACTCCTCTCCTTCAGAGATTAAAATTACATATCTATTTGGCCACTTGATTCACGGGTTGTCACAAGACTCACAGCTATTCTTTTCCCTTTTCTCTTTTTTCCCCATTTCAATTCAGAGCATTTTTGCTATGTCTTCAAGTTTACTCATCTTTTCTTCTTCACTGTCTCATTAGTCATTAATCTCATCCAGTGCATTTTGCATCTCACATGTTGTAGATTTTATCTCCAGAAGTTTGGTTTTGTTTTTTTTTTAACTCTTCTGTGTCTTTACTTAACATGTGCAGTCTGTAGTCTTTCCTCTACCTTTTTTTTTTTCCTCTAGCTTTTTGACATATGGAATGCCTACATAATAATTTCCTTTTCCTTTTCTACAAATTCTGTGCTAGTTGTCATTTCTGGATCAGGTTTTTTTTTCGCCTCATTATAGTTGCATCTTCCTCCTTCTTTGCGTGCCTGATAATTTTTCATTCAGTGCTATACATCGTGAATTTTTTCTTGCCATATTTTGTATATTTTTGTATGCCAAAACATATTCTTCAGGCTGTTCTTTGACATGGTCAAATTACTTGAAATAGTTCCATCATTTCAGGTCTTGCTTTTAAGCTTTGATAGCAGGATTCAAGTTACATTTAGCATATGGTGAGTTTTTCTTCAATACTGAAGCAAGATCGTTCTTAGTACTCTAAACGTGCCTTGTGAGTTTTGAAGTTTTCCACTCTGGCTATTGGGAATATGCACTATTCTCAACCCTGTATGAGCTCTGGGCACTGTTTCCTCTAATTGTTTGGGTGATTCTTTCCCTAACATTGGGTAGCCTTTTATGTATTGATCAGTACTTAACTGAAGCTCTCTCTGGGTTTTGTTGTTGTTGTTGTTGTTTTTCTTCTTTCCGTTGTGACTTAAGAATTTTCTTCAGGCAGTAAATTAGAGCAGTCATAAATTTCATCTTGTTTGTTTCCTGTCTCTTAGGAATCACTGTCCATCATTACCTGATATTTAAATACTTGAGAGTCATTATTCTGTTATTTCATGTTTTCTTTGATGTTGTAGTTGTTTCAGTCAGGAGGGTAAGTTTGGTCTCTCTTACTTGAACTTGACTGGAAGTTGTGACTATTTCTTCATGTCCCCAAGCATTCAGCATGCTGCTAGGTATGTAGTAAATATTCTTTAAGAATGAATATAAAGAGTCATATTATAAATAAACATTTTTTTAAAGATTTTATTTATTTATTGGACAGAGAGAAAGAGGGAGAAAGAGAGAGCACAAGCAGGGGGAGCAGTGGGAGAGGGAGAAGCAGGCCCTCTGCTGAGCAGGGAACCCAATGTGGGGCTTGAACCCAGGACCCTGGGATCATGACCTGAGTGAAAGGCAGACGCTTAACTGACTGAGCCACCCAGGTTCCCCTAAAGAGTCATATTATAGATACACATACAAATAAATGGGTCATGTGTAAGTGAAAGAAAACTATGTAACTTGCTGAGAGAATGGGACAGTAAGTAATAAATGTCAGACAGCAGAGCATTTCTGAGCAGGGTTTTCCTGGGAGTCCCTAGATTGCTCCATGTCCTGGCCAGTCACTCAGGGTACCAATGCTTCTGAATTTTACCTTCTTCCAGCACTGCCAAATAGAAGAAATCACATGGGCATGAACTACTTAAATTCTTACTTCTTAACCTGATTGATCAAAGCCAGCAAGAGAGGCATCAAGTCATCACAACCCCAGAAGTTCCCAAACAGGCTCAGATTTACATAGTGAACAAAACCCAAATTCCGTTCTTCCTTTACTCCCTTTATTTCCTCTTTCCAGGTTCCTGTCCAGTGCCTCCCTCAGGGAGGTCTTAGCAGGACTTCTGATTTGTTCTTCTATGGATAGATAGATGCCTGCACATCATTTGTTGTTGAACTAATCTATTTTTCACCATCTTTCTACTTTGAGTCTTGCTTTTGGACAGCGAATTATTCTTTGCTTACATCTACTTGCTTCTACCATTTATTAGAACTTCTTTATATTTTATAATTTTTCTACACCTCTCAAAATTTTATAAGCCCAGAAACTGAGTCAAGTTTAAAGAAAGACATTCTAGAAATCATCAAAGGAAACTACTAGGTTATTTTCCACAGGAGACCTTTTTTTCTTTTTCTTTTCAAATGTTACTCTGACATTGAGAATGTTCCAGCTTCTGTTCTTCATAAATAACTCCAATCTGGTTGAAACCCGGGTTCTTATCCTATCAATGTACCAGTGTTTTTAAGGAAAGATCTTTCTCTAGAGCACAGTCTCATTATCCTTGTGTTTTCATTCCTGCTGCTTCTCCTTGATTTACCTTTAGGTAAGAGAAGGTGGTTCTGAGTCAGGAAAATCTTAGTGTCTAACTATAATAATCACAAGCTTTATATAACAAAGTTAATTTGAGGTAACATATAATTAAGACTCAATCTAAAGAGGGTTAGCTCTGCAAAGAAGAGAATGCCAGAGTGTTTTCAGCCCTGCATGAGTCTGTGTGACTAGTGAAATAACTATTCAAAATTGGAAAATTGGACTGGAAAGTAGGTGACATAATTTTATTTTCTTGTATAGTTACAGATGTGCTGAGAGTATCACACATAAACTCTTCTGGTGTTTAAGCTGATGACATTTTTTTAGTTGTCAAGGTATTAGAACCTTAAAACATCACACCAAATGATGTTTCTTGTCTTTCTGCTGGCTCCATCGCTAAACTTCACCTTCAGTTTATTGTAGTCTAGCCCTGAGTTTTAAAGTCACACGTGAGGTGAACCAAGTTGTAATACTCATTATCCTTATATGAAGATAGGGGGGTTTAGGGAAGCAGAGAACATAATTTAACTGCAAAACAAACTTCCATTTGTTTATGTTATGCTGTCCACTATTTGGCTCCCCTTGCTTCCTCAGATTAGTTTATATCTCAGGGATTTTCTCTTTTGTAATTTTAACACTTCACCATTGACATGGAAAAACTGAAACACAAAGGTAATCTGGAACAGAAATAGAGATTACTTTGTGAATTTCTCATTCTTTTCTTGGAGTCAAAACATAAGATCATGCTTAGAATGATGGTTTAGCCCATGTTCTTTTTTCCAAGATTTTTTATAAATGTTACCAACTCTATAGCATTAAATATGCCATTGCGTACAAGGATAATAATTTTTTTTCCTTCTCTTTATTAGAAAACCGTCTATTGTCAGCAGGTTAAGTGTGATATATTAGTGGCAGTAATACTAACCAAGCATCTGGATTTTGTGAGCATAAAAGAAACTGTTATTTTAAACAAACTTACTGTAGGTTAATAATGGTCAGTAAGCTAAGTTACTACCAACGAGGGTTAGTGGTCATTATTGTTACAAGTAGAGACTTACTTGATTTGAGATGTAAGTGTCACATTCCACAGGGGGGTGTGCCCTGGAATGTGTGAGGGGGCAGCCTGGCTCAGGTGCTCCTGCCTGAGTACCCACTTGCCCAGCTGTATAAACCAGCCATTTATAATGATTCACTGTTGACTGGGGCAACTGGGACAGTTCCTTTCAGTTCTCAGTCTTGGATTTGTTTCTTACTCATATTAAAACACATAATCCTTAAGACTAAGTTTTTAAAACCCTATCCACTGTCACTAATCTTTATGTATATACTTAGTGTATCTCCCTTCCAGCATGCTGTCTTCACCTGACAAAGAATGTTCTGTGTAGTGTTTCTTTGATTTTGCCTTAGTCTCTTTGTGCTTTTGCTTTTCTGCATTAGGTGAGGTGTCAACACTTTGATCTCTTCTTACCTTACTCAAACTCACTTGCCCATTGTTTTTGTGAAATCTGGTAGGGCTCCTCACCAAACCCCTTTATTTACCAAGCTCATTCTTATTCCTCTTCCTTTTCTTGGGCCATCACTCCTTCCTCAAGTCACTCCCTACTTGTTTCACTCCCTTATCCCTGTTCTGTGCATTCCCTGCTGCTATGGGGTCCACAGCCTCAGGAAGCTCTTCCTTTACTAATTCCTCTTTACTCACAACGTGAGTGCTTCTCCTACATGCCATCTGCAACCAGCATTGCTCATAATAATGGCAGATACATCCAGCAGCATTTCTTTTCCCAGTGGACAATGTTTTCTTTTTCTAGTTCCAGAATTTCCACCCCTTACTTCACAGAATATGGGTAAGACTCAGTTCTGTGTTTGTATATAAAAAATACATATGAACATCCTGCAAAACATTTGTTAGCTTTTACAGGAAGTATCCTAAAATGGTGACATAGATTGGCAGATTCCTCGGCTTTAAATACGTTTTAGGAAGTTGGTGGGGGCTTGGGTACATGTAGCATGTCAAAATTTCTCCCATTTAAAGAAGCTGGAAATACAGTCAGTGGGATTGCAATAGCGTTGCATGGTGACGGATGGTGGCTACACTTGCGGGGAGCACCGCGAAATGTATAGACGTGTCCGATCACGAAGTTGTGCACCTGAAATTAATGTAACACTGTGTGTCAACCCTACTTCAGTAAAAAAATATAAATAAATAAAGTATCTAAGTAAGTACTGGGAGATAGGCTGTCAGTTAGCATTCTCATGCAGAACTTTGGCTTTTCAGAAATAGGTCCCTGACCTAAATTGAGAAATGCCTATCCTGACCATCATTAAATAAATAGATCCCTGCAAGTAGCACGTTGGAGGATGCTGGTTGGAGCCACAGGGAGCTCTTCCTGTGGAAGAAGCAGCCCTCTGGCCAAATCTTCACCTGCAGAACCGTGCCTAAAGGTTAGAGCTTCTGCTCTTGTGAATTTTAAGTTGGCCATATTTGAAACCTGATGTGTTTGCTGGAAAAAACATCATACTCTAGCATGCTTCTACCAGTCTTTTTTTTTTTTTTTTTTGTCAGAGAGAGACAGAGAGAGACAGAGAGCACAAGCAGGGGGCGACAGAGGGAGAAGGAGAAGCCCCCTCCCCGCTGAGCAGGGAGCCTGATGCGTGACTTGATCCCAGGCCCCTGGGATCATGACCTGAGCCAAAGGCAGACACTTAACCGACTGAGCCACCCAGGTGTCCCTCTACCAGTCATTTTTAAAAAACATTTATTTGAGAGAGAGGAGTGCAAGCAGTAGGGAGGGGCAGAGGGCGAGAGAGAATCTCCAGCAGACTCCCTGCTGAGCACGGAGCCCGACACGGGGCTCTCAGTCTCATGACCCTGAGATCATGACATGAGTCGAAATCAAGAATTGGATGCTTAACCAACTGAGCCACCCAGGCGCCCCTCGACCAGTCATATTTTTACACATGCCTCTCATTTTACCATGACTTTTGACAGCCCTTCAGGCCTCTAGTACTGAATTTTGTGTATTGCTCATTTTTAAGGCCGACTATTCCAAACTTGCTCTCAAGCATTGCTAAAAATCCATCAAGCCATTATCGTAGGTGTTACAGTCACCGAGATGGATGGTCATATGTATTAATATATACTCTTAAAGATTATACCCTCTCTAATTCTATAATGTTCCCACATGGCCCCTCCTGGACTGTTACCTCTTTTGAAATGTGAGTCGTGCATTTTTTCTGTTCCTTTTCAACCCACCTAACCGAATCTGCTATCATATCAGATGTTCAGTGAGTACTTGTAGAGAGATTTGCAGTCCAGGTCAGAAGCGGAATTGCAGGGTACGTTTGAAACCTGAATAACAAATCGTTTATCTCAGGCCCTGCTGCGGTACATCCTATGTTACTATGTATGCTAGATGCCCTTTATATTCATCATCTAAGTTTTAAGGTTTTGGAAACTAGATTCTATAGGTAGAATGGGGGAGGGGGTGAATGGCTTTTTTTTTTTTTTTTCATCTGTCAAACTTTCAAACAGAACTAAACAGAGTGTTGTCTGTAGTAACTTCATACGTGCCCAGGACTGTAGAAGCACAGAAAGTGACCTGTAAGGGACCTTTGTTAAAGCCTCCCACAAACGTCAATATGCCTATTGTTCCTGGTAAGAAAAAGAGGAAAAGGAAATCAGGAACACAATCCCTATATCAAAGAAGAAGGCAGTCTCAGTCCCTATGGGACTCTTGTTTGTCTGTTCTCGGGTCCCCAGTGATGTTTCCTTTCTTCCCTTTATCGGCTAGAATCCATTTGTAATGAGCAAAAATGGTTTAAGGACTCAGGTCTGTTTTCTCTGAAGTTAATAGTCCTTAGTGAGATATATTCTACTTCTCAAAAGAGACTGACCTAAGACTGTTTTCTCCAATATATGTATATGTAAGATATGATACGTAAAAGAAAAAAGGCAAAGTACAAAATGGGTCTGAGTGTCCATGAGTGGAAGGAAGAGCGAATGGCCGAACAGATGGACATGTTATGATGTCTAGGTGGTAGCACACAGAGCACTTCTAGGTGGCGCTTTCCTGCAGGATTCAGGACTGGGGCTGTACTGACACACTCGATTTTATCGAATACTCTTACATACTTTATGTCTATACCTATAGTTTTAGTATTTTGCTATTTGCATATGATATTTTCGTAATGATTTTTTAAAGTTGAGAAAGTTTTTAGAGAGAAGAGCCCTTTTAAAATGAGAAATTAATTTGCCGGTCAGCTTTCCTGTAGACTTTCAGCCCAGCAGTAGGGTGTGTGCCTGGTGATGCTCCCTCCAGTGCTGGACATTTGGTCTGTATGTTGCTCTTATTGCTACTTGGTCTGTGAAGTTGCTGTCACTTCAGCTGCTTGGGTACCTGTTTGCGCTTGACATAAGCAGGGCAGATGGGCAGTGCTTTATGATAGATGAGCGTCAGCGTTTCCGGAAAGGCTCTGCCTTCAAAGAGCTCTGTTAGAATGGCCAACAACCAATGTATTGTATTACTGCTCTTGTTCTGTGAGTAGGTGAATCTGTACACAGAGATAACAGAGCATTTTGAATTACAGGGCCAACAGGGTGCAAAAGCTAGCCAGCTTTCCAGATTATTTCCATAACTAAAGCATGGTGCTGCTAACCAGCTTCACCCAGCTCCAGGGCTTGGAGGAAACCAAATTAGGTTGGCTTTGCATCAGCCAGAGTTGTGCTGGCAAACAGTAAACAAACAAATACGACAGTGTTTCCTAAACAGAGGCATGGGGACAGTGGGATTACTGTGAGTGAATTTATCATGCAAATTCGTGGCATTAATGATACAGACTAGATAAATTTGAAATCCTCTGTACAAAAGAAGCAAGAAGAAACAGAAAGGGGAGGAAGCTGTCTTTGTTCAGAAACCCAAGCAGCACCGTGATGTTGCAGAAAGAACCTAGGCCTTGGGGTCAGAGCTCCCTCTCATCCTCTATTTACGAGCTGTTTTGTCTTCATACAGTGGTCTTCCCTTTCTGAGCCTTGTCCGTATCCTGAACACGGAGTAGCTAACTTGTTAGGATCGTTATGATAATTGAAGATAAAATATATAAAGAGAGTTTCTATTAGAGAGAGCCTGGCATAGAGTAGGCCCCATAAGTCAGACTAACTTTGCTGTTCGTACTGACAGAGCTGTGGCCGCCTCTGTGCTAAGCTTGCTTGCACGCACATCATCTGCATCAGCCCCAGTGGGCTGGCTCAGCTCTGTGAATGGACAACTCCATCCACCTAATAGCTTCATGGAACTTTTTCTTTCATGTCTGTAATATTAAACTTTGGCGCTCTTTCTATACTCTTACCCAGGGAAAATTACACCAAATAGACCTAGCTTTGATCTATTTTCAATTTTGACTGAATTATGGACAATAATACTGTATTTTAAAGTATAGCCAGATACTGCAGGCTACAAAAATTCAAACCCTTTTTAGTCTTTTCAGATCTTGAAAGTAGATGATTAACCATTGTCAGCTCGACATTGACTTGGGCTTTCTTAGCTATTGAACTCCTGGCTCCAATTCACACCTCCATTCTCCCTTTAATCTTGTATAATTTTTTTGTAATGCCTTAATTTCAGAAGTGCATTTATGTGTTGGTTTTGTTATTTTAGCAGAATTATGATCTTTGGTATGTTCCATCCTAAAAGCTGCTTTTAGCATAATGGTTACGAAGCATCTGATAGTCAACAAAAGGACTATTAAAGCATTAATTGTATCTTCCTTCACTGCTTAGGGCTTTCTTCCCCAGAACACCCATGCTGTGAAATTCCATGTTAATAAGACCTCAGGTAGACTGAGATAGCAAAGAACTCTTCCTATCCCATCCTAATGCTATATAACAAACCACCTCAAAATTCATTGGCTTCAAACAATTGTTTTTGTTTTTTAAGATTTTATTTATTATTTGACAGAGAGAGACACAGTGAGAGAGGGAACACAAGCAGGGGGAGAGGGAGAGGGAGAAGCAGGCTTCCCGCGGAGCAGGGAGCCCAGTGCGGGGCTTGATCCCAGGACGCTGGGATCATGACCTGAGCCGAAGGCAGATGTTTAACGACTGAGCCACCCAGGCGCCCCCGATTGTTTATTCTTACACAAATGCTCCTGGGTTCGTTTGGGTTGGCTGATCCAAGCACAGCTTATCGTCTACAGGTTGAGTCCAGGTTGGCCCCACATATTTTCCATTCTCCTTGGACCAGCAGGCTCGTCAGGGCATGCCCTTCTCTGGTATGGCAGAAGAGCAAGAAGGGTGAAAGGAAACATGTTCTCCCTCCTAAGTTTGCAACTGCCCCTTTCTTGTCCAGCCCCATTCCATTGGCCAAACAAGAAAGCATGATGGAGAAAGGCATATGCAAAATCATATGGCAGAGTGTGCAGTTATAGGAAGGAGTGAAGAATCAAGATCAATAATGGCCATCAGCACATCTGGCTTTGCCACTAACCAATGAGGACCTTTGAGCAAGTCTCCAAGCCTCAGCTTCTCAATGATTGCATTCATTCATGGCATTCAACAGGTGATTTTAAGGGGTGCCTGGCTGGCTCAGTCAGTAGAGCGTGAGATGCTGGATCTCTCGGCTGGGTGTGAGTTTGGGCCCCATGTTGGGTGTAGAGATTGCTTAAAAATAAAATCTTTTTAGAAAAATAATTTTCCCGTCTACTTGGAGCCAGGCATTGTTCTAGGCGATGGGACTATAATGGTGAACAATATTGTGAGAAATCCTTGCCCATACAGGTCTCATATGCTGGTTAGAGATATATAGTAAATAATGTTTGTGTATGTACATGTGATCATGAGTGTGTAATGTGTCAGAGAGTAAAAAGTAAAAAGCAATGAAGTAAGATTACATAGGGTAAGTAAAATAATTCACCTCTCTCTGCCCCAGCGATTGCCACTATTAATGGTCTGGTGTTCGTGGTTAAGGGGATGAAGAGTGGAGCCTGACCATCAGAGTGTGAATTCTGCTCTTCGTTTTACTTGTTTTGTGATCCTGGACATGTCTATCATTTTTCCATTGCTGCATAACAAATTCCTACAAACATAGTACCCTCAAGCAACATACATTTATTACCTCATGGTTTGTGCGGGTCAGGAATCCAGGCACGCTTAGCTGTGATCATGGTCTCGCAAGGCTGCAGTCTGGGTGTTGGCTGGACTGTATTCCTTTCTGGAGCTTGGGATCTTCTCTCAGTCCCGTGTGATAGTTGGCAGGAGTCCGCTCCTGATCACAGTAGAAAAGATGTCCTCACTTTCTGGCTGTGAGCTGGGGGCTGTGGTTTCCTTGCAGTTGCCCTCACAACATGGCAGCTTGCTTCTTCAAGGCCAGTGGGAGAATCTCTCTCCATTCTGCTCTCTCTCCAGTCTAAGTCTACCAAGACAGTCTTACATAATGTAACATAACATGACATAACATAACCATGGGAGTGACTCTCCCTTCACCATTGTCACATACTAGACTAGACTAGAAGCAAGTCAGTGTCTGCCTGCATTCAGTGGGAGAGGTTTATACAAGGGCAGGATTGATGGAAAGTCATCTCAGAATTCTGTCTCCAGAAATATGGCATATTTAACTTCTCCGTGTCTCAGTCTCCTCTTTGGTAAAATGGGGGTGATGATAGATCTACATCATCAGGTGGTTTTGAGGATTAAAGGAATTAACAGAAGTAAATCACTTAGAACAATACTGATTACAGAGAAATCTCTATATGAGTACCTATTTTTCTTATCTGTATAATGTGAGGATTTTGTTAGGTGACTTTGAAGATCCCTTCTAGTTCAAACGTTTAATGATTTTGTCATAATACACTAGTTTAAGCAAGGATAAGAAATCTACTGATTAAAAAAAAAGAAAGGAAAGCATAATATTGGGACAAGTTGAAATTAATCTAAATAGACTGTATGGTCCAAGGAGGCAAGAGTCATTCTTCCGCTATGTTGCCATCAGTGGAACCTCTGTAAGTGCTTCATTATTTGAAGTTTCGTGGGTTGCCTTGATGAGGACTCTTTGAGGGAGGACACAGGCCTTCTAAGCAAATATTTCTTTGTAAGCAACTTTCCTCCTTGGGTCACCATACGGTCCCCTAAATTAATTGAAGCCTGTGGTTTCAGACCACTGGATGATGCCACTGGATTATAATGGAACAGTTTGAATATAGGTGCTAGTTCTATATTTGAGACGTTTGTGTGAATGGTTTTTAACCAGACTTGTTGAAACGTGAATGATTGGAAAAATGCAGCTCCTAATTGCCCTCTGCCGCCCACATAGGCCCACGAAGAGAGGGCCTTATGGTCATCTCTCTAAGACGCCTTGAGGCAACAGGAAGGGTCCAGGTCTTGCCGTGACTGCTTCCCCTGCCAAGAGCCGCTGATGAAAGCCGCTTCTTTCCAGGCAGGAAGTGCTTGCGAGTGGGGGGCATTCAGTCTACAGATCAACTTCACGTCCTGTCTCTTTGGATGATATACTCTGTCTGGAGTGATGAGGAGCCAAGAGACCACTCCAGTAGTTGTTTATGTAATTCATACATTAAGTGTTTACATTCTCTATGGAAAAGTCCATCATTTAGAGCAGGATTTCTCAAGAGCCGCACCACTGCCCTTTTGAGTTGGATATTCTTTGTCACAGGGGGCTGTCCTCTGCATTGTAGGCTATTTAACAGCCTGGTCTCTATCCACTGAATACCAGTGGCAAGCCCTCTCCTGCTTGTGACTACCAAGAAATGTCCACAGATATGACCAAATGTCCCAATGCATTCTAGGTATCTATTTATTTACATAGTTATCATGAATTTTTTTAAATAATTAAAACATGCATGATTTAAGAAAAAAAAAACCTCAAACAATATAAAATGGTAAGAAATAGAAATATGTCTCATACCCTGGTACCCCAGCACCAGGTTTCACCTTCCAGAAGCAAATATGTTACCATTATTTAGGTCCATAAGAGATCTCTGGGGATTGTACTGTAATTTATATCCATGCAGACCAGATATGGGCATCTAGTTACTATAAGACACATGGATTTATGTATTATATTTTTATTAGCAACTTTTTTTAAAAATCTGTGTTCAAGATGAAACGAAAATGACTGGAATGAGTCTCTTCTAGTTTGTTTCCGTTGTATTTTTTAAAAAGCTTGTCAGCTTTTTCTGGACTGATATATGGCCTCTTAAGAAGAATTATTTCCTGCACAGTGTGAAGCAGTATCCCCTTAACTTATTCCCTTGGCCTCTGGAGTCTCTCCCCATGATCTGTTTTAAGGCTGATGCTGTGTGGCAGTAAGGAAGAACTCTTTGGGGCATCAATATTTTAAGCCCTCGAAGTAGACATTTTTCATCAAATGAAACCACTGAATCCTTCAGAAGTGCTAACACCTGGTTTTTTGCTGGGAGTATGTGAACTGTGGTTTTTACTGATCCCCTTGTTCTGTTGAGGACACGGCATACTTCATGAGGTTGTATTTTTCACATCATGGCACCATCTTCTCACCCAGTGGAATACGATGTCCTTATCGAGGCTCATTCATTTATCAGCATGCATGATTCACCGTTTGCATAACAAATGCATTTACCCCATGAATCCGCTTCCTGTATTGTAGTATCATAAAATGGAAGTGTGATTTTTGTTGGTCTTCGTGGTGGTGGTGGTGGTGATCTTCCCACCCAGCTGACTTCTACAGCCTCACCAACACTGATCATCATTCAGGGAAGATTTTTGAAAAGGATCATTCCTCCTCCTGGCAAAACTAAGTAAGTGCTCTCACAATCCTGATGACATTATAAACTGATGTGATGATTCTACAGAATACATTAGAAAAAATTTTAAAATAGTCATATCATTTGGCTTAGAAACCAGATTTCTCAAAGTTGCTAAATAGTCACAAGGACACAAAGATTTCTGAATAGAAAAGTCCAACAATAGGGAAATACGTAAATTATTATTATTACTACCACTGCTATTACTATTAACTAACAAAGCACCATGGTAATTATTTTTTATGCATTACCTCATTTAACTTTCACCATGTTGTGAAATAGGTGTTATTGTTATTTCTAACCATAGCAGAAAAGTGTGTCTAAAAGAAGCTAAGCCACACATCAGAAGGGTAATGATTATGATTATGATGATGATAGTCATGGCAGCCGACATTCACTGTCACTATGGCACGTGGTATGCTAAGTACTTTGCATGACCAAGAACACAAAGAGGTAGGTATTCTCTGTTATACCCATTTTACCAAAGAAGAAACTGAAGCACGGGGAAGTTAACTAGAATAAAAGAGGTTAAATTACAGCATTGAGAATATTTCAGTTGGATTTGAGTGCGGACAGATTGATTTCAGAGACCACACTCTTTTTTTTTTTTTTTAAGATTTTATTTATTCATTTGAGACACACAGATAGAGAGAGAGAGAGAGAGCATGAGCAGAGGGAGAGGCAGAGGGAGAGGGAGAAGCAGGCTCCCCGCTGAGCCAGGAGCCTGATGCGGAACTCAATCCCAGGACCATGGGATCATGACCTGAGCCGAAGGCAGCCGCTTAACCATCTGAGCCTCCCAGGTGCCCCTAGAGGCCACACTCTTATCATTGTGCCTACCAAGATCATGTGGTTGGTATGTGAATGGCAGACCAAAACCCAAACTCAGATCTCGTGGACAGTCTCTTAGTCACTGAGAAGCACAGCTAATTAGTGAAGCTAATTCCATATGATGGATTGTCTTGTATGTGATGTGATTATCTACTGTCTTCAGAGGTAAATGGGGGTAAAAAATATAACATACAGAGGTTATCAAGGATAGGAAGAAATGAGTTCACTCATCATATTAGAATTACACTCCCAGTTTCTGGGACTCTCTGAACACCTCTTCCTAGTTTCTTAGCAACCGGAGTACTTAATGTTCTCATCTTCCATATTTGTGCTGCTGAGTCTGCACCCATGAACATTCTTTCTACCCAACCAGCGAAGAGTTTTCTGCCCTCCCCTCACTCCAGGCACAGTCCAGCCTGGCCTCAAATGCAAATAGTGTTGAATAACTTTAAAGTGATTTAAGAATTGTGGATGTATGTCTTGAGGTGTTTTGTTTGCTCAGTTATATCACCACTGGCATCATCTTTAAAAAGTGAGGTCTTCTTGGCCAGGGATGGGAGGGTCTGTGTGCTTTGAAAATGTTTGTGTCTAATCTAGTAACGGGACTTTTCACAGTACGTGTTAATAAGAGAATCAGACAAAACTGGATTGCCTTACACTTTACTACAGCTGTACCTGTCACTTTGTTCAGATCTCTTAATTCTGAAGTCAGCGACAGAACAGCCCATAAATTAAGGAGATGGGTTTCTACCAAGGGATTGTCCAAAGATAGAAAAGTCATTTTCAATGACGTCTTGGGGGAAACCCAGCTCATCAGTTCAAGTAGGAGGTGGTTTAAAGCTTACACAGTGAATAACTTAGTAGAAGACAGTGAGTTTTATGACTTCGGTCTCTTAAATTGTACTTATGCAAGTGTGGTACATGGGATGAGAAAGTGCTGAAGATGATGGTTCCGGTTCTTGGACTCAGGTCTCGTACTTTAAGGGACTGTGGATGACCTTGATCATATGGCCGCTGCCTCCTTCTGACAAGGCTAGTGGGCAAAAGAAAGACATAATGGCTCTGTTTGTAAATTGCAGTATAGTCTGAAAATGCGTCTACCAAGGACAACCTTGTGCGATTAAGACTCTGAGTGAACTGCCAGTACACTGTCTTTAAAGCAATGCTGGAAAAGAAGAGTGGCTGGGAGCATTTTCTTCCTTTTTGAGTTGTATGTATACTTAAAAAATGAGTCCCCTAGGACTCTAGGCAGCAGTGCCATGGGCCAAAATTCCTAATTTTTTTTATCTTTCAAAAATGCCCACCACCCTCCATCTCTGTTCTTCAACTTGTTGCACTGTAAGCCTATTTTAATGATAAGGAACAGTAAGGCAGACATGGATGAATCTTAAACCATCTAGGTGAGCTCTTTGAAAGGACTGTTACCTGCCTTTTTAGTGAACGTGGTCGTTAGAAGACTCTGCGCCTTGGTTGGACTGGCCTTTTGCTCCCATTTGTTGACAGGCAGGCTTGTAAGACTGTCCTTTGTCCCCCGCAGCCTGTTAGCGGGAGGATGGGGGCATGGCGGAGAGGGAATGATGGATGAGATGTTGCCTTCCTGAGAGATCAGAAGAGCTGACAGCTTCAGCTGTGTAGGAGGTCACACCATGTCGACATCCAGACCCCCAACTTTTGGGAGACTCTATCCTTTACTGAAAATAATAAACTATCCTGGCAATGTTTTTTGATGTGTTGGTAATCCAGGTGAAAACAACTTCTTAAGAAACAACAAGACAGGATGGTCTTACAGAAGTTTGATGGAAGATAGGAAGAAATACCCATTGCTGGTCCAACCTGTGATTTGTCTAAGGTTTTTAATCTCCATTTTGTCTTTCACACGGGGATAAAATTCATGGTCAAGGTCATCATATGTGTTTAAATTACTTTCATGGTATAATCTAACGGGAGTTCATTAGATTACTAGAGTCCAGAGACCGTCCCTTCTCCCCTCCCCCCACCAGTCACCATTTGCTGTGTGTCCCTTGGAAGTCGCTCAGCCTGTTCCAAACACCATTCGTGTATCTCTGTATAAATCAGGGATCCCCATTTAGGGTTTATTATTTATTAGATCACATTTCATATTTCCATATGCTAAAGCTTCCTCCCCCCAACCCCTCTGGGCATTATAAACTCTCTGTCCAAACTGTGATGCAGGATACATTAGAGTCTGTGTGTTTCTCACTTGGAATACCTGTAGGACAGGTTCAGCCTTTCTTTTCCTTGGGACACTTAGACGGGCCTAAGAGCTCTTGGCCTACCATCGCCACCCTTTGCTATTTAATTGTGGAGTTAGCACTAAGTATCAGTGTCTCAGCCAGTGCTGGCTACTGTAACAGAATGCGGTAGGCTGGGTGGCTGGAACAGTGAACATTTATTTCTCACAGTTCTGGAAGCTGGAAGTTCAAGATCAGGGTGCCGGCATGGTTAGATTCTTGGTGAGGGCCCTTTTCCTGATTATGCCTTTACATGGCTTTTGTCAGAATGTGCACAAAAAGAGATCCTGTGTCTCTTCCTCTTTTTATATGGGACCTAAATTCTCATCATCAGGGCCTCATCCTCCTGACCTAATTTAATCCCACTTACCTCCCAAAGACCCCTCTTCCAAATACCATCACATTGGGGTTAGGATTTCAATGAATAAGTGGGGGGAGGGGGGTTGGCACTTAGAGCACTAAGTGTTTGAAAAAACTGATTAAGGGGTGAGGAGGAATTCAAGCATCTCTCTGCTTTAGCATTAATCTCTTAGCTGATTCATATGTAACCCAGTGTGCATAACTTTCATTATTTCTAGTTATTGGAAACTGATGGGCCCAATATAGCATTGATGCATAAGTGCACCGAAATGTAATGTGAACTTAACCAGATAACCCACAATAATCTAAGCTGGTGCTGATGAGGCTAAATTAACACCAGTTTACAATTTAAATTTAAGAATAACAGCAATTGAAATTTACAACCATGGGGTTATAACATGGGAGATGAACCCGTAGCTCAGGGTTGTCCAGAGAATTGCAGAACTCCAGCTGTCTTGGTTTACCAGTGGTTGTCAGGAAGATCCAACGCTGTCAGAACTTGAGTGGCAGCCAAAATTCCTGAGATGATACCTCATTTTCAACTCTAAGTAATTTACTAATTTTAGATTATAGATACCAAATTTTGGCATTGGTATTCTAAATACCAGTTCTTGACCCACACTGACTCTGTCAGGAATAAGTAGCCCATTTGTAGGCGGAAGTCTATGATAATTGCATGTCAGTCACCAAGAGAGTGGGAGCGGGAGGGGCCCAGTGGACCTAGAGCTTGTTATCGTGAACATCACCCTTTATCAGGGACCGACTTTTCCATAGCTGTCCTAGCTTCTGGCACAATCATTGGCAACAATAAGTTCCCAATAACTTTCTACGGATCAATATGTAGTAATAGACACATGTTGAAATTATGGCTAAATTATAGTTTAAATAGTTAAATTGTATAGTTAGTTAAACCCCAGTTCATTATAGCTAACTAGTACATATACAGTTGCAAAAACTATAATAAAATACTGCAGCTGTAGCATGCTCTATAGAAATACCTTGACCTAAATTTTTTAACAGCCTTCCTGCCAGTAAACTTAGCAGAGGTTTCGTTGTAACTCACACCTTCCTGCATACCCCATTCGAAGCTCTAAAAATAACAGCATCTCTTTTTGGAACAGGTAAATGTCTAGATTGCCTTTGGTAGGCAGGCTCTGACCTACATACTTCGAATACAGGCACAGCCCTTACTCGCGGTGCGGTGGGTGAGGCTTTGTCCTGCTCTCCCTCCTCCCCAGCCCCGCAGACACAACACAGGAGAGGGGCTGCCTCCTTTCGAAGCCCTCCACCATTTCCAGGGGCTCTCTCCACTGCCCCACTCTAAGTGCAAGTAGGTGTCTCCATGAAAGAAAGAAACATGTAGTAAAGGGGAGAAAGAACATCCAAGCCGGTCACCTGGCAGAGACACCCTGCGGGCAAGCCTCAGAGCCCACCTGACTGTGGTTCCCCATTAACCAGCGCTAAAAATGCAGGGGAAATGATTCACTTTCTGACCACCCCTTCCCCGGTCCACTGGAGTGTCTGTCTCTGCTCCCAAGTCACACAGCTCCCGTTTTCGTGCTTGGCCTCGATCTCCATCCCAGCATCTGCCTGGGCTCGTTCTTCCTCTCTGGACTGGTACTGCTGCCTCAGCCTAGAGTTTGACAAGTCTTGGGGACTGGTTCCCTGTCCTGCTCTCTGGAAGAGAGGTGTGACTTCCACACTGGCTGCATTTGGGTCAGAAAGGCTGTTGTCCGGGCTGGTTTGGCTCTGTAGTGTTTTTTGGTTTGTTACAGATATAATAGCCTCTTATGCATCAACCACCATGTAGAGAATCATTTCTTTGGGAAAATACTTTGTCCCAAGCAGCTCTCAAACTATTAGAACACAACTCCATTTTAGGTGCTGATATTTAATTTTTGCTTTATGGAATTTTATAGTCATAAAGGGAAAATAAGATCCCTGCTAAGCTTTCACTTGCCATTTTTACATAATGGGGTTTTCTGACTCTTGGGTGGAAACTGGTAAACAACACAAATGCTCATCAGTGAGAAAGTGGATGAATACCATCCCGTTAACATTACAGTCACACGAGAGTTTGGATGAATCTCAGCAATATAATGTTAAGTGAAAAAAAAATTCCAAAAGATTAGCTACAGCCTTGTATCTTGAATATAAAGTATTAAATAATTAAAAATACTTTATAATCTTTATAAGGACAATAAAATTATATACAAACAAAAGATAGAGAATAATGAACATGAATCAGGATGGAGATTGCTTCAGGTGGGCATGGCTGGGTGATTGCATGGGGCCTGAGCTAGGATTAGATGTGGCTGTTGTTAAATAACCCAGTTCTTGTCCGGGGCAGTAAGCTCATAGGTGCTTATTCTGTTAATGGAAACAAAAGTCTGTGTACTAGGTTTAAGAAAAAGAAAAAATATATATTAAATACATCCTCTTTTCAGTTACATTTGTCAGGTTGGAATAAGAATGAATGACAAGGGGCGCCTGAGTGGCTCAGTCGTTAAGCGTCTGCCTTCGGCTCAGGTCATGATCCCAGGGTCTTGGGATCGAGACCCGCATCCGGCTCCCTGCTCAGGAGGAAGCCTGCTTCTCCCTCTCCCACTTCCCCTGCTTGTGTTCCCTCTCTCGCTGTATCTCTCTGTCAAAGAAATGAATAAAATCTTAAAAAAAAAAAAAAAAGAACTAACCCTGTTTAAAAAAAAAAAGAATGAATGACAAAATCAGCTTTCTTAATAAATAGCTATAATGGGAGTATCTTTGACTCTGAGACCAATCTGAGTGTGCGCAGGAGGTCAGCAGAGGCACGGCAGGCCTTAGCTGGTGAGGTTGCTCTGCGGACCGCTCAGCTTCGGTCTGTCGGTCTTTGCTGGTCTTGCAGCCGTAAACTGCTTTGGAAGTCAACTGAGATGAATTTACAGTCCTATTAATAAAGTGCTGGCATCTGAATGTTGAGGTGGGAAGGGCACCAGACGTAAATCCAGGTTGTGTCCTGGTTCTGTTTTTCTCTCCTAGGGCACCTGACCAGGTTGCCCTTCTTTGCAGTTACAGTTTTCTCATCTGCGAAATCGCTAATATTGTCCTATTTTATTGGGCTTATCGCAACTCATGAAATAATAGGTGTGAAATTGCAAACAGTAAAGCAGCTTCAGTGAGGTTATTATTGCTGCAAGTGGATATTTCTGTTTACTTCATGTTTTGGATGCATAAATATCCATTCTGAGTATCATGTATAAATAATATTTTGTAAATGGTAATTTTACTCTGTAGTAGGCTGAATAAGGAACACCTAAAAATATTAGACCCTAAATCTCTGGACCTGTAATTTTACCTTATTTGCAAAATAGGTTTTTACAGATGGGATTAAGTTAAGGATCTTGAAATAGGGAGATTATCCTGGATTATCCAGATGGACCCTAAATGCAGTCATCAGCGTCTTTGTAAGAGAGGAGGTTTGATACAGAAGAGAAGTCAGTGTAGGGGCGGAGGCAGAAATTGGAGTGATTCAGCCACAAACCAAGGGAACCCCCTTAGCCCCCAGAAGCTGGGAGAAGCAAGAAATGGACTCTACCCTAAAACCTGGAAGGGAGGGTAACCCCGTAGATGCCTTGATTTCAGCCCAGTGAAAATGATTTCCAATTGCTGACTCCAGAACTTAAAGAGAATTAAAGTTCTGATGTTTTAAATCAGCAAGGTTGTGATTATTTGTTACAGCACTGACAGGAAACGAATACATTCGCTTTCACATGTTCTTGAAGGAAATGTAATTTTCTAAAACATGCTCAAGGATGCAAAGTTTCATAGTGTTGCAAGCCAGTTCCGTAGCTTTGTCATTTTTAATTTTAATATAAAAATGAATATTTAAAATGCTACATTTTTGAAGGCAGAAGTTATAGTTTTGCATCTTTGTGTCTCCCGGTAATTAGCACATTGCTTTGCACACAGGTGATGCTCAGTAGATAGGAACACCACTTTCATTCGAGAAGAAAACGGTGATCAGTTTGGGCCTGTGGTGTCATATGTGACACAGACATGTGTATGTGTCTGTGTCCTAGAATTTTCATTGGCCTCAAGTTTGCAGCTGAAGTTAAGAGCATCAGTGGATTATTGTGTTCTGCCTGTTTCCAGAAATGATTCGAAGCCTCTTGCCATAAGAAACACCTAGGCTTTGAGACTGTTCAAGTGAGGACAGGAGAGCCGTGTGGGGGATGAGCTCAGAGGCATAGAACACTGAGCCAGACTCATGCAATCATGGTCATCTGCAGTGGCTCCTGATACGAGGTGCCCGCACCACTGAACTGGAAATTGCCCACAACCCCCTGCCCCTTCCAAATGCTACTTGAACAAATATACCTAGGTGCTCTGGATGAAGGTAACTGTGACCAGAATTTCCTCTCTACTGCCTGTGCTTTTTAGGTTGAAAAATCCAGTTAGAATGTGTTCTTTCAAGAAGCGTTTCTCACTCTTCGGTGTTGACATGGATCACCTGGGGTTCCTGTTGAATTATAGATTCTGACGCATCAGCTGGGGAGTGGAGCGCGCGCTGCCTTCTGCAGGTGATGCTGATGCTGCGAGTTCATGGACCACGTTTTGAGAAGCAGGGCTCCAGCATCTGGTGCCCCGGCCTCCAGGTCCCGCCCCATAGGTTCATTTTTCCGCATTTCGTGCCCCTGCTTCAGTCAGCCTCGCTGTGTGGCATCTGCTTGGCAACATCGCCTCCCTCTGGCCTCTGCAACCCCCACCCTCGGGCTCCTGACCAGCGCACATTCGCGCCCTTGACCGCGGCTCCCGCAGTGCGCGGCGGGGACTGACTGGCTGAGGCTGAGCCCCAGCAACATGGCCCAGCGAAAAGAAGAGAAAAGCCATTGAGATGAGAGTGCAATCGATGAGGGAGTCAGGGTTTAGGGAGACCGGAGAGAAACAGTAGGAGAGACGGGGGAGGGGAAAGAATGAATATTTTATTGGAGGAAAACATATTTTAAATGAGCTGCTCTTGGGCGCTTGGGTGGCTCAGATGGTTGGGCGTCTGCCTTCGGCTCAGGTCATGATCCCAGAGTCCTGGGATCGAGTCCCGCATCGGGCTCTCTGCTCCTTGGGAGCCTGCTTCTCCCTCTGCCTCTCTCTCTCTGCCTCTCATGAATAAATAAATAAAATCTTTAAAAAAATAAATAAATAAATGAGCTGCTCTTGGTGCAGAATTTGCCAGTGAAGAGCATTTTCTGGAGTAGTTTCAGATTTATTCTTTAGTTACCCTAAATTCTCTAACAGCCAACTGCTTGATTTGTTCACTTACCTGCTGTTTGTGGCCCTTTGGATCCAGGCCAAAGACTTAAAAAAAAAAAAATCTATAAACCATCTAACTAAACTGAGGGCCTCTAAGAGACCGCCTGGTTAGATTGGGCCAGTCAGTCCCAGCCCTTGGTGACGTTAGAATCACTGGAGAGCTTTAGAAAATCCCACATACCTAGGCTGCAGCTCGGACCAGTTAAATCAGAATCACTGGGGTGGGTCCCAGTCCTTAGTGTGTTTTTTTTTTTTTTTAAAGATTTTATTTATTTATTTGACAGAGACACATTGAGAGAGGAGCACAGGCAGGGGGAGTGGAGGGGGGAGAGGCAGGCTTCCCGCCGAGCGGGGAGCCCGATGCGGGGCTCGATCCCATGACCTGAGCCGAAGGCAGACGCTTAACGACTGAGCCACCCAGGCGCCCCCTTAGTGTGTTTTTTAACCTGTGTTTTTTTTTTAAACGCCTCCCAGATGATTCCCATGTGCAGCCAAATGCCACTAAACTAGACCTTTACCTTCTAGCGGGTGAATTGAATTCACTTTAAGTAGAACTCGAAGAACTGTCCTTTAATTTCAGTTGCTTCCCATCTGAACCCTTGCCCTGTTGAAAACTCTGCACAATATTTTGGAAACACCATCTCTTTTAATCCAGCAGTTGAGCCACTGATTAAATACTGAAGCAGCTTCTGAAGTCCCAGGCAGCTTTTCATTTTCTCAGTGTGTTGGCTCCCCCTGCTGGCCATTCTTAGTAACGGTTGCTGCTCTGCAGAATCTCACTGCTTGTTCTGGGCTCTGGAACACAACCAACCTGGAATCACAGCATCTTAGAGCTGCTTTTCTGATCCCATATGCAACCTGTATGCCATTGGCCATTGCCAAAAATGAATAGTGCAGACACTCTAACCCTTATCTAGTGGCATTGTAGGTGAAGCCTAGGGAATGGTGGAAGAGAGGAACTATATATGTGTGTGGTGTATATGCATACACAAGCATACAATATACATGTGTGTGTATATATATATACCACATACATGTATATATTTGCTTATCATGCTACCAGAAAAGATTCTGATGTCAGCCATTGATTGTGCTGGTTGTCTGCAAAATAATTAATATTGAGACATACTTTCGATAGAAAATGGGGAAAGAAAGCTTTCATCCAAATCTTCTCTGCCCTCCTTCATCTAATCATACCCTTTTCCTTATCAACTCACGTCTCCTTATCTATCCAGTAAATTATAATGATGGCCAAATATAAACAAAGGTAGATGCAAATGCAGGACCTCATCCTATCATGCAAACTTGTAGTATTATGTCAGAATTTTACCACAGATGACCCTTACCTCAGTGGAGGCAGAATTTGATCTTTATAATATCTGATTGCCAAATATGGTACAGTCCAACCTTTAGCTGCGATTAAACCTCATAGGGCTGCCATTTCAGTTTATACAGCTCTTGTACTTAGAATGCCCTTCTCTGTTGTACATTAATATCTTAACCCATTGGCCCTTGTTTTCCATCCGACTCCACACAGCGTCAGTCAGTCCCCCTGTGACATTGCTGTACTTCATCTGTTCGAGGTGATGTCCCACACCATTTCTTTTCAGAGGGTGGACCACCTCCTGGGACATGGGCCCACCACCCCCTTTCTGGGTACATCCTGTAGAAGACTGTTTTCGTCCTTCTCCACAGGCAGCCCCTGGTACTGACACAGCAACCCAGATATGCTCTGACGAGTATGGTTCAGTGATGTAATCTGCATTAGTTGTTTATTACCACAGACCTAGCCACTTATTTTTTAAAGATTTTATCCGTTTATTTGAGAGAGAGAGCGAGCACGAGCAGGGGGAGCGGCAGAGGGAGAAGCAGGCTTCCCGCCAAGCAAGGAGCCCGATGCGGGGCTCGATCCCAGGACCCTGGCATCATGACTTGAGCCCAAAGCAGATGCTTAACCGACTGAGCCACCCAGGCGTCCCACAGACTTAGCAACTTAGCATACATGTATCATCTCACAGTGCCTGTGGGTCAGGTATCCAGGCATGGCTTAGCCGGTGCTCTGCTTCAGGTTCTCCCAGGGCTGCAGTCAAGGTGTTCAGCTGGCCTTCAATCTTTTATGAGGTTGGGCTGGGGAAGGATCCACTTCCAAATCATGCAGTTGTTGACAACATTCAGCTTCTTGCAAGCCATTAGACTGAGGGCCTTGAGTTTTGCTGGCTGTTGGCTGAAGCCACCTCCAGTTTCTTGTCTATGGCCTTCCCAGTATGACTGCTTGCTTCCTCAAAGCCAGCAAGGGACAGAGTCTCCCAGCAAGGTGAGAGTTGGCATTCTCTACAATATAATCACAGAAGTGACATCTTGTCACTTTTGCCATATTCTGTTGGTTAAAAGCAAGTCACTGGTTCCATGCACAGTCAAGGGGAGGAGGGTAAACACCAGCAGGCAGGGATTATGGGGCTCTCTTGAAGTCAGCCGACCCCAGTCCCCTTTCATTTCCACTGGGTGGTCTCCTAGAATTTGTACTCATCTGAAAACCACGAGTCCTTGGCTCCACAGATTGTTGCCTGCCAGATCTTTCCATCTCAAACAATTAATAGAACCCAAGTCCTAGGCTTCATGTTTATTGCTATTAGGTTTCTCTGTGTTAGCGTCAGTGAGTTGTTCCTACCCGATTAAATATTCTTTAAGTCTGGTTGGGCCATCAGAATATTACACAACTTTTCTATTGTGTCATCTGAGAATGTAAGACATTTTTCTATGATGTTCTTTAAGTCACTGATGAAAATGGTGAAGAAGTTGGTACCTAGTAACTAGTGCGTGGTGTGTGTGTGTGTGTGTGTGTGTGTGTGTGTCTGGAAGGGGGAGGAGAATGAAAAAATCCTTGCTCCTCATACCCAAAACTTCTTCTGGAGTCTGGTCAGTTGGCTGTGAATCATTTAACAGCATCTGAGCCCCACGGCTGCCCTTTCTGATCCTCCTGGGAGCAAGATCGTGCCGCTCTTAAGAGCACAGTCTTTCTAGTCAAACCAAGCTGGTTTTGAATTCCAGCACCACCCACTTGAGAACTGTTTTTCTAGATAGAGCGCACACAGGGAGGAGAAGAGTTAGGAAGTCCTGCTTTTCTGTGGCTCATCTTTGAACTCTATAGCACCTGTTCCAGAGTGCAATGTGTGACAGCCAAGCCCAGTTCTGCCGAGCTTCTTCACAGGCTGCATTTAGGACTTCTCCCTGAGGAATCATAAAGAATCCTCCAGAACCCAAAGTAGTACAGTGGTGAAGCAATTAGAATTTTAAAGATGTATGTTGTATGTGTGGACTTTCAGAGTTTTGGTGTAAAGATCATCAGAGTTATCTGGTTGTTCTCCATTTCCTTGCATTCGTTGCTAAGTCAGTTTGAAATCAGCCAGCACTGCCCCAGAATGCCCACCTCATAAACCCGAAAAACCTAAAGTGGGAACCCAGCACGTTGCACATCACTGCTTTAGTACATACCCGTGTGAGCCAGTTTTATCTGCATTTGATAGGCCCGAGTTTCTCTGCGCCAGAGTCTCTGTGAGAGACTCCTCTGACCCTTTGACCCAGGAAAACTATTAGCAGCCCTTGTTCTGTTTAAACTGTGGGCATTCTTCAGGAAAAGCCTACGGACTCATTTTTAGCAGCCCTGGGACCTGACGGGGAAATGTGAGAACTCGTGCAACTGTTAGTAATTTGAAAAGGTAAGTAAATATTTCTGACAAGCGCTAGTTCTTGAGCTCTGAGCTTTAGAAGTTTAGAATCTGCTCTTCGTCTGTCTGTGGTAAAGTAGATGTTTCAGCAGAGAGACCCTCTTTTTCTGAGTGTCATCCTCTGCTCATCAGAGGCTGACACGGTAGGTGGGATCATTACCTGTCAGTGCGGAGGTAAGCCCAGAAGAGTAAGTCTGGGGTCCTTGAATCCTAGTTCATCAGGGTCAGGCAGTGTAAACCTCTACTGAGAAGGTGAGATCATCCCTTGTTTTTCTTAACAGATGCTAAAAGTCCAGGAAGTCACAGACACCCTTCTGGGAACTGTGTATGCATGAGTATAGGGAAGTGAGACCATTTTGTAGCTTGTGTCTTGGCATTTGCTTTCTATTACCATAAATATGCTAAAGAGTTCCAGATGTTTTTCTGGACTTTAATCCCTCTCCTGAGATCTGTATCGGTATTTCCAGCTGCTCTTTACACCCCACCCCCCCATCTTGATCTGCAGGCTTTTCTCCTGTTCAGTAGATCTAGGATTAAACTCATTGCCCTCAGCCCCCAAATTTGCTTTATTACCTACGTTCGTGATTTTTAGCTAATAACTTCTTATTGCCTATAAAATGGCTCTTAAATGGTAAGAAATACATTTTGTTTTTTTAAAGATTTTATTTATTTGAGAGAGAGAGCACAAGCAGGGGGAGGGGCAGAGGGAGAAGCAGACTCCCTGCTGAGCAAGGAGCCCGATGCAAGACTCCATCCCAGGACCCTGAGATCATGACCTGAGCCGAAGGCAGACGCTTAACGACTGAGCCACCCAGGCGCCCCAAGAAATACATCATGACTCATAAAGCACTCATATACATATACTCACACAGATGTAATGTGAATATAAGTTTCATGAAACAATACGTATCTTTAACATGTATATTACCTTCTGATATTACCTGTTCTACTCATCTTTAGAAAAATGCTGATATGAGCACTCTATGTGAAATTTACAATCTCCCAGGGGGTCATGTGACCTGTAGTCTGAGAAAACCTGAGAGAGATAAAGTGCAGTCCCCATTTATTCGTTCCCTGGCCCTAGCCTCCCCTTCCATAACCCAGCCAACAATCCAGTGACACTAAACTTCACGCTGTAACCCAGACACGGCATTCACTCATTCAGTCAACATGTACTGAGTGCATATTTGGTGTCAGGTTTATTTGGTGTAGGCACTAGGGATCTAAAGATATGAACACCACAGTCTCCACTCGGAGGTCTACGGTGCAGTGCAGAGACAGACCAGTAATCTAACAATTGTAAGGCCATGCGTCAGTCCTGTAGGAATCCTGTACAAAGCCCTCAGAGATTATCAGGATCACAGCGTGTAACTTGGACCAGAAAGTCTTTCGGGGAAGGGTGGCTCAGGAGCTGAAGCTAGAAAAAAAGTAGGAGTTAACCTGGCCAGTCGTGGGCAGGGCATTCCAGAAGAGGAAACCACTGTGAGAAGGTATGGGGGCATGAGCAGCAGGAGAATTTGGAGAACTGGAAGTATTTTGATATAGCCCTTCCTTATAACCAGTGTTCCCTGCTGTCGCTACCCACCCCCCCCCCCCCCCCCCCGCCCCCTTTCTGTACTTGGCCAGCTATTACTCAGTGTTCCCTCTGCCATGCAGCTGTTCTCCCCGGCCCCAGGGAACCTCAGGCACACCCCCACCTTGGGCTCTCAGCTCCTTCTCCCCACACTTCTGAGGAAGCACTTGTGTTGAAGGCAGCCCATCGCTGCCCCCCCATCTGCCTCAGAGTGGGAGCACCTCCAGGCAGCTCATCCTTCCATCTTCTGTGATGAACACAATAAATGTTAGCCCAGTGAAGATGTGGCCCAATAAAGGAACAGAGACGTACCAGCCACGGGCACAGGTGTCAGGTGAAGCTTCTTGAGTGACCTTGTAGAAGACGTTTTAACGTATCATAGCATGTCTGTCACTTTAAGACTGAAAGCCTCCTCAGATGTTACCAACCTGCCTATTTACAGACGCAGGACCACCTTCGAAAGGTGAAAGGTCGGTGGTGCTGTTTTCTTCTGCCCTGTTTTATTTGCAAAAGATTAGTTTTTACTTTTAGGGAATACCTCTTTTTCTAACCTATACATGTCCTGGTTGTGGAATGTCTTAGTCAATTAATAGAAATGAAAATCTGTCAGAGACAACGTACACCCAGCTTTCTGCTGGGCACACATAGCCTGTCATCTCTAACCACGCATTTAACCCAGATTGCCTTCCCAAAAAGGCCTTCACAGGAACAAAGGCTGATTTTTAATACTTCTTTTCCTTTGCCCACTTTCTACCCACATTGTATTTCTTGTGCAAATGGCCCAGGAGTTGTAGGCAGGACAATCTGAGGTGTGGAGTCTCATCAGTCGGCGTTACAATAACTCAGAACAGGACTTACGCATTTTCTATGCATTCTACTTACGCATTTCTTTGCATTTTGCTAACACAAACATTGTAGAGACGTGTATACCCTCAGGGTCACAGCCGTACCTTTACTAGGAGTGAGAGAACAAGGTTCAAGTTCCGGCTGGACTTTCTGTGGTTTATAAAACCTGCAGAGGGTCTGTGTCATATGTGATGGATTGACTGTGATCAGGTCGTGATTTTGAGCCGAAAGTTTCTCCCTTTAGTTGCTCAAGTCCTTCCCATCCTTCATGCAGATTTTAGTGGAAGCTCAAAGGGGAGCATTCCTCCAATGAGCTATGTGCGCTGCTCACGAGCCTGGTTGTCTCCCTGCCTTAAAATAATCGTCGGAATTAGTGAAAAGAAGGGGGAAATGCCTTTTGCAGACACCGCAGTAACTCGTGCCAGACAGTGTCTCCGTCTCCTTTCCTGTCTTACAACCCCCTTCCCCAGCCCTCTCCCTGTCTGCCCACCTCCCACCCAGCCCATCCATAGGGTTGCCTTCCTTGTGTAGATGTGCCTATTACTGTTACTGTTGATTGTGTTTGCAAAATTAATCGGTGACACTTGAAAAGAATTGTATTATCTCATCCCAGAACCCAGTGGGGAACCTCATACATGTAGTTAATCCCGACTCACCAGAGTAGGAAGCCATGAGGGAGACACTCACTGCGTGTTTGCCCCTCTGATATGAGGGCCCCGTCCCCCTAGTAAATAAACGCACAAATCATCAAAGCTCTGCATTTCCTTATTGGACAGCATTGCCTGCTAACGCTCGGATAAAGTGAATTTGCTTAATTTCCTCCCGTGATACCTGCCATTCCTCCTCTTTTCCCAGCTTCTGGCTTTATCTCTTGCCCTTTCTCACCTGTTGCACTGTGCGTGTCGGTCCATCACAGTTTGAGTTATGCACGGCATGGGGCACCAGACTCTCCCATGTGGCCAGTGCCACCCTGACCTGAGCCTGTTTTCTAGGGGCATTTTGAATAATATCTAATACATAGTGCTTACTCCTGCCAGGTAGTTTTCACCACAAGGGAGAGGGGGGTGCTGTTATCACCCCCAGTTTACAAAGGAGGGAATTGAAAGCTCAGTTCAATGAGGAACCTCAGTGAGGTTATTTCTTGCCCATGGTCACATGACTAGTAAGTAGGGGAGCAAGGATTTGAACCCACGGGGTCTGTTTCCAGGGTCTGGGCTCTTAACCCTCCAGCTCCACTGTTCTCGACTGGTGAGTTACCATGACCACGGACTGTAACAGCAACCTGTGGTGGACCTGGGTGTTCGCATGGGGCGAACCCAGTTCTATATGAGCTGCAATTGCCCCTTAATTCCTTCAACCAGATCAAACATCGTGGTGGTAAAAAAAGAAATGGGGAAAGAAGGTGAAAATGTGGATGAAGAAAGGAAAGAGTGTAGAGGGAGGACAATATGGGGGGGAATGGGGAAATTCTAAGCCACATAAAGATGTTATCTGAAATGAGTGGTGTGGGTCATCGAGAATGAGCATCCCAAGCTGCTTGTCCTGCTTCTTTGAAACATCGTGATGCTCAGACAGAGGATGCGGGGGACGAAATGACAGAATGCATAGAACTGCTAAATGATGAGACATCTGATGCTGGAGTAAAGGACAAAAGCTCATGCAAGAATCATGAGGGACACACACATGCTTGATTCAGTTCCATGGAAATGACAGCTTATCGCTGGCATCCTAAGCCTACTTATAAAGTTTGGAGTTGACAAAATGCAGCAGATTTCACTGCCTGCATTCAGCTGCATGTGTTAAAACTCAGACATTCATCTTGGGTGGCTCTTTAGCTTTTAGTTTGGGGTTTGTTTTTGCTGAAATAAAATCCCTGGCACACGATCATGGAAAAAAAAAATCCAGAGTTTCATCATATGCAGTGTACTGTTTTCTACACTGGAGAATTTTGAGTGCTTTGGAAATAATAAGTCTGTTTCCACAATTTCCTGCTCTCCACTAGGTTCTTGGAACGCCAAATGAGGACACGTGGCCTGGAGTTCATTCTTTACCACATTTTAAGCCAGGTATGTTTCATTAATTACAAATGACTAAGTGCTTCCTATATACAGAGTGAATATATACATTTTCCCCCTCAGGCTTCTGTATTATACCTTGAAAAATTCTGGTTACTTGCTCTTGTATATTCTACCTATTAGCGGAGTTGTCCTTTGTTTTTACAATGTATTTGTCTGTAAAGATAGAATTAATGACATTCCTTATGAGAGGTTTTCACCATATGTATCTCATTTGAGTTGACTGGCTAATAACGTAACCTTAGTATCATCATCGGTTAGACTGGCATCCATGTCTATAAAACAAAATTTAAATTAGGATACTATGGTCTATCTGTGTGACTTCTTTGAAACAATACTAGGAAAAGTATTACATTGTAAAAATGAAAACTTTACATTTTGATTTTTTTTAAAGCTAGTGATATATATAGTCCATTAGTTTGAGTTTAAACATATAAAATGTCCTGCATGTCTGTCGTACAGCATGCCATCTTTTTTAATGTAAAATATTAAAACCTCTAAACTGGGAAATCTGAGAGAAAATGCAGACTTTTTAAAATAAGTTGTCACTTTTTCCTTCGCCAGTAGATGGCAATCAAGAAACTTTCAGTTTTAATAATTACACTTAGAAAAAGGATCTTAAATGTGGTAATTTAATTTTTATAGGAGAGATGAAAGGTTTGGAATTGGAAATTTAATAAAAATCAATGGAATGAATTATTGTAAAATAAATCTCTCGTGGTTGTTTTTTTTTTACTCTGTTACAAAACATGGATTATAAAGTGTGGACCCACCATAAAATTACTGAAAGGGATTTTATGGAAGATCTAATAGCCCATTATTTTATGAGGGAAAAGAGCTATGAATAATTTCTGTTATGGGAGCCAAGTTTATTCTCTTGTTCCTCTTCCCCTCTTTTGGGGCACCATCAGGAATAAATTACCAATCCCAAAGAATGACTGAGTTGGGAAACTATTTTTATTCTCAGTATTTTTCTTCTGAGAGTGAGAATTCTTTTGTCCTCTTGGCTTGCCCCAAGGACTCTTTGTACTTTTACTGAAATTTTTAAGTAACTTCTATGTTCTGAAAGACTATAGAAACTTAACAAATTAAGATGGATTTTTTTTCTTTTTTTTAACCAAGCAAGAAGCGCCCTCTAATTGCTCCAGCTTTTCCTAATGGAGTCTGGGAACACAGCTCTTTGTAGATGTTCCAAATGTGGGCTGCGAAAGGTTAGCTTCCCCATGTTAGTATCTAAAATCTTCAGTCCTAGGAAAATAAAATAGAGGAGACTACGAGAAGATTTTGAATAAATAAAGTTAGATGCAGAGAGGAGTAATTAAGACAGTCGTTTGGCCTCCCAAGGTTCTGTGCCAGAAAAGATGGAGTCATATGTTTATTCTGGTGTGAACAGAATTAATCTCCATCAACAATATACAAAAGCATTTATTAAATGTGTTCTGCAAAGTCCTCTGATGTAGTGCAAGTCAAGCTAATAGATGGGGAACTTCATGAGATCAGGGACTGTGCATAGTTCATATTTTGGTGTTCAATAAATATTTGTTGCTCTGAACTAAAACAGACATTATTTATGTGACTTTTCCGGGATAGACATATATAAATTAGGCCATGTATGTGTAAGTTACTTACTATTATGTATAAGTACCAGTACAGACACTTAATACATAGAAGGTAACAGGGGACCAGAAGAATGATGTGTTTAGATGGTGAACGGCGTGGGTGCTGACAAACAAGAAAGATATTCCAGACAAAGCTTGGGGCTTGTAGGTAAGAGTAGACATGATAAATGTTTTTTGAGTTAGCTTGAGAGGTGCCAAGGGGAGACAAGGTAATAGACTGAGGCAAAGGAAGCAAATCTGAGTCCTTTCATGCAGCACTTAATCAGATCATCAGGGGAGTCCTCACCTCGGACCTCCTGAACCTCATCCTCCAGGGGGAGAAGATACTCATTCCCAAATGAGAAAAACAGCAGTGCTAGGGTCTGCCTGTCCCACTCCCACTCTGCACCTCCTTATTCTACCCCCAAAGGGTGCCTTAGAAAGTCTGAGGGAAAGTAAGAGAATCTGAACCTTAAGGACATACTTTGTTTTGTTTTGTTTAATAGAGTTCCTTTTTTAGAGCAGTTTTAGCCTCATAGCAAAACTGAGCAGAAGGTACAGAGATTTCTCCTATACCCCTGCCCCAACACATGCACAGCCTCCCCGTTATCAACATCTCCCACTGCAGTGATACATCTGTCACAGTTTCATGAACCTAAATTGATGCAGCATCATCATCCATAGTTCATCGTATACGTGAGGGTTCGCTCTTGGTGGTGTATGTTCTTTGGGTTTGGACAAATGCGTAATGGCATGTATGCACCATTATAGTGTCCTACAGAGTAGTTTCACTGCCCTAAAAGATCTCCTGTGCTCTGCCTGTCATTCTTCTCTCCCCCACCCAACCCCTGGCAACTCCCCCTTTTTTTTTATTGTCTCCATGGTTTTGCCTTTTCCAGAATGTCATAAAGTTGGAACCTACAGGGTGTTGCCTTTTCAGATTGACTTCTTTCACTTAGTAATATGGACTTAAGTTGCCTTCATGTTTCCTCATGGCTTGATAGCTGCTTTCTTCTTAATGCTAAATATTTCACTATTACGGTATATTACAGTTTATCCATTCACCTCCTGAGGGACATCTTGATTGTTTTAAGTTTTGGCAGCTATGAATAAAGTTGCTATAAACACTTGTGGGCAGGTTTTTGTGTGGACCTCAGCTTCCAACTCCTTTGGGCAAGTACCAAGGAGTATGATTGCTAGATCATACGTACTTTGCTTAATTTTTTAATAGCTAATAAATTTAAGCAATTCAAGATATCAAACAATATGAAAAAGGAGCATGGTGCAAAACTTCCCCAAACCTGTCTGCCATCTTCCCACTTCCTCAGAACCACTGCCCCCCCACCCCCCCATTTTATTAGTTTCTTATGTTTCTTTCCTTTATGTAATTGTGGGAAATTATGAATATATATACTTTATATTTCCAGTATTAAACACAATTCTGGATCTTGCTTGTCTCATTAATGCATCCTGTGGGTCTTCTCATATCACTATGTAGAGGAGGCCAGTGGGGCTTATAGCTGCATTGTTTTCCATTGTATGGATTTAAGCTATTCCCTCCTTATGGGCATTTGGGTTGTTTCCAGACTTTTGCTATTATAAATATCCTAACCCTGTACACATATATACATGTCACATGTATGCAGGTATATGTGATGGATAAATTACCAGAAGTAGGATTAAAGAATCAACAAATATATACAATTATAACTTTGAACACTCTGTCAGATTGTCCAAAGGGATGGCGCCCATTGGCTGTGTTACCAGCAAACACATGAGAATGTTGCTTCTCCACTCCACAGGCTACAGCCAAACTTTCAGACTTTGCCAATCTGTTAGGTGACAAAAGGAATCTCAACACAGTTTTTAATTTCATGCTCCTTTTTATGATGAGGTTGAGCATCTTTTTGTGTTTCAAGATCACTTTCATTTCCTTTTCTGGGAACAGTTAATATCTTTTGCCAGTTTATAGTTGAGTTATGTGTCATTTTCTTATCAATTTCTACAGTTCTTTATACGTTGAAGAAAGCAATTTTGAAAATAATCCTCACTCTCATATCTTACTTTTGTTGCTTAACTGAATAAATTTTGCCCTAAGAAAAAAAAAGCTATGGTGCTTGAGAACAATACAGTTTATATTTTTTAAAAGATCAGTTGTTATTAGAGATCTATGTATAAATCTACATATATGTACCTTTGAAGGGAAAACTGTTTTCAAATGGATTATCTTATAGCTATGATCTAGGTAATGAATAAAGCTAAAAAGCTAAGTCTCTTGGTTTTAACATACTGTAATCTAATTACCTACAAGGTCTTTTTAGTTGTTTTTTTAAATTAACTTATCCTTATAGTTAATTTCTATAGAATAAGTCCAGTGTATTTATTAATTCAACAATATTTATTGAGCACCATTTGTGTGGATAGGAAGTGGGGATGTTGCTGTGAACAAAACACACAAGATCCCTGATAGGTAGGAGAGACCTATAATACATAAAATATATATAGTATATTAGGTGGTGATGAGTACTCTGGAGGAAAACAGAGCAAGAAATGTGATCAGGAAATGCCAGGGAAGGGGGCACTTCACAGTTTTAAATTGTAAATGTAATCAAGGAAGATCTCACTGAAAAGATGACATTTGATTCAAGGACATGAGAGAGAGAGAGAGAGAGAGCGAGCCGTGAAGTTATTTGCAGAATTTCCAGAGAGAACCGCAAATACAAAGGCCCTACAGTGGGAAGAGGAGGGTTTAAAATCAGGTCAGAGGTGACAGGCACTGTGCCAGCAGGAGTCCTTCATCTTTTACTCTGAACCAGACAGAAAGTACTGGAAGATTTTGAACAAGGTGGCACACGATCTGGGTTGCATTTTACTAAGATTACTCTGTCTCTTGTGCTGAGAATGGGGGGCCCAGGCCCAGGCAGAGAGACCCGCTCAGAGACTGGGACAGGAGTCCAGGAGAGAGATGATGAAATGAGTCATGAATAAAATGACTTTACCTTCTCAACTTCTCTGTTTTAACAGAGAACTTAACCTGACCTTCCCTTGGAAAGTAGAGCAAAACTAGAGAAACATTTTTAAAACGATTGCCAAAAAATTAAAAGAACTAGATAACAACTGGGTCTTAGTCTTTACTATTTAGTCTGTATCCTCTTTTGCTCTTACATTTATGCTGACACCAGATTTCTTAACCTCATTCCTTAACCTTCTGTGGGAATTCGCTTACTCCCATAACGACCAGGCAGCTGAGACAGGCCGCCGCCGCGTAAAATAAATATATGTAACACACACATACACATACATGTGTGTGTGTCACATAGAATAAGGAGTCTAACTGTAGGAGGTGCTGCTTTTGCATCATTTTCTTCTGTTTGAATTTCTCTTTAAGGTAATGGGAAGTGGGTCTGGTTTTTTGAACCTGATTGCTTTCCCGTTTCTTTTCCTTCACCCTTGGGGTTTTGTGGTATATGGCCTCCCCCCACCCCGGTTTCTCTTTCTTCCACCTCCTCCTGCCTCTCCCCCCAACCCCTCTCTTATATCAGAGCATCTCCTTTTATCACCAGGCTCAGGACGCTTGCTGTGGGCCAGCCTCAGAGGTGAGAGGTTATTCTTAGCGCTTCAGTAATTCTGTCACCTCTGATCAGATTCATCACAGGACAAGCCCTGTTCCCTAACAAAAAGTAAAAGTCCACTGTAAAATTAAAACAATTTTCCTTTCACTTGTTTCATAGTTACTCAGTAACAGGACACTTCTGCGTAATGCTCGGTGCCTCAGTTTCCCTCTGAGATAGTAAGAGCCTTCTGCATGTGAATCCCAGCATCACTTTCTCCTGCCTGCTTCGCCCACAGCTACTTTACATCGACAGAGGCAACACGGCTTCTGTGTCCCCGGTGAAGTGATACTTGAAATTCTTTGTTATATAAGACAGACTTAGCATTAATATTTTCTAAAAAACACATCTTGCATACACATTTGATATGTTGTTTGGGCTTTGCAGAATTGTGGTCATTCCTAAATCAGGATAGAACATAGGTAGACATTGGAGGCTCTCCAGGCTGGTAGAATCGGGGCAGGTGACTGAGGATGCCAAGAAGACTGAAATTTCCTCCCGTCGAGGAAAACCCTTGGGGCTGGGAGCGGAAACACTGTTTTGGTTGTGCTGTAACTAAGCAAATTGAACATTAAAGCAGGAAGAAGCTTCAGGGGGTACCTAGTCCTGCTCTCTCCTTTGTCAGGTTAGGAACCCGAGGGCAGAGATGTTAAGGGGTTTCTCCAAAGTTAGTGTCAGAGGTGGGTTTCCATTCAGTGCTCTTTTTTTCCAGCATACATCATGAAAGATCATGCTGTTGGACCTGAGCATGATTACTGTATCGCGATTTCTCACTGACCTTTTTCCAGTGAGCATTTTATTGACTGTTAGTCTATAAAGAAAATAACAGAAAACTAGAGAGGATCTGATCTCTGTATCTAGTGAACTACAGAGAACCACAAATATCACTTTGTATTAAGTAGTTTGGCCTCAGGGTGCCTAGGTGGCTCAGTTGGTTAAGCATCAGACTCTTGATTTCCGCTCAGGTGGTGATCTCAGGGTCTTGATCTTAGGGTCGTGAGATCATGTCCCATGTCGGGCTTCATGCTGGGTATGGAGCCTGCTTAAGATTCTCTCTCTGCCTCTGCCCATCCCCACTCTATACTCTCTCCCTCTCATAAATAAATAAACAAATAAATGTAGTTTGTCCTCAAGATAACATGTAGACTCCATGTATGATACTTTTATTCACCTCTTAAGTACTTCCAACAAAAAGGGGGCATTCAACAGCATTCCTTTAATGGTAGATTATCATTCAGGAGTTTAAAAAAGAAAGGCACTTTCAGGAAGAAAAAAATGTTGCTAGACCAGAAGCAATTAAAAGTAATAAAATTTAGTCTAAAATAAATCTGGGTTACCAAATCAAGCAAGAGAACAGAGCATTTCTAAAGTGATTATAGTATTCCTAAGAGAAAGTTATCTAATACAAGAGGCTGTTTGATTAAGGAAGATTTGATGAAAATAGAATGTTTTTCAACGAACGAAGTGAAATAAAAGTTTTCCATTGGAGGCAAATTGTAGAATGGTAGTATTTTAAACATTTTATGCCCAAAACTAAGCCCACAGACACATTGACCTTGAAGACAACATTTAAATATGGACTTAGTTCCAAACAGAGAAAGACAAATACCATATGATTTCACTTAAATGTGGAGCCTGACCAGACAGGCAGTAGGCAGGGGACGGGTTAAATGGGTGATGGGTGTTGTATGGAAGTGATAGATCACTAAATTCTACACCCGAAACTAATATTACACTGTATGTTAACTAACTGGAATTTAAGTAAACACTTGAAAAAATAAATAAAAAGCAGAAGCAGACCCATAAATACAGAGAGCAGACTGATGGTTGCCAGAGGGATGGTGCAGGGTGGTGGGCAAAATGGGAGAAGGGGAGAGGGAGATACAGGCTTCTAGTTATGGAATGAGTAAGTCAGGGGGATCAAAGGTACAATAGGGACTATAGTCAATTGTATTGTAGTAGAATTGTTTGGGGACAGATGGTCACCACGCTTGTGGTGAGCATACCATTAATGTATAGAGATGTTGAATTTTGTTGTCCACCTGAAACTAAGATAACATTGTGCATCAACTATATTTAAATAATTTTTTTTGTTTTGTTTTTTTAAAAGATTTTATTTATTTGACAGAGAGAGACACACCGAGAGAGGGAACACAAGCAGGGGGAGTGAGAGAGGGAGAAATAGACTCCCAGCTGAGCAGGGAGCCTGAGTCGGTGCTCGATCCCAGGACCCTGGGATCATGACCTGAGCCGAAGGCAGACACTTAATGACTGAGCCACCCAGGCACCCCTAATTATACTTTAATAATTTTTTTAAAGAAAGGAAAAAAGAGTATGTGCAGAACACCAGAATAATAAAAAAGAAATTTAAGTTTAAAAATATAAAATAAAATATAGATAGATAAATATGGACTTACTTGTACTAAGGTTTTGTAATGAGGTGAAGAACTTCTCCTCAAATGCTGCCTGTTCCACAGGTCTGCCTGAGGCCCAGAACCTAGATCCAGACTTAATTCCGGAAGGAAGGTGTAAATTATTTCAGAAATAGGATGCTATGGTGATAACACCTTACATTTTATGTTATGTTTTATTATTTACAAAGCACTTTAACATATTACCTCAATTGGTATTTAGAATAACCCTGAGTTGTTATAACTTTGTCGCTCTAAAACTGTTGTCCCATTTTACAGACAAGAAAGGCGCTCTCTCAAGGATGTAGCAGAGCCAAAACTCAATCCCAGGTCTCACAGTCCCTAGCCTGGTATTCTCACCCATGCCTGTGCCTGCCTTCAGATGGGTTTCCCTAACTGCAAACATAGGGGCAGGAGGGAGAATTGTCAGGCTCTCCTCAGCTCTGCCTTGCAGCATCTTGGAAAAGATCTATACCTTCTTGCAGATACTAGTACCCCCTCCACCCCTTTAACCCCGTGCTTCCAATAAATTATGAGCTCCAAAATGCCCCCTGTAGATGTTTACCTTCAGATGTGTGGTCCTTAGTACATATTATGGGAATTACCCAGTTTCATGATTTGCAGCCCTAAGGAAGGTTGGACCCTTAGCCTTGATTCACACTCTTGGCTTTTCCCCTGGTCATTAAGAAGGTGGTAGAAAAGCTGTGGAAGCAGCAGAAATTGTGTGGGAGATTCAGTGCAGGAAGGCTGAAAGGAGGACATCTTCATGCCAAGATGGTGCCTTGTAGAGACCACACCTTCAGTCAGGGGACCCTTGTGGATGTGCAGAGAGCTCTTCCTTGCTCTTCTAGAAGAATCTTATGTCTCCACCCAGCTCAAAAAGTCCTGTGGAATTTAAATGAGATAATCTATTTTTTACATTCTCTTTATTGCTTTGTAATCACTTATATTCTACCTATTTTTAAGAAGATTTTGAGCTAGCTGTATAATTGATATAAAAGTGCTTTTAAACTGCTAAGGGCATGTAACTACAAAATAATATTTTGGACCATTTATAGTGTCCTCTGCCTGGTATTTCCTTTCCCACTCGCCCTTTATGCTTTATCTCAAGAATTGTTTTTTATGTCTTTTTTTTTTAATTGTTAGCAACTGTAATGATCATGGGTTACATCTGGATATACAAGGGTGTAACTATGTGACGATTATAAAAATGGACTTTAAAAAATATTTTGCAAATATCTCACTCTTATCTCAGATTTTATTGCTAAAAACTGTGGGTCTGCCTGACCCAAGGCTTGGGACATTTAGACTCTTTCCACCCACCATCAACCACTACCTTCTCTGACTCTGTGGTTCCTCCTCCCATCAATAAATGCCACTCTGGTCAGATAGTGAAAAAGCCAGTTAATCAGTAAATTTATGAATGAGGTAAACTTTACAGAGCAGAGGAAGCTTTAGCAAAGGTTAAATGTAAGAGGAAGGGCACAGTGCCTTCACTTTCGCACTCTCTGATTGAGGCGGTCATGCTGGGAGCTGTGAGCAGGAGAGAGCATGCCAACATGGAGAGGCCACATTCAGTCCGCAGTAACGTGATTCACATACTCTCATGGCTCGGATTCTCACTGAGGGCTCCACTAGGTACCAGGCAGCATTGTAGGTGCTGAAGACACAGTCGTGAGTAAAGCAGACAAACCTCTTTCCACGTGGAGCTTATGTGCTCAAGGAGAAACAGGAGACAGATTACAGGGCGGTGTGGCTGAAATAGTGTGACCACAAAGAGCCGCAGGTGATTCAGAGGGGTGGGTTCTGGAAGGCCAAGGTGAGCAGTTAGGATTTTATTTGAAATTCGAGAAGAATCATTGAGCAGGGAAGGTTTTTGATCAAGGAAGGAAATTGATGTTTTATGTTTTCAGAAGGACCCGCTGGCTACAAAAAGTCATGGACCAATGGCAGAGATGGAAAGAGGCTTTCACCTCAAGTGTGAAGTCTTCTTGACTGGGAGTTTCTGTCTACAGCTCTGCGTTGAAAAGGGTCTATAATGGCAAGTCTGGACTTGGGGGAAATTATTGTCACACCAGTTAGCAGAGATGCCATAGACTTGGGGGACAGAGCTGACCAAGGATCTGATATGAAATAAGTCATAGAAGTGGCCAGTGCTATAAAATAAAATAAAAATAGGGGCTCCTGGGTGGCTTAGTTAGTTAAGCATCCGACTCTTAATTTTGGCTGGATCGTGAGATCGAGCCCCTCGTCCAGCTCCACGCTCAGCGCAGAGCTTGAGATTCTGTCTCCCTCTGCCCCTCCCCCACTGTGTGCACTCTAAATAAATTAATAAAATCTTAAAAAAAAACAGCCAAAAAGTTTGGTAATCACTCAACACCGTAAAATAATAATTCTGTTCCTCCCCAGTAGGCAGACCTGTGGGAGGGAATATCTTTATGAATTGCAGAAACCCATTGCATTGCAAAGTGGGGACTCTGTACTGATTTTCTCTGTATCTGCTTGAAGAATTTCCCATGTACTTTCACTAGAGGGCATCAGTAATGACGGAGACTAGCAGAGTGTCTAGAAAATGCCAGAGAAAATGTAGTAAGATTACAATTTTAAGGAAGAATGAAGTTCTTCTGACTGCAAACTTAATCAAAACAGAACAAAATCCTAAGTAGGCTGGTTTCATTACTCTTCACTCTTGGAATTTTGTAAAAATTCAGTTGGGGCATTATCTACACCTCATTTCACCAAGGTTGATATGGCATGCCAGTCACCAAATAAAAATATCCCCGTCTCTTCAATAATCCTACTGCCCCCCCCCCCCCGAAAAGAACTAAAATACTTGTATACTGTCCAGTGCATGTGATTTGGTTAAAATCATGTCTAAGAAAAGAATCAGAAATTCAGCCTAAGAGTGAGAACAGAATAAAACAAAGACATGGATAACTTCCAAGGTACTGAAAGAATCATCAACTCTTTAAAAATGGCATGCTTGAGTTGTTATATACCATTCACAGTACCATAAACCAGCCATACAGTTGTTATTGCTTTCTTTCACTTATAATGTGATGTTTTATATATCCTGCACACAGTAAGTGCCAGCAAATGTATAACTAGAAATCTGTGCATTGCAAAAGGTTCTCCATGTCTCCTGACCCTGAACTTTCAAACATATTTCCAAAAACTTTAAAAATCAAGATCTTAGGAAGGGGGACAGGGAATTGGAAGTTTAGATCTAAAACAAGACAAGTGGATTCCTGCGTTCAAGTTGGGTCTTGACCCCAGTACCTTGAGTAGTTAACTGTGTCCCCAGGGAAGGAGTGGGACCCCCCCCACAGGCTTAAGCTTTGCATAATTAACCATCCTGAGCAGTAATTCCACACCACTGTGAGAGATTCATGACTAAGTGATTGAACCAAGGATAGGATGAAGGTGAGATTTTCTCTTCTCTGTCCCTGGGACTTTATAGGCACCCAGAGAATAGTGCTTATAATCTGAGAATTTGTGTACAATTTTCAGCATTCGAAAATTCTTAGAAACACAGAATAATGACTGAAAATTGAAGTGCTAGTTGGTTGGTGATGCTGTTTGCGTTGTATAGTTTTTGACTGTTTGCCAGATGCTTTCATGTAAATTACCTCAGGAGGTCCTCCTAAGAGGGCAGGTAGGCCGGAAGATGGATGTAGCTGAAGATCCATGAGGAACTCCCTACAAGGTAGCACTGGGCCAGAACCACATGGAGCAGTCAGTTCCTCCGTGATAGGGCTTGAAACAAACCACCGCAAAGTCAGGCCAAACCCAGACAAGTATCTGTTAATTGCTCGAGCCTGTGTGGTGAGCTGGGTTGCAGCTGATCTTGTCTGGGTTCTGCAGGGTTCACCTTCAAGGTGATATAGGACAACTGAGGCACCCAAAGGTTTTGTTTTTTTTTTTTTTTAATTATGTCCAAGGTTACTAGAACTGGGAAGACATGGTCTGGCATTTCCTATGAACACAAGACAGATTGTTCTCCTAGACAAAAGGTTAAGGCACTGACAGCCTGTGGAAAGTGCATTGGGAGTGGGGAGAGTGTGGCTTGTGTGCATGTTTTTTTAAGACTATTTTTTAGAGCACTTTTAGCTCTAAAAGCAAAACTGAGCAGAAGGTATAGAGATTGCACATACACACCCTGTGTGTGCACATAGTCCTAGCCTCCCTGGTATCAACATGCCCCACGAGAGTGGGACATCTTTCATAATTGCTAAACCTACATTGACACATCATTATAACCCAGAGTTCATAGTTTACATTAGAGTTTAGTCCTCGTAAACATGGTACCTTCTTGGATGTGGACAAATGTATAATGACATGTATTCACTATTACAGTATCATACAGAATAATTTCACAGCCCTGAGAAATCCTGTGTGTTCTGCCCACTCCTCCCTTCCTCCTCCCTAACCCTGGCATCCACCGATCTTTTTACTGTCTCTGTGGTTTTGCCTTTTCCAGAATGTCATCTCGTTGGAAGCGTGCATGTTTTATATTGCTGGTTAAAGGAGCTTTGTGATCTGTTGTGTTGCTGCTGGCTTTGTGCATTGTTGAGGTCAAACTTCAAGTCTCTTCCAGCGGAGCCACAGAGGGGTCTCCTGGTGTAGTGGCGAAGAGCATGGACTCCACCTCCAGACTGGCTGGGTTCAAATCCCAGCTCTACCACATGTGAGCTGTGTGACATGGACAAGGTGCCCAGTGTCTCACGATCTTAGTTTCTCTATGTGTAAGATGGAGATGACTGTAGCCCATCCCCCATAGTGTTGTCATGAGGACTAAAGTGAGTGCATATTTGCAAACTAATATACAGAAAATGTTTGCTAAATATCAATTAGGAGGCTTGGGTATCTCAGCTCTTTGGTAAGGAACAGTAGACTGGGAGCAGAGTTCTTGTTCAGCCTGTCCCACTAGCCTGCATCGTGGCCTCAGATGACTCAACCTTTCGAACCTCAGTTTACTCCTGTAAAATGAAGTGGTTAGACTCCCTGATTGCTCACAGTGCCTGTGAAGATACTGAGCGCCCTCTTCCTGATCTCTTTCTCCCTTAGGGGGGTCTAGATGGAGGGATGGGTGGGGACACATGGAAAGTGAGACACAAAAATCTTTCTTCTCCTTTCTTTTCTGGGTACTGTAAAGATACGTTATGGTTTGTGAACAGTACACTTTAGACTTGCAAGAATACCTGTGATTAAACTTTCCTACAGAAAAACATCTCATGGGAAAGAGGAGCGTTCCATGACTTTTAGGTTGGATAGTTTGAAGACCTCGTTAGGGACTGTGCACTCACGAAGCCACAGTTGTATACATGTCCGAAAAGCCAAGCCATCAGAAGTAAAAATATTTAATGAAATAGTAGAACGTTTGTTTCTAGAAGTTGCTCCGAGATTACTCATTTTAAAACGCCCACTGCTGGGAATTAAAAGATGATTTGCTGCATCCAGCGTAGATCAGGGTGCTTCAGTCTCCTGCTTGCATGTCTGAAGGTGGCCGCTGAGCATTTTGAGGTGGCCATCTGGGTGACAGCGTCAGGGCAGTGCAGTTCTGTTCAACATTAATGTGTCATGTCAGAGCCTCTCGCTGATAACATTCAAGCTGTGCCAAATCACAGTCATTATGTATTTTGGGGCTATCAAGGGTCTTAAAGCTGTGAATTGCAGTTGTGCGAATATACGGATTATTTCTAAAATGCCTGTTTAGGTCGCTCTGCTTTTTTTGGAGGTGAGATAGCTAACATCCCCATATTTTGGAACAAGTTTGACCCTCTCCATCTGGGGTAAACTCTCCTCTTCTGTACAGGAATTCTGCTTTACTTCTGTTGTAAAAATTATAGATGGTTTAAATCCAGCTTTTCTGTCTCGATCAGACTATCAACTGAAATGTTTACCACTGGCTTGGCTTTCCTAATAGGAGAAAGTGAAGTTTGCATGAAAATTCTTGCGCATACTTGTCAATATAGTTTTCTTCTATTGAAGACCCGTTAGTATTGGTCCCATGATTTATTGTAGGCTGCTTATGACCATGTATGTTTTGTGCACTGCTGTGGATCCACAGTGCCTAGAACAGGGCCTGGCAAACAGTAGGCACCCGATAAATACTTGTAGAATAAATGAGAATGAATGAATACTCATGCCTCCAATCCTAAAGGATTTAAGGATATTTTACGTTACATGAACAAGTAATAAAAGTGATTGTTTGAAATCTCACCAGCATAATTCATAAGTGTGTTCGTTGTTCACCTTCTAAAGGACCAGCGCCTTTTGAACAAGTAATAAAAGTGATTGTTTGAAATCTCACCAGCATAATTCATAAGTGTGTTCGTTGTTCACCTTCTAAAGGACCAGTGCCTTTTGGCTTTCCTGAAACAATCCTGAGAAAGGCCTCAGGTTCACCACCTCTGCCAGGTGATAGGATGGCCACGGCTCTTTGCTGAAATTATTACTACTTTCTTACAAGCTCAGTAAGAAAGAGTAAATGGATTTGTTAAAATATAAAATAATCCTAAAATTTTTAAATTGTGAATATTTGAATATATTGTTGAGAGGAGTTAATTATCAAGCACATCTAACATTTCCTGTGGCATCTTGAACATGCTCATTTTTATATTGACTTATGAAATTCTTGTTCCGTGATATTATTTACGTTGGATGATATTAAACCTGTTTACAAAAGATATACTAAAGTCTTAGACTTTGTAAGATCTCACCTCTATTGCCACCCCTCCCAAAAAAAGAAAGAAAAGCGTTAGCTTACAAATCCTGATTTCACCTCTCAAGTTCTTTGAACATACTTGGGGTTTTTAATTGGTTGATTGATGTAACTGTTTACTCATATGTTTTCCTGTTATTGAATTTAGAAACACAGCAGTGTCCCGGAAGATACAAGCCAAAAAAAATTGGCGAGAAGGAAATGAGGGGGATAAAAATTGAAATTACTTTCCTGGTGTACAGAGTTCCTACCTATAAGCAAATGAGTACGTTCCAGTTTAGGTTTTCTCTTGATGTGGGTTAAAGTCTGCTTTCCTAACGCCTCAAGCCATTGCAGTTGAGCTCTTTTAAGCTGGGAAACTGGAATGCATACCATTGTTCTCCACTTGTTTTCCCGTGGAATTTCAACGACCCGCAGCACAGAAGCATGGCGGTCTGAGGGAAAACCTTTCCAGTTCTCTGTCTCCACTCCGCACCGCCCCCCCCGCCCCAGCACGTGGCATAGCAAGTGATTTCTTCCGTGAGAGCAGTCCTCCCTGGCCTCCCTCTGCGTGTGATCATCCTCTGCTATGTCCCTGCAATAAGAGAAGGTGAAAACCAGCCTGCAGGTTTAAATTAATTGCACTCCTCAGTTATGCTCGGAGTTTAGCCAGTGCCTTACATCACAACATTCTAAACTTCCAGTTTAAACATAATTGGAAAGAGCTGACATTAAAGTAGTCACTGACAGAGTAAACTTAACTAAAGCAGAACAGTCTAAAACACTCATATGCAAATAACTTGAATAATCTGATAAAATTATTCATAGGCCCTTGAATATTTTATTAAAGATACCTGTTACTGGTTCTGAGCCCTGGATTCCAGCACCTTTTTGTTTTTCAAACTTATGTGCCTAATTACATTGTGTTTGTTCTAATGGAACATCACTTTTATTCGTAATGGAAATCATTTTTTAAAATATAATTTTTTCATGGAGTCATAAATGTGATGCATATTCCTGGCCAAAAAAAAAAAAAAAAAAGGTAGAGCCTCCTCCATTTGAAATTGTGTACTTTGGCAGTTAAGATCTGGAAGATGCTGGATACAAGAGAGCAGCACCTGTGTTTTACTGGGGCTAGCGGCATATATTTGAGTTTATCCTGTCTTCATTTGGAAAAGAAAGAGATGCACTTAGTGGCTCTGCCTCTGGGTTCCTGAGGAAAGGTGTCCGTATCCACACTGTAGTACCCTTCACTCTGTATTTGTAATTCTGTATTTACATTTCTGTGCCACTGAACTATAATCGGGACTTTTACCTGTTTCTACGTGTCCAGTGCAGCTCCTGGCATCCCGGCAGGTGCCCAGGTAACATTTGCTAAAAGAATTCAGAGTTTACGTGAATAGGGATGGAAGGTAAACATAGGAAGACCTCATTCTTCATTCTTCCTTATTTTTTCTACTTACATATGGTGCGTTTCAATTTGGGCTCTTTTATGCACAGCTAAATCTGACATACTGTGTTTCTAGAAAAAAAAATTCTATTAGCATATCCTGTCAAACTCTAAATAGAGGCAATTCTTAGAACTAATATTTATGTGCAGTCATTAATTGCCAAGAATAATAATTTACTTGTAAATGCAAGATTGTATTAATTTTATCTGTAATGGAATTCTTGTTCCTCCTGAAATCATAACAAATTATTAAAATTGCTTTGTGGGGAGTACAAAGTTAAAGAGATCAAATTTGTTTTACAAGAACATTTGATGTAATTAATTTTTAAAATGTCTCTTGCTTTTTTAATACCAGACTTAAGATAATAATAATTTTTTTAAAGACCTTTATAAAAAGAACTGTTCTTCCCATTTCTCCCCCCTTTGTCAGCTAATTCTCAAACCTAGAATATGTCTTTAAATTTGTGCTCTACGCCTGAATTACATTGTGACTTTATAATGCAGTCTAGTAGAGACTAAACTCAGACATCAGATGTTCTTTTGAGACTTTTAATTCCTAATTGTTGATGAGCACTTTGACCTGTAGGTTTAGAACAGTGGCTGTTTGGAACCGGGCCTGATCTTTGGCAGACCATGTCATTAGAGCATAATGACTAGTTTCTGCACTGATTGGTCAGAGCCCATGCCCGGCAGGTTCTTAAATATTTTAACAATTATCCCAGCTTGAATGATGACTCTGAAACTCCATGAAAATCTTCAGTACTTTCTGCATCATCCTGGAAAGATTCATGTATTCTTGGGGGTAACAGTTGAGTTGAATATGAAATTCTCAATCTTTGGAACTTGGAAATTAGAGATCAGTAAATCCTCTGTTTGTCATCTTAATGCCTACCTTTCTGTCATACCCTATATCCAATCCATCAATAAATCTGTTGCTCTGCCTTTTAGCAAGCTGCAGACTGTCTGACCCCTTTTCACTACAGACACTGTTTTTAGAGCCCAAAGTATATCATCTCCCTCCCGTACAGTTGTAAAAAACTTTTCTTGGTCTCCCTGCTTCCGTCCTTGCTTCCGAGAGTGTATTCTCGAAACAGAGGGCAGAGTGGTCCTTAAAAAATGTCTGGATGGTGTGTTACAGGATATAGGGGCTCCGTGTGAGCTGGTCTTCTGCCCTTGTGCCCCTGCTCTGTCTCAGCCTCCACTTCTCTCCCCTGGGCTGTCTGTCTACTCCAGCCACCTTGTCCTTCAGGCTCACTCCAGCCTTGCACATCCCCATGAGAATGTGAGCTCTCTCCTTGCATGAAGGGTTTTTGTGTGATTCCCTTCTATAGCCTCAGCCCCTGAGAAGGACACTTGGCACACAGTAGTTGCTCAATAAATAGTAGTTGAACCAATGAATCATTGCACAGTATTTCCATTCTATTTGGATAAACTGTGTTTAGAAATAGGAAGTTGAGCAGGTTCTTAAATTTCTTTTTGTTCTTATCTAATGGTATTCTTCCACAGGAAATATACCGTAACAAAAGCAGTATCAATCATTTAGATTCTCTCCTTTAAAAGCTTGTCATTAAAAGCAGACAACATTGAAAAAAGACACCAACCAATATTAAGCAAAATTAAGCCTTTAAGTATTAAATTTTTAAAAAGAATCAAGATCAATATGAAAAAGATGCCATTTAATTTTATTGGAGGACATACACACAAATCCTTTCTGAATGGAAGACACACCATATTGTTATGTACAAAGATTTTCTGTCATTCTTTTCAGATAGGTAGATATTTTAATGAAACTCCAACCAGATTTCCAATGGGAACTTTATTTTATTGATTGACTGTTTTGTTGGAAACTCACCTTCCCTCATCACTTAATCTAAAGTGTCTCTCTCATACTGGTCAGTCTACATTATATCTCCTTGTTTTACTTTTCTAGAACACTCTTTTTTGCCCACCTTTATTGGGATAGAATTGACATATAACATTGTATAAGTTTAAGGGGTACAACATAGTGATTTAATATATGTCTCTGTTTATACCACAGTAAGTTTAGTTAACAGATCCATCACATCACATAGTTATAATTTTTGTGTGTCCGTGGTGAGAACTTTTAAGATCTACTCTCTTATTAGCAACTTTCAGATACACAGTGCAATATTGTTAACTAAAATCTCTATGCTTTACATTACATCTCCAGAATTTATCCATTTTATAACTGGAAATTTATATCCTTGGATTGCTTTTCATCCATTTCTCTACCTCCCCACCCTCTGCCTCTGGCAACCACCAATCTATTCTCTGCTTTTATGAGTTCAGCGTTTTTTAGATTGTATATTTAAGTGAGATCATACAGTATTTATCTTTCTTTGACTTATTTCACTTAGCATAATGCCCTCAAGTTCCCTCCATGTTGTTGCAAATATCAGGATTTCCTTATTTTTTACGGCTGAATACTATCCTTTGCATGTATACACTACATTTTTTTCATCCATCAGTAGACACTTCGGTTGCTCCCACATCTTGTAAGTAATGTTGCGGTGAACATAAGGGTGCAGAAATCTCTTCAAGTTAGTGGTTTAATTTCCTTCAGAAATTAAATACCCTGATATGGAATTGCTGGATCATATGGTAGTTGTATTTTTAATGTTTTGAGGAACCTTCCTACTGTCTTTTGTGGTGGCTGTACCAGTTTACATTCCCGCCAACAGTGTATAAACACCCCCCTTTCTCCACATTCTTGCCAGCATTTGTTAGCTCGTCTTTTCGATGCCAGCCATTCTGACAGGTGTGAGGTGACATCTCACTGTGGTTTTGATCTGCCTTCCCCTGACAATTAGTGACGTTGAGCACCTTTTCATGTACTTGTTGGCCAGTTGCAAATCTTCCTTGGGAGAATGTCTATTCAGGTCCTGTGACCACTTCTCAGTTAGATTATGTGATTTTTTGCTACTAAGTTATAGGCGTTCTTTATGTATTTTGGATATTAACCTCTTATCAGATATGTGGTTTGCAAATATTTTTCTCCCATTCCATAGGTTGCCTTTTCATTTTGTTGATGGTTTCTTTTGCTGTGCAGAAGCTTTTAGTTTGTTGTGGTCTCACTTGTTTATTTGTTGTTTTTATTGCTTGTGCTTTGCGTGTTGTATCCATAAAATCATTGCCAAGACCAGTGTCAAAAGCTTTTTCCCTCTGTTTTTGTCTGTGCTTTCAGGTCTTACATTTAAGTCTTTATCTGTTTTGAGTTAATTTTTGTGCATGGTTTAAAATAGGGTTCCAGTTTCATTCTTTTGCATGTGAATATTCAGTTTTCCCAGTACCATTTATCGAAGAGATTATCTTTCCTCCATTGAGTATTTTGGCTCCCTTATCAAACATTAGTTGATCATGCATGCATGAGTTTAATTCTGGGCTTTCCATTATGTTCTATTAGTCTATGTGTTTGTTTTTATGCTAGTACCATACTGTTCTGGTTGCTATAGCTTTGTAAGATAGTTTGAAATCAGGAAGTGTAATGCCTGTAGCTTTGCTCTTCTTTCTCAAGATTACTTTGGCTATTCAGGGTCTTTTATGGTTCCATACACATTTTAGGATTGTTTTGTTCTTCTATAAATACAGAAATTGCCATTGAAATCTCAACAGGGATTGTATTAGATCTATAGATGATGTTGGGTAGTATGAACATTTTACCATATTAATTCTTCCAATCCACGAACACAGGATTCTTTTCCATTTATTTGTGTCTTCAATTTCTTTCATCAGTGTCTTAATAATTTTCAGCGTACAGATCTTTTATCTCCTTGGTTAAATTTATTCTTAGGCATTTCATTATTTCTGATGCTTTATAAATGGAATTTTTCCTTTGTTTGTTTTTCACATAATTCAATGTTAACATACAGAAACACAACTGACTTAATGTATATTGATTTTGTATTCTGCAGCTGGACTGAATTTATTAGCGCTAACAGTATTTTGGTGGAGTCTTTAAGATACTCTGTATATAAAATCATGTCATCTGCAAACAGAGACAGTTTTACCTCTTCCTTTCAAATTCAGATGCCTTTTATTTCTTTTTCTTTCTTTCTTCTTCTTTTTTTTTTTTTTTCCCTGATTGCTCAGGCTCAGACTTTTAGTAGCATGTTGAATAGGAATGCTGAGAGTGGGCATCCTTGTCTTGTTCCTGACATTAGAGGAAAAGCCTTCTGCCTTTCATAATTGAGTATGGTATCAGCTGTGGGTTTGTCATATATACCCTTTCCTGTGTTGGGTACATTCCTTCTATACCCAGTTTGTTAAGGGTTTTTATTACAAATGATGTTGAATTTTGTCAAATGCTTTTTCTGCATCTATTGAGATAATCATGTGACTTTTGTTTTTTATTCTATTAATGTGGCGTATTACATTTATTAATTTGCATATGTTAAACTGTCCTTGCATTCCAGGGATGTATAATATAAAGAGACATTATTTTTCATTGCTGGAAAATGAAAAGTAATCTGACAGCATCTATTAAAATGTAAAATGTGCATACCATTTACCAAGCAGTTCTATATGGAGAAATCTATCCAATAGAAATGAAAGCATTAGTATACAGAGATAGATGTGTGAGGATATGTATTGAAGCACTGTTTTTAAGGGGAAAGGAAGTGGAAACTACCTCCGTTGTCACCAGTAGGAGAATAGTCAAATACCTATGATACTTCTATTCTATGGAATATTATACAGCTTTAAAACAATTGTTACATCTGTTTTCTTGCTTTGAAGGACGATCTGCTATATATTAAAAAAATTTCAGAGACTGTTCATGGTACAATCCATTTTTAAAAATTAAAACAGTATCTGTATGTGTATATATGAATGGGTTTGCATTTATAAACATAAAGAAATATGTGGAAAGAGACATACCCAAGCCATTAACAATTGCTGTATCTTCAGGAGTCAAAAATAGGGAGCAGGAGAGGAGATTATTAATATCTGCTCTGTGCTGCTTTATTGTTTAACTTGGTAAAATAAACATCTTAATTTTTAAAATATAATAATGATGATTCAGTGAAAAATGTAAATATACATTATAGGACTTTGGTAGTTTGGCTTTGAGCCAAACCAAATAGATGTAAGAAAGAAAATGTAAATACCAACTAGTGTAAGAAAGGAGAACCAGCATTACTGTATTGGACTTAGTGGAAGCAACAACTCTCACTTCACTGATGTGTCAACGTTCTTCAACATACTTACAATTTGGAGGCTTGGAATTTGTGTTTCTTTTTTCGACCCAATTAAAACTTAGTTATTCTAAGAAATAATTACTGGGAAACCGGATTATGAAATAAATCACCGTAACAAAAGAAAACAAGGCTTCATTATTTAAAATGTTAAGATCTTCCTATTTATTCTTTGTAACTGCCCGATCTGAAGGTGAAGACTTCCCATAACTGGCATAACTATGGCTAAGTCAAACACTACCTTTTTAAAAGTTGAGGGTTGTTTTTTTTTTAAACATACTTGTAATGTATACATTTGAAACAAAGATTGTTTATCATTTTTCTCTTTTATTTCAGAACGCTTTACCCTGTACAGCTCTAAAAACCTTAGGCAAGCATGGAATAAGTAAGTCTTTATACAGTTTGTCCTTGCTCTCTCTTTCTCTTCTCTCTCAATCTCTCTCTCAGTTCTTAAAACTCTCCAGATAAGTTTGTCTTGACATTTTTCATTTGCCTATCCAAGTATCCATCCATCCATTCATTTAACCATTAAATAGTCGTTAAGCCCTAACTGCGTGCCAGCCACCGTGATCAGCCTAAACTGATGCTGTTATATATGAGTTTGGGTTCCTACAGCAACGTGGCGTTGCTTCAGAATCCTAATTCCTAAAATTCATTGTGCTTAATCTTCTCATAACTAAATTCCAAGAAATATTTTTGCAACAGCAAAATAGCATCTAAGTACAATGTAATGACTGATTCTGATCTAAATAATGCAAGTGACAAACTCGGAGCTAGATAAAATTGATCTTTCAGATTTTTTCAGTTTATCTGTTGTTCCACTAAGTCTTGTTGGAAAGCTAAGTACATGTATCACTTGAAATGTATGTGATCTATTTATTTAATTTCTGTTCTCTCATCTGATCTCATTGAAATAGTTTCATTTATTGGTTTCGAAATTTGATGAAATCTGAAGATCTGGATTTCTCAAGTTATTCAGAGGTCTTTTATTGCAAGCCAACCTGTTAATAAATCATTGAAAGTTGGAAAGCAGAGTGATTGAGTCACTCTCATTAGTTGTGGAGATCATATTACCAGCATGATGCTGGGAAAAAGGTAACTGGAACTGCTTTGATTTAAAAAAAATTTAATTTGTCATAACAGAGTTTTGTCTGTGGGGAATTTAGTGTTATTGCCTCAGTTTTTACTGTTATGACATGTTTAATTTTAGATGCCATCAATTATAAAAATAAAAAATAAGAAAAAACCTTTTTATAATAAAAATATTGTCAGTAGATCCAGTGGACAGCTTATTGTGAGGAACTCATGGAATGAGTACATACCCTGCGGTGGTTTATTTGGAAGATTTGGCAGTTTATTTTGATTAAGTTCATCCTTAGAAGAGCACTGGGATAATTATTTTTGTCTAACACAAGGCTTTGCGTTTTGCCATTTGAAGAATCAGCTCTCAGTATCTAGAGTCTCCTCTGGGAGGCATGCCCTCTGCTGGGAACATTCTGTGTGTGTTCCTCCGCTCTTGTACCCCTCCCCTCCCCTCCCTCGACTGATCAGTGGTCTAACATTTTAATTAAATGCTTTCATACACCAGGCACTGTATACAGTACACAGTTCCTACCTTAATTAAATGATCAAACACATTCTCTCATAGTTGCTCAAAAAGTTTTGTCCAACCAGGTAACCATCTTATGAAACAATTCTTTATAAAGCAATTGAATTTCTAACCCATCTTTGCAGTCACAGGAATATCTGGCAAATCTACACAGAGCATTTGTGGAGAATAGTCATTTCCTTCCTTCGGAGGGGCAGAGCTAGAATGACCTCCAAATTGCCCAGGAAGATAAATGGCAATCCTTATCCAATTAGAAGAGTCTACAAAAAATGGGAGATGGGTGTATGTAGACAATGCTGAATGATATTTCGTCCGCTGTCCTCTTGTGGCCGTGACCCCACTTCTTAGACGGCTGACCCGCTGTAGCCGTTCGCTTTTGTAGCTTGTATTCAGCACCACCCGGCGCCACAAGCTCTCACGCACGTGCCCAGATGAATGAATGGCCCGTCTCCTTCAACCATTCCACAGTGACAAGTGGGATGCCTCGTGGAGAAGGTGCTTCTACCCACGTACAGTACTCTACCCCAGGGAAACGAGGTTATCTCATGTCCTAAAAGAAAAGAAAATTGAGGGCGCCTGGGTGGCTCAGTTGGTTAAGCGACTGCCTTCGGCTCAGGTCATGATCCTGGAGTCCCGGGATCGAGTCCCGCATGGGGCTCCCTGCTCGGCGGGGAGTCTGCTTCTCCCTCTGACCCTCCTCCCTCTCATGCTCTCTGTCTCTCATTCTCTCTCTCGCAAATAAATAAAAATCTTAAAAAAAAAAAAAAAAAAGAAAAGAAAAGAAAATTGAAAGAGTATTCAAGCTTTGCATTACTTCACTTCATTCTGACCACCTAACACCTGATGCCTACTTTGCTGTGAGAGGTGTTGATCATGTTACAACAAGAGTGAGTAGTTCATTTCATTGATGAAAATCAGGACATGCAATCCTCTGGTATTGGGTTTTAGAAATTTTAAAAACTGGGTTTTAGAAATTTTAAAAACTATGTGCATTGTGTGCAATCTCCAAATTTTTCTTAAAAGATGCTGGGTAGTCAGTAAATACGCTTTTACTTTTGAGGGCAAATAAGAATTCTTCAGAATATGATTTTTTGCAAAATGAGAACAGAGTTTTCTCTTTAAGATATAATGTTGGGGATATTTATTATTTGCATTTTTAAAAAGATTTTATTTATTTATTTGTCAGAGACACAGCGGGAGAGGGAGCACAAGCAGGGGGAGTGGGAGAGGGAGAAGCAGGCTTCCCACCGAGCAGGGAGCCTGATACTGGGCTCAATCCCAGGACCCTGGGATCATGACCTGAGCCGAAGGCAGACGCTTAACAACTGAGCCACCCAGGTGTCCTTATTATTTGCATTTTCTATGAACATAGGATTTATAATTTTTCTACCAAAACCAAAGTAGGTTGAAGGAAATCTTAACATTTTCATGTAAAGTCTTTTTTTTTTCATGTAAAATCTTTTTAATGAGCTGGTAGAATTGTAGTTAATGTCTTTCTTTTAATCTGTAACATTACATATGCTTTTAAAAAAAAACTAGAATTAATTCAAAAGCATCTAATAAACTGGGTTCTACCATTAGATTACTTTTAAAGCATTTTAGGAAAAATATTAAAAGCTGAGTTTGAGGTAAGATTTTCAAATTAGAAACATAACTTGTGGGGCGCCTGAGTGGCTCAGTTGGTTAAGTGACTGCCTTCGGCTCAGGTCATGATCCTGGAGTCCCTGGATCGAGTCCCGCATCGGGCTCCCTGCTCGGCAGGGAGCCTGCTTCTCCCTCTGACCCTCCCCCCTCTCATGCGCTCTCTCTCTCTCTCTCTCATTCTCTCTGTCTCAAATAAATAAATAAAATCTTTAAAAAAAAAAAAAGAAACATAACTTGTTCAGAACCATGCTATTTTTAAGTTCCCGTAAGTCTTATTTTTTTTGTTGCCTTAAAGGATTTATCTCAGAAAACACTAAGTAATAAAATATCACTAAAAATATTATACAAATACTACTTCCTGGCACCCCAGTGTTATGTACTGAATCCTTAGAGCCAAGCCATAACCTCTAGCCCACTAGAACCCAGTGAAATTTAGAGAAAACTGAGAATTCAGAGACATTAATTATATTATTGATTCTTCCTCCAAATGGACTTGTGACTTTGCAGCCATTGACGTTTCAACATCTCTCACTTTGGAGTGTGGTTTAGGTTCAGGAGAACTGCATTTAAATATTATTAAGCCAGTGCCGGCTTTCTCCATCACTGCTAACTCATTTGCTTGTCTACAAGCGCAATTACGAAACTAGAGCAATTGGTAAATTCTCTTGTACAACAGTAATAGGTTCAAAATAAAGTGAACTAATTTGCAAGAACTGATTTGAATTCAGTTTTGATGGGTTGATGTAAGATTGGTAGGTTACTAAAAAGTAAGTCACCGTTCCAAATTAAGTAGCAATATCTTTAAAAACTACGTATTGACTCAGCTATTAAAGCTAGTTGGTGCATTAACCTACCTAAAAGAGCCAGAATTTCTTGAGAAGTGAATCCTCAAGTCTCTTTGAACAGCTGTAACAAGTGAGCCAGTTTACTGGGGGGCCGAGTCCGCCCTAGGTAACACCAATACAATTCCCTCCTGACTTCATTTATACCAGCAACCATGGGCATAATTTTATCCTTTGAAGGATTTTTTAGTATTCTGGGGAAACAAAGCGGTGATAGGAGGAAAATATCAAAGGATCCAGCAGATATCTAAACTCAAAAAGACAATATAAAGAAGAAATCTTAATTATAGGATTGGGAATGATAAATATATATTAATAAAAAAAGAAAGTCCTTTTATTCCCTTATGCTGGACATGCATGATTTGTGTGCACTCTTCCTGCTTAAAGGGGATTTTGGATTAAAGGGAGACACATCTTAATCTTATAAATACATGTACTGTTTTCTGACCGCCTTCAAAAACATTCCATTTTATTTCATTGGAGTTGTAAAGACTCTATTTTTCTTCCAAATCTCTCTGTTTATAGTTGTCTGACATTGGCATGTATATGCAATCAGCCAAGAATTTCAGCCACTTAAAAGATCTTTTATTATTTTGGCTAGAGAGGCACCCTTAGTATACGCTCTCTGGCAATGTTAAGAGTAGGATTCCAGGAACACATCTGCTTGCTTTGGAACTTTTTAACAGCTGAACAATTTGGAGGGGTGGGTGGTGGGTTGAAAGGAGCAAAAAGAGAACCCAGGGTAAACCACAAAGTCACAGAGGACAAATTTGGAAAACACAACTTGTGGCTGATAAAGCAATGCATGTCCACAGACTTGAAGAGGTGGAGGCCAGCCTTGCCCTGCTTTCTCCATCCACGTGCTCTGATTCAGCTTATAATCCTTCTGGTGGGGTAAATCTGACTGAATTTCTCCTAAGAACTGAAAACATCGCTTCTTTAAAATATGTAGTAAATACAGAGACATTGTGACGAAGCTACTTTAGTGGAAATGCAAGAGTAGAGAAGAAGACATTCACCTGTATATATTTGAATGTACCAGCAGTCCCAAACCCTAATTCAGAAGTTTTAAAAGTGTTTTCTAACTTTGCATTCTTGCACTTTCCTTGAATACGTTCTCGAATTCAATGATTAACTTCCAAACGTATTTTAAAGATGACCTGCTGGATAGTTGTGGTGCATGTGCATAAAACATAATGAATTTAAAATTATTTTTAAAGGAATAACATACACTTCACTCTATATATTTATGCTGATGATTCCCTATTTTTCTTGTTGTCCTATCTGATTGCGTTCCATTAAGATTTAAATCAGTGCCTGCTCAAGAAACCGAAAGGTCCCGTTTTTCTACTCTGCCTTATTGTTCTAAGTTGATCTGAGATTTTCTAAAATAATAATACACTGCACAGTAAGTTAGGGCTTTCATCTTCTGAACTAGTTTAGAAATGTGAGAGGAATGTAAGATCGGCTGTTGGCACTAGGAGGCACAGTTGAGCTAGAGTCTTAACATCCTCCACTTCCACATTTTTTTTTCCATTGTTGATCATTTTTGTTATAATTCTATTTACTTCAAAGTAACAGTTTTAATTTATTTATTGCCTGGAGATTTCTTCTCACAGTATTTTCAAAGAAATTATTCTGTACATCATCAATGCACTTTTTTTAGGCTTGGGTTTATTGGGATGACAGGCTCTGAAGCAGACATTTTGGAATTCCATTCTCTTCACTCCAGGGTGAGCTGGAGCTGCAGTCGTCCGCTGCCCAGCTTGTGGATGTGAGCCCAGCATCAGGAGGCTACCTGGGGTGCAATTCCTTATGACACCCTTGGAAATAGTTGTCAACACTTGGTTAGTCAGATTCAAGCAGGTCTCTGTCCTGATCTCAGACACCCACACATGGTGTGTTTGGAGGCCCCAAAGTTGCAGTTCAGAGAAATCGCTGGGGACATGCATTTTCACAGAAATGAATCACTAGTTCAGGTCCTGAAAGCATCATGGAGGTGTGATGTTTACTCAGTCTGTTGAACCGCTTGCTACCTCCCAGAGAGCAGTTCTTCTAGAATATTGCAGACTGGCTGTTTCAGAGGGGAAGGAGGAGGTCCAGGCTCTGGTGGGAGCCTCGGGGAAGACAGACAGCATCAAGGGCTGTCCAAAGGTATGGGTCGGGGCAGCTACCAGGAGGACACAGAGAAAGCAGCCAAGGGAATGTTGGCAAATTTGCCGCAGGCCCAGACCTGGCTACTAATAGTGGCGGTGGTGCAGATGTGATGACAGATGAAACATACCTCGTCAGAGGTCTCACGTACCCTCCTTGACCTGTAGTCAGAGCTGTGACGGGATCGCTGTGGTGATGAACACTTGGGCAGCCTTTTGCAATGTAGAATTTGCTTTCGTATATGTTATCACATCCTCGTGTCTTTTTTTTGGTTTTTTTTTAACAATCTTGGGAAGTAGTCAGGACACATACTATCATCTCTATTTTATAACTTAAAAAAAAAAAACATGCTCATTGAGGTCAAATGATCAGTGTTATTGAAAATTACAATTCGGAATGTAGCCGCCAAAGTGAACCTTAGGAGAGAAATACCAATTTTAAAGCCCCAATATTCAAGTGGATCAGTATCTGATTTTGTTTCGTCCTCACTACAACCCTGGTTGGGGAGATCATTTCTGGAAAATGATGTCATTTATTCCCAGTCTAGGTTTTTAGCAGCAGGAGAGCTGGGATGGAGTAGAAACCTGACTTCTGTCCTGGGGAAAGTGTTTGCAGCAGGCGGACCACACACATCAACTCGGGCTTCCCCCGGGCCGGTTTGCGACAGTCTAAGTGCTAACGATGACAGGCCTCCGGCCGCCCGTCCAGACCCTGCTAGTGAGATCTGTACCCTGTCCCACACAGCTCCACTTCCCCCAGGAAATTACCTTCTGTCATTCTGTGCCATAGCCAGATTTCTTGTCCATATGTTTCTTGCGGTAGCAAAGAGTTTGCTATTAATAACAACCCCTGGTGATGGCCAAGGGCAAACCCCATGCTGTTGGTTATCTGCTGAGCACGAGGTAGTTTTTGTTTGTTTGTTTGTTTCCCTTCTGATAGACAGATAATATCCATCTTCTCTCTTACTAATTGGCAGTACGTGCCAGGCTCGGGAGCTGGCAACAGCCATTGTTTTTCATCCTTTCGGATTATGTGTTGGATTCCTCATCCCAGAGTACACCCTTCTGGTGCAGCTAATACCTTCCTCCTGCCATCCAGCTCATTAAGGAATAAAATCCAGCCATGCTTCTGAAGTGGCACAGAGCTTCCAGCAGCAGCTGGGCTGCCTGATTCTGTGAAAGCTGCACGACAGAGAGAATTAGGCTTTCTCGCGCTGTTTCCCAGAACAGATTCTAGAAGGGTACGAGAGCTGAGGAAGTTCTTCTGCCACTCCAAAATATGCAGTGGGCTGTTTGTGTTCTGTGGCTGCCATAACAAATCACCACAAGTGTCTTGGTGTGAAACACCACAGCAGTGGTGTCTGAGTTCTGTCGAGCTGGAGCCTCGGTGGGCCCAGCTGGTTTCTTTGCTCTGGGCCTCCCGAGGCCAAAGTCGAGTATCGGTTGGGCTGGGCCCTATCTGGAGGCTCTGAGGAAAATCTGTTTCCAGGCTCATTCAGGCTGTCGGCAGAATTCAGTCCCCTGTGGTCACGGGCCTGAGCCTCCTTTTCTTTAGCAGTTGTCAGCAGGGAGTCTCACCCAGCAAAGGCCACCTGTTTCCTCATCATGCTGCCCCCTCCTCCTTCGAACCAGCCTCAGTGAAAGGGGTCTTTCTCACTACCTCCGAGCCCTCTCACTTCCCCTCTCACCCCCCTCTCTTCTGCCTCTGCTTCCAAAGGCTTACCTGCATAATCCAGGTTAATCTTTCTATTTTAAGGTCTGCAGCCTTAATTATGTCTGCACTTTTGCCACAGAAAGTAACACATTCACAGGCTTCAGGGATTAGTGAGTGGACATCTTGGGGGCTGTTCTGCTTTTCCACAAGTGGGTACTGGGGTTTCCTATTCAGCGATGAGTCATGGGGTAAGGCAGAGTGGAGGGGGCCGTCCCAGCTGTCGCCAGGTCAGACACAGTCTGGTTCGTCTGATCTCTGACCCATCTGGTGACAAGCACAGGCCTCTGACTCTGGCGGTTCCGCGTTGCCTGGTTCCCACTGGTATCCTCAAAATTATGTATGAGGAAGAAATAATTTTCCACCCCACCCCACCCCCCCATAGAGGGAAAAAGGGATTGTTCTCCAGAAAGTTCATAGCCTCTGAGATAACTGAAACTTGGACCAAAGATTTCTTTCCCCTCTAGATCAGTGCTGTCCAGTGGAACCTTCTTCGTTGATGAAAACCTTTTCTATCTGCCCTGCCCAATGCAGGAGCCACTAAGTCCCCTACGGCCGCTGAGCACCTGCCGTGCGGCCAGTGTGACTTAGGAACTGAATTTTAAAGTTTATTTTAAACTTAATTTAAGAGTTAGTTTAAATGTGAAGAGCTGTGCATAGCTACATATTGGGCAGCACAGCTGTAGATGAACATGTAAACTCTTCACTTATTGTAAGTGCCAACCTGCGTGGGAGAGGCGTGGATGTCTGATGCTGTGGAAACCCCATGCCTCCGAGCTCTTGGCATTTTGCGCTCAAGTGTCCAGAGATCTTCCTTTAGATTTGTGCTTCTCACCCCTGTCTTTTATTTGTAAACACTGAGAAGATAATAGCTCTGGAGGACCCGGTAAGTGTAATAAATCTGCAGAGGAACTATTGGAAGTATCAAAGAACATCAAGCAGACATGCCTTCCCTCCCTCCCCTCGAGAAGCCATGCTGTTCCCTCCTGAGGGGGGCTGCCAGTTGCAAGCGCCTCTCTTCTTTCTCCTTCTCGTGTTCTCGCTCTTTTCTGTTGGGAACTGCTCGGGGTTAGACACACAGCTCTCTCCCCTTTTTGAACTCCCTCAAGAATTCACCTCTCTGCTGTTGTTCCCGGCCCCCTTGATCTACCCTAACTCTACTCAGAAAATATCATAAAGGCTCAGCTTCTTCTTCGCCCCATATGAGATGCTATTGAGAGGGCTCCATTTTTCTAAATAAGCCTCCATGGACCCCTGTGGGTACATATGTTAATTATTCAGCTTCAGAACATTGAAAATTACCACAATTTAGAAAGTGAAACATAAACAGAAATGCAGTTTTTACTGTACTTTATTTATTTAAAAAAAAAACTGGATATGAAAAAAACAACACTTATTTTTATCCTTTTCTTTTGATTAAGAAAATGTGAATTTAGTGAACTGTCAGCCTCAAAATTAAGGTGAACATAAGAAGTCACTGGAAAAAGATGATTTTAACAATGTCATCTTCTGTGTCCACTGTCACCCACTCCATTCTTTCCTTTGGTTGATTATCATGAAAATTAGGATTGGACAAGGGTCCCCCTTGTCATATGGGGAGACTTTCTATAAAACTGAGTGTAACTTCCACCCATTGTGAAGATACAGCTAATAGACTCTTTATGTTGATGTGTGCATCCAGTATCTGCTGTGTAGACGGTGGTCCTACTGACCTTGTAAGAATGCACAGCCAGTAAATACTGTTGACGTGAACCAAGAAAGATTAGAGATGAAGAAGGAAGGCTGCAAAAGCTCAATTGGCCCAGATGGCAAGAAAATGCCTGAAGTCGGCATATCACAGGGGCCAAGTTCCAATCCTAGATCAGCTACTCAACGGCATAATGTTCAGGAAGCTCACTAATCAACCTGAGCCCCAGTTTCTCAGTCTTTAAAACCCTTGGCGTGAGGATTGGATAAAGTATGCGTGTAAACGATGGGGCACCATTGGCCAGCTTAGCTTACCTCCCTCCTGTTTTTCAGCCCGCCCTGTACTTCCCTGCCCGGCAGCGCATTTCATTCAGTTCCCAATAAGCAACGGTCTTGAACATGAATCCCCCTGTTATACAGGGTCCCCAGACATCTTCTGGACTACACCTTTCTAGGAGCACACGCTGAACTGTTTGGTCACAAGATCATTTCTTAAAAATACTTCTTATGTAGAAATAAGATTCCTTCATTCCCAGCAGTTCCTTCCTAAGAGTGATGTGTTAACAAATAGCATTATACATAATTAATGTAAAACTGATTTATCCTAAGTCTTAAAACACATCTACTAGACAGTTTTCCTAATTAGATTGAAAGAAACCCACAGACACTGTTACCACGTTCAAAGCGTCTGTTAGACCTTTCCTGTCAGGCTCTTCATACAGGAACTGATGGGTCAGGCCAAACTAGCTGTGCTAGGCCTAGGTGTCCAGTTGATCCAGGGGTTTCAGTGGTGAGACCGAAAGTAGTTATTCTTGCTGTTTGGGGGCTTTTAAATGGGGCAGGTGAATGACTTATCCCTAGAAACACAATGAATGAAGGCCGGGAGCATGCCTTAGTTTGCTACCTCTGTCATCATTGGGGACAAAGGTAACTTGGCCTTTCTCTTTCAGACATTGAGCCAAGTCTATACCCTAAAGCACAAATCCCATGTTACCTCGTTATATTCATCATGGGAGTGACTTTAACAATAGATTTCATTATGTCTTTAACAACAAAAACAAAGATACCTTAAAATGCCATAAACAGACACACATACAGCCCCCAAATCCATTCTCTTTTGTCTTACCTAAAAGAGCATGTTTAGATCATTTGGACATTTTGGGGATCTCAAAAGAATCTAGTGACAATTTACAATTGAAGTCTCATAGTATGTATGTGTGTGGATGTCCTTACTCAGACTATCAACGAGATATAAGTAAGTAGAAACATCAACACAAAGGGATCAATTTTCCGGCCCTTGTCACCTTGTTACATAGCATATCTTGTGTATCTGTATGTGAATTCTCTGCTAGGCCTCAGCTGTGTTTAATCCCTCAAGACTTGATGTACAAACATAGTGCCAAATAGAGAACTTCCCTTAAATTATTCAAATTGCTCCATGAGTGATTTCCCACTCTTCTTGCAATGGAAAACATTTGATCATAAATTCAATTAAATCAGTCATCATCTTTGTGATGTTTGTCCAGCTAAATCCTTTAGTGACTAAAGCAATAAACACCAGCTGTGTGTGTGTGTGTGTG